>NC_134852.1:199920287-200220287 GCF_049852395.1 Peromyscus maniculatus bairdii
GCTGCTGGCTGGCAAAAGGCCCTCAAGATGGATGGTTCACCCAGCCTGTCCAGAGGGTGCTTCTGCCACTACTGGTCAGGTGTGATGCTCCGCGGACCCTCTGGAGAGGCCAGCCCCCACACTTTTTTTTTCTTTTTTGCAAGGCATTTTTGTGGTGGCGGCGGCAAAAGCCCATCCTTGGTGGATGTTAAGAAAGGGGAATTGTCCAGCATTGGGGTGGTGGTGGAGAGGGAGGCCAGAGCCAAGAAGCTGTAAAGCTGCAGGGCAGAGCCGAGACTCCCTGAAGACCCACACGTGTGGACAGCAGCTCCAGCTTGGGCTTAAAGGTCCAGCCTGTTTTCTTCAGGCCTGCCGGATGGGTTCAGGCCGGCCTAGACGGCCCTGGCCAGTGTGTAAGCCAGTTCCTTACAATAACCCCCACCACCACCACACAGACACCCTGGTTCCTTCCCTCCCTAGGTGGTCCAGGCTGGCCTTGAACTCGGCCCTTTGAGTGTCGGGATTACATCACACCCAATTATAATAAATCTCTGTCTTCTGTTGCTTCTGTTCTTCCAGCTGAACTCTGACTGGTACAAGACAACAGGTGAGCTCCGGGTGAAGGAACGTGTCCAAGGTCACATGGCTGACAAACATGAGAGAGGAAACTTTTGAGTGTGCTGGTCAGTTTTTGTCAACTTGACACAAGCTAGAGTCTCATGAAGAAAGCCTTAACTGAGAAGGCGTCTCTATCAGACCCGCCTGTGGGCAGGTCTGGAGGTATTTTCTTGAGTAATAATTGATGTGCACGGTGCCACCTCTGAGCAGGTAGTCCTGGGTTGCATAAGACGGAAGCTGAGAGAACCATGGGGCAAGCAAGCAAGCAGCCCTCCGCGGCCTCCGCTTCAGTTCCTGTCTGGAGTTCCTGCCCTGACTTCCCTCAGGGACGGACTGTGAACTACAGTGTGAGCCCCATAAACCCTTTCCTTCCCAAGTCGCTTTTCAGTCAGAATGTTTTCTCACGGCATTAGAACACAAACCAGGACATGGAGAGATCTGACTGACACTGTCCAGCGCCCATGCTTTCCCAAGGCCCAGGCGCAATCACCGAATCCACCAGATGCTGCCACCCTTTCCACTCTATGGATCTCCAACCACCAGCTCGAAAACCAAGTCACAGCACTCTGCCCTCATTTCACCCAGAGGAAATGGCCGGTGGGACCCCATGTCTGCGTCACCCCACCTCCTCTCCTACACCTGCCCCTCACCCTGCTCATTCTCCGCCCTGCCCCCGCCTGCCTGAGGGGCTGGCAGGCTCTCACAGGCCTCAGCCTTCCCACTGGCTGTCTACTCGGTCAACCGTCCACGTCGCTCCAGCACTTCCCTCTGTCACACAGCGCCTTTCCCAGGACAGCTCATCATCGCAGACTCCTCCCAAATGGCAGGCCTAATTCTGTAACTCAGACGCTTGTGCCATACACTGCACACAGCCGGGCTCCATAAGGTCAAAAAGGCTTGCTTGCCCGGAGAGAGGCCACCCTTTCCTGACCCTCCCAGGGTGATCCAGGGACTCATGCGTTCTCCAAAACTCTCAACAAGTGATTGAGGCTTGTGCAGGGGCACAGCCTTCAACCAAGGTTTCAAGGTGTCGGGAGATGGTCAATCAGGGAGCAAGGACATGCGCCAGACAACTAAACCAGCCACAGGGAAGGAGCGGAGATCTGGGAGGGCGAGGCTGGGGCGGCTTCTCTGAGATGGTAAACAACACAGCAAACATCTCAAGAGGGAGCCAGCCCTGGGGAAAACGGAGGAAGATTATTCCAGACCCAGGGTACAGCAAGTACAAACGCCATGCAAAGGAATGAGCTTGATGTCTGAGGAACGAGGATGACCAAGCGGCTGAACAGGTTTGACTGGGTGGGGAGTGTGTTGGGGCAGAGCCCAGGTCAGAAAGGCAGCAGGGGTCAACTATGCCAGAAAAAGGAGTTGTTCTTCACCGCATGGAAGTCCCCCGGGGAATTTCAGCAGGTTTGGAATGCACTTTAAGAGTGCCCCCTAGTGGTGCTGCGAGGAGTGGCAGCTGCAGGGGGTAAAGGCCGAAGCCAAGGGGCGACTTGGACAGCTGGGGTCTTCCGGAGAGGTGGAGGGGAAGGAGGAGAGGTGGGTGGACCTGGAGGTCCAGTTGAGAGGCAGAGGGAGGGAGGGCCCGAGTCCTGGCAAGGGAAGATGTAGAAAGGAGCAGGTATGGTGGGAGAGATGCAGAGAAAGGCCAGACCCCGCTTTCCTCTGTCCAAGGTCCAATGCCACCACCTCCACGAGGCTGTAAACCACCTGACATTGTTCTTGCCCAGCTCTGCCCACGCCTGGCTTTTTTTGGGGGGTGGGGTGGGGTGGGGTCCTTTCAACTAAAGCAGCAGCTCTCACCCCAAAGGGGATGGTTCATTCCAGAGCTGAATATGAGTAACCACAGCCCAAGAACAACAATCCAGGTTTCCCCCAGTAACATGTTCCAAGGGGGCAGCAATCCTGTGAACTGCTTATAGTGACGGGACTGAAGAAAGTCATCCAGTAGCACACTTTTCAAACGCACTGAGTACATCAGCTCGGCAGGCAACAGATGCATGGGGGAGGGGGGGGGCTCTGCCACAGGCTTCGGAAATATCGGACAGTACCCTTAGCCCTTTGGTTGGTGGGAACTAGGATTCTGTT
Organism: Peromyscus maniculatus bairdii; assembly: GCF_049852395.1. Taxonomy (NCBI): domain Eukaryota; kingdom Metazoa; phylum Chordata; class Mammalia; order Rodentia; family Cricetidae; genus Peromyscus; species Peromyscus maniculatus. Next base: position 199,922,976 of record NC_134852.1, read on the forward strand.
CATATATTCCAAATATTTACCTAATGGTCACAAAAATGTCACATACAGAGGGGGACGATAAATGGCTAGTGACAAGGCTAAAGATGAGCCAAAGACAGACTCTGGACTTGCAACATTCCAACCTCTCCACACCACTGACGTTCCATCCAGTCAATCAGCCTTTGCCGCCACAGCTTCTTTCTAGGAATTCTAGAAATAGTTCATTGTCTCATGTAACCAACACTGGCCTGGAGCTTACTGTAGAGCCAAGGACGCCTCTCGACTTCTGATTCTCCTACCTGTGCTTCCTGAGTGGTGAGGTTGCAGGCACAGACCACCAAACTGGGCTTATTCAGTGTGGGGATTAAACCTAAGGTTTTGAACATGCCAAGTGAGCACTCTGGCCCCAGCTCTGCCTCGGAAGTCCTAGGCGACATGAACCTGCTCTCTGAGCTCAAGAGAGAGGACAACCTGGCCCCTGTGGACAGACGTGTCTCTAGAAGAGTGTCCCACTCATTTCCATCATCATCAAGGGTCTTGTAGGTAGCGCAAGCTTTGGAATGAGGCTGGAAAGCAAAGACAATAAATGGTACCCACCTCCTCCGGGTGAGCGACCCTGAGAGGCTCCCCTGTAGAGCAGGGGTAAGCTCTAAACCTGGACTCTGATTCTGCATGTGCCCAGAGCCATGGGCCGTCACCAGACTGGAGTTTTAGGTTTCTTCTTGCAAAAGCCACCAGGCGGTGTGGCCGAGCAGAACGTGAAGGAACACATGTAAAGTTCTGGGCACTGAGCGCTCACTGAGGAACAGTGGCTAGCCCTTCAAGACTGTTTTCTCTGCTGCAGGCAATGATCTAACCACACTCACAGATATCAACTGGTACCATCACTGCCATGTAAGTGTGTGTTAGAGTTCTCCAGAGAAACAGGCCAACATGATGTGCATATAGAGAAAAAAATTAGTTTTGAAATTGGCTCATGTGACTTTGGAAGCTTAGTGAACACCAAGTCTGTGATGAGGGAGGGCAGGTAGGAGCCTGGGAACCAGCTGTAGTCAAGTCCAAAGGCAAGCTACAGCAGAGCTCCTGGTTGGTGTGTTGGTGCGTGTGCGTGCGTGTGTACGTGTGTATGTACGTGTGTGTGTGTGTGTGTGTGGGGGGGGGGTGTTCCATTAAGGCCTTCAACTGATTGGATAAGGCCCACCCACATTAGAGAGGGTAATAGGATTTATTCAGGGTTCACTGATTTAAATGTTAATTTCATTAAACAATAACTACATCATAGAAACACACAAATGAAAAGTCCTCACCAAGCACCATGGCCCATCTAATGACATTCAAAGATAACGGTCTAGAGAAAATTAGTTAACCACCACAAAGTGGATGTAAATGTCCCTAATTTACAAAGACAGACTAGGTCCCGAGAGGGAGGAGTCTCCCATGAGTCACAGGAGAAAGAGCCTGGCTCCCAAGGCCTGATGCCTGGCTCCAGCCTGCCATTTTAACCATGACATTAAGTGGCCATTACCATAAGCATACTAATATAAATTAAATTTCCTCATCCGTCCTTTTCCTGGATGGAGATGGAAGGCAGAGAAACTGAGGAGGCAGCCTGAGTGGAGCATGGGGAGTGGGCAGGACCCCTACCTTAAAACAGGAGGCCCACAAGGATAATGGCTATCCACTACTGCTGTAGTATCATACAGTACTACACAGAGTATCATACACACATTATTACATAGTATTATGATTTTATTATGTGCTAAGGGCTATCCTATATTACATGAGACAGGATCTTCATCATTATTGTTGTAAGCATAATGAAGAAACTGCAACAAAAACTTCCCAAAGCCAAACAGGAAGCTGGAGTTCTGCATGAATGAGTGCGCTGGACTTGAAGAGGTTCAGGGCAAGTGTCTTGGTTATGGCAACTCCAGTTTTGCCCCTCCGGTTCTCCCTTTGGGCTCTGGCCAGCAGGGTTGACGAGAAAACTCTTCAGGCTCCTCACCCCCCCTTTTCACAAAAAGAAATGCCCTTCTGCTGCAGTGCATACCCGAGATACCCTGGCACAGCTGTCAGTCTGTGTACACCACATCCTACTCCACAAGTACACAAGCGTGCTTGCACAGGCTTGAGCCTATAGCACACAGAGGACACCCAGCCTATGCACAGTTATCAGCAGGACCACCCAGGTCCGCACAACCCAGCACATGGCCTCCCACATCCAGACACAAGATAGCATTTGCACACCCAACACATCCAAACCTATATTTACAAGGACACAGAATACAATTACTTCCACCTCAATTCCCACCCATCGCGGCGGCAGGCAAGCCTCTACTTGGCCCACAGCCCCCCCCCATTGAGATATAGGGGCCTTGAACACACCCCCAAGGGTCAGACTCTTCAGGAGACTGTCCATGACACCCCACCAGGACACATACAGGAGACACATGTGCCAATGTAGCTCTCTCTGTCTGCCTCAGCCCTGCACCCCAAAATTCACCACACTAACTTTAAAAGATCATCCTCCCCCAACTAACTACACCCCACCCACACCCAGGCGTGTGCCATTTGGGAAAGCCTCCCCCACCCAGAAAGAATCTTCTTTGACCCTCTGGGACAGCACCAGAGAACCACCTCATTCTTGATTGGGGAGCACCTACACCTGCCGCGTGCTCCCCGCCCCCCCCCCGCCGCCGTCCCTCCCCCGCACGCCCACTAGGTCTGTCTCTGCAAGCCACGCTCGGCTGCAGCAGACCCCCACAACCTTGCGCAGCGCAAGCTCCCAGCTGGGGAGAGTTCGGGCCAGTGGTAAGGTGCAGCAAACCCAAGTCTCTCAAGAGCAACCAACCCCTTCTCAGTCTCACTTTCCCACTCAAAAGACCCTGCGTATCCACAAACTCCTCCAGCGCAGCGCGAAGGATGAACGGGAAAGCCACAGCAATACCCAGCAGTGGCTCCTGCAGCTGGGGTGCAGGATCCGCCTGCAGATGCTGCAGGGGCTCAGGCCCTTTCCGAGACACCCCCTACCCCATGCACCCTACTCCCCTCAAGGAGTCAGAGGGACTAAGGAGGAGAATGAAGGTGTGAGTGGTAGAGAACTTAGGGAGGAAGGGACAGGGAAGGGGCAAAGAATGCGTCCCCCGACAGCAGGACCACAGTGCCGCCGCAGGCCGGGAAGACATTCCCCCCACCCCGAAAGTCCTGCGCAGGATCTGAGGGACGCGTGCATGCAGCTGGGAGGTCAGAAAGAAAAGCGCCGAGACTCCCTTACCTGATTTCCTCTTGGAACTGCCATAATCTCTGAAAAAGAAACAACAACAAATAGACATGGTTAGGGCGGGCGGGGGCACGGGGCTGCAGCTATGGGGGCGCCCACCGGCGGGCTGCGACCGCTCCCGGCGCCTCAGCTCATGTGATGCCGCGGCTCGGTGAGCCGCGCGCTCCGCAGTTGCACGCACTGCGCGTTGCGATACCCGCCCGCCGCCCCGGCAGCCCGGCCTCCCCACGGCAGGACCAGCCTCCTCGCCCCGCCCTGCCTCTCCGCAGCCCGCACCCTGGCCGCGCCCCAGCCTACCCAAAGGGGGCTCACCTTCCCTAATTCTCAATAGATTGGAGAGAGCTATCAGATTCCGGCGGGCCTGCCAAACAGGGAAACTGAGGCTACCAGGAGGGTGGGTGATCGCTAGAACCCAGGCTCTGACCATTTGGCGTTGCTAGCCTGGTGGCGACTTCCCCAGCACGCTTTCATTTCTGCAATTAGTTTGTTTGACTCTTTGATTCAATGCTGTCCTCCCCCCCCCACCACCACCCATGGCGCCCTTAAGGCACATTAGCTGCTTTAAACCACTCCATCTTTTGGGTCTGGCACAAGTAATGGGCAAACATGGCCTGCAGGAACATAGCACCTGTAGTTCTTTTTCTTTAAAGGCGGACACTGGGCCTTCTCTTCTGGGCACTCTGCAGAGGTGCAGAGGAAGCTGGGAGTGGTAGGAATGGAGACTGAGCTTCTAAAGGGAGTACTGGGTCCTAGTCTGTCACTTAAAATAACTGCCGGTACCCAGTCATATAGCCCCTCCCACCTTCCTTCTGCCCTGAATGGACAGCTTGGAGTCTGCCCAGTTCTGCTCTCCGGTTCCTGTAGACCTACACTCAGGATCAGGCAGAGGCAGGCTCCCCAAAGCTGGCTGTTCCTCCTGGACCTTCCATTCATTCCCCCAGTCTCGTGGAATTCCTAAAATCTGCATTCTCATAATGCTCAAGGAACAGCACACAGAAGCCAGCTTGGGACTTATCTGGAGACAAGAGGAACTGCCTGCCCTCCTGGTCCCTGAGGACCAAAGAAAATGCCACTTGCTCCCTATTTTTGGCCAAGCAAACTAGCTAGCTGGATCTGCTCCCTGGAGGAGGGTCTCATTGAGAAGGGCAGGCAGGCAGCCCGTGGGGAGAGACTCTCAGATTCAGATCCCTGAGATCCTGAAGGAAATGGCCTTAGGTAACAGGAAAGGCGACTGGCCTACACAGGCAGGGGGCCGGCCCTGTCCCCAATCCATCGGGCAGGGAAGCTGCTCTTCTTGTTTCTATTGAGACAGCCTCACTATGTAGTCCTGGCTGGGCTTGAACTTTTGCTTGCCTCTGCCTCCTGAGGGCTGGAATGAGCGACATGTGCCTCCCCTCCTTCTTGTCCAGTTTGGAACCCCCCAGTGAATGAGTTGAGGCTCATTCACTGCCCAGCATCACACACTGTGAGGAAGGGCTTGTGGTTCAGAAGTCCCGGGGAAGACTAAAAGCTGCAGGCCCTGTGGGCAGAGGCTGCACTGTTAGGAAGGGTGGAGAGCAGGGCTGAGGACACAAATGTGCATCTCTCCCTTGATGCGCTGGCTAGTTTTATGTCAACTTGACACAGGACAGAATCTTCAGAGAGGAGGGAGCCTCAACTGAGAAAAGGCCTCCATAAGGTCAGGCTGCAGGCAAAGCTGCTTTGGGATGTTCTGCATGGCAAATGTGTTGCTCTGATTGGTTAGTAAATAAAACACTGGCCAGTAGTCAGGCAGGAGGAAGTATAGGTGGGACAAGGAGGAGAAGAATTCTGGGAAGTGGAAGGCTGAGTCAGAGACACTGCCAGCCGCCACCATGACAAGCAGCATGTGAAGATGCCGGTAGGCCACGAGCCACGTGGCAAGGTATAGATTTATAGAAATGGGTTAATTTAAGCTATAAGAACAGTTAGCAAGAAGCCTGCCATGGCCATACAGTTTGAAGCAATATAAATCTCTGTGTTTACTTGGTTGGGTCTGAGTGGCTGTGGGACTGGCAGGTGAGAGAGATTTGTCCTGGCTGTGGGCCAGGCAGGAAAACTCTAGCTACACAAACCTGTAGGGCATTTTTTAAATTAGTGATTGATGGGGGAGGGCCCAGCCATGATGGGTGGGGCCATCTCTAGGATGATGGTCCTGGGTTCTATAACAAACCAGGCTGAGCAAACCCTGACAAGACAAGCCCATAAGCAGCTCCCCTCCACGGCCTCTGCATCAGCTCCTGCCTCCAGGTTCTTGCCCTGTTTGAGTTCCTGTCCTGACTTCCTTCAGTGATGTGGAAGAGTGATAAATAAATCCTTTCCTTCCCAATTCACTCATGACGTTTCACGAGGAACAGTACCCAAACCAGGCCCCTTGCTGAAGCAGAAGGTAAGCTGGCAGAGACTGAGCCCTAGCCCGCCTCCCAGGGCCCCCTTGATGTTCAGACGTAGGGAGAACGCCCAGCAGGAAAAGGATTATTATATAGTGGCTGTTTCCCACCCAGAGAGGAATTCTTTTCCCAAGATTTTCCACCGAGGCTGACCAAGGGGAAGGGCAGGACATGGCTGGCAATTCAGAGCCACCATTTTCCCAAAGGGCTTGCTGGGTTCTAGAACTCCACGGTCCACTGGCCATTCCCAAGTCTGCCGTGGCCAAGCAGGAGCGGCTCCCTCGCTTCAGTGGCTACCTTCTCCATGCTGAAGGCTGCCCGAGACTGTCTTTGAATCAGCAGCACCAGCAAGGAGGCAGGCGAGCTGTCCTCATGGGACGGAGGAACGAAGGAATGAGGCGTACGTCACAGGCACCACACTGGTGAAGCTCAGGCTGACCATTCAATAGAATCATCTAGAAAGCTGGCTAGAAATCCAGGGTGGAGCCACCCACACCTACTTGGTTGTCTTGTGTTTCCAACAAGCTTCCTTGGGATTCTGAGGCTGGGCCAGGGTTGCGTAAGCACCAGGCCCCAGCCACTCCCTCAGGACAGTTGTGTGAAGCAGGAGCAATGTGTTCGAATTTCCCAAAAAGCTTACAGACAGAACCTCTGGAGGGCCTTGTCCCACCATCGGAGTCTGCAGTCCTCCACCCAGGGTTCCCGGATCTCTCTCCCTGTGAATGCTACGTCGTCTCCTTTCAGGTGAGAAGGGCAGGGCCAGACTCAGTCAATGAGTGGCTGGGGTTGGGTTGGGAAGCCTGGCTGAGGTCTGAGGCTGCACACAAACTCTCGAGCCCCACCCTCCTGGAGCTGTGGGTGCAGGAGTAGAGGGCAGAACCCTGGGGCCTGACAAACACCTGGGGAGAAGGGGAGACTGGGTCTTGACAGTGGGGGGGGGAGGGTGCAGCTGGGTCACAAATGAACTAAGGTAGGGTGGCAGTTAGAGGAATCCATGAGGTGCCTGGCCTCCAGCCCAGGAAGGCTCTGCCCTAATAGGAAATTCTCGGAGGTTTCCGGTCGGGCACCTTTCAGCAAAGCCACTTGGTATTTTTAACTGCTGAATGTGCTGAGAAGCAGCTTAGGTATCTGGGACTCCCCCATCCCTCACATACCAGACTAGGAAAAGGCAGGACTCCCCCACCGCAGGCACACACACCTCTCAATCAGGTCTGGCCTGACAGGAGAGCGGGGACCCTGTGCTGGGGTCAGACTCCCCCCTCACTCAATTGGGGTCTTCCTCCGGTGATGAGAGTCGCTGCCCCGACCACGCTCCCCTCCCTGAAGTCACAGTCTAGCCTGCCTCTGACCTGCTGCTGAGTCACTGAGGCCCAGGGAGCCACCGGAAGGAGGAGAAGAGGGAGGGCAAGGCTAGCATCTCCCTTTCGTGATGCCAGAAGCTAATGTAATTGGAAAGGCCTCTCAGGCTCCACCAGGCTGTCGAGCCATTTAGCCGGCCGGGGGTGACTAAGACAACAGGCACGGACTGTACTAAGAAAACTGGAACACGGTGCTGGTGGGGAGCACACGGCGGCCAGTGTTCCCCTGTGGCCCACAGGGTGGACCGCAGGAGAGAAGGCTGAGTTCCCCTTCAGCTCTCCATCGGTGTCTGCAAAAGGAGAGTCACACTGTTTCTCTCTGGGCCCTTTCTGGGGAGATGCAATTGAGCTCACGTGAGGCCAAAGCCTCTGGTTCAAAGCTAGGCTGCTTGCTGTGGAGGTGACCCTGAACTACCTCAGTCCTGAACTTCTCCACCCAGAGGACGAGGGCAGCCACAGCCAGTCACAGTCACAGAATGAGGACAGCCACAGAACCGAGGCTTTGGGGAGGATGGAGTATACAGGTTGTGGCACAGACTATTCTGGAAGCCCAGCACAGCCACCCCCGAGAGTTCAGTGAGTGGAGGACCCAACCAGTACGTGCAGCACCGTTCTGTGGCCTGGGGTCCCCAGGGTGATAAAAAGGAGAAAGTCAGCTGGGCATGAACATTCATTTCTCTCTGTCTCCTGTGTGCGGATACTTTGTAACCAGGGGCTTCAAGATGAGGCCCTGGACTCGCCCACCATCATGGGCTGTACCTGTGAGCCCCAAGAAACCTTTAAACTGCTCTTTCTGTGGAATTTTATCACAGCCTGAGGAAAAGTAAAAGAAAACAATTCCTCTCCCTATAACACACTCTTGGAGATTCCTAGCTTGGAGATTCTTCAGTGCTGAGGCAGGTGGAGCTGATGTTAACCCACTTTACGGATGGGGAGACTAAGGTCCTAAGGGAGCAAGAGGAGGGATGCCCGGGATCCCGGGGTTAGACAGATAGTCCTGACCCACAATGCTCCAGTGGGACTGAACCAGGGCCTAAGAACTGGACTGCAAAAAGAGGACACACCACCAGCCGTGGACTCTTGCTGGGAGTGGTCACCCCTGTCCATCAAGGTTATCAGTGTGAAAGGGAAGCCAGGAAGAGTAGCTGAGGCAGGTGAGAGAAGAGTCAGGGAAGTTAAGGTCTCGGGTGGCCATGAGGAAGGTTGCTGTCTCCTTGGTAGGCAGAATCTGGCAGCCGCCCACAGCATCCTTTCCTCTCCCCTCCCTCCCCATCAGTGAGCGCCTTGGCACGGGCACAGGCTCGCACTTCCATTCCAATGCTGTCTGCTGGCTGACTTTGGCTGCACGGCCTGGGGTGCCCGTCTGCAGGTCCGCGGCTGCCGCTAAGACCTGCTCAGGAGAAGCAGACTCCGTGGCAGATGGCTGGCTTGGGGTGACTTTGAGAGCTAGGACACAGGCACTCCTTAGACTAGGTGGACTGGGGAGATTGCATCGGATATAACCTTGGCTGAGGGGGGCTCAATCTAGTCCAGGAGAGACTGTGGTGATCCCAACCACTCGTCATCCTGTAAGCTTTGGAAGCTGCTGCCCTGTGACCTTAGGGCCCTTATAGGCAGGCATGAGGGAAGCTGGTTCTCAGGTCTGTGGTGCAGGTCTGTGGTGCAGGTGGGTTCCAACGGTACACAATCCAAGGTGGGAGCTGACATCCCCAGACAACCAACACGCCAAGCACAACAGAGATCCTGGGCGGAAGGAGGGTCCCCTCAGAGACAAGGCCCTTTTAATCCCAGGACAGGACAGGAACAAGGGGAAAGGCTCTAGAAACAGGGACAAGCCGCTCACAACGAAGGAAAAACGGATCTGGTAGTGTGTGAACAGGTGGTCTGGTGATGGGCCAGGATGGATAGAGTTTGAAGGTCCAGCTGTGAAATCCAGGAGGGATCAGGGGCAAGGGGCACGTGCCCCGAGTCCAGCTGGAGGGAAACTTTCGGGACTAGGAAAGGTAGATGACTAGAAGATGGAGGCAGGAGAGAGGCTGTGACAGTGTGGCCCTAAATCAACTAACCTAGTTCTGGGCTCTGCTCTGCCATCAGGATTGGTGGCCTGGACAAGCCACTTTAAACTTTCTGTTTTCGGTTGGGCCTTGTAGAGCACCCCTGTATTTGCTAATTGGAAGTTGGGGAAAGAGAATTGGGATCAAAAAGCTTTTTTAATTAATTAAAGAATGCTGGGGTGTTTTTTTGGAGGCAGTCTTATGTAGGCCAGGCTGGCCCTTAAACACACTAAGTAGCTGAGGATGACTCTGAACTCCTGATCCTCCCGTCTGTGCCTGCAAAGTGCTGAGATCACAGGGGCGCCTACCATTCCTAGGATCCTACCATTCCCATCGCCCGCCATTCCCAGCGCCTACCATTCCCAGCCCCTACCATTCCCAGCGCCTACCATTCCCATCGCCCACCATTCCCATCCCCTACCATTCCCAGCGCCTACCATTCCCAGCGCCTACCATTCCCATCCCCTACCATTCCCAGCGCCTACCATTCCCAGCGCCTACCATTCCCAGCCAAACTAATGCTTTCAAGCCTTCATCCGTCAGTGAGCGCCGAACTTGCTGTGACAGATCTCACCAAGCGCTTCTAAAGGGTAGAACTGACTAGAAACCATTTAAGTCATTTATGGTTAAGGGTGTTCTGTGAAATGTCAGTTTCAGTAATCTGTCTACCTGTCTGACTGTCTGTCTCCCTGTGTTGGGCTGCAATGTGAGATCTTCTCCTTCTTTTCTTTTTGTTTTTTGTTTTATTGTTTGTTTTCTTTTGTTTTTTTGGAGACAGGGTTTCTCTGTGTAACCTCCCTGGCTATCCTGGAACCCACTCTGTAGACCAGGCTGGCCTCAAACTCATAGAGATCCACCTGACTCTGCCTCCTGAGTGCTGGGATTAAAGGCATGTGCCACCACCCCTCAGATGAGATGCGTTTCTTAATTGGCAGGGGCATTTTAAAAACACTGGTGAGTTCTCTGGGCTTCCATTCCAAGGAGGCTACTCTGAGCAGCAGACAGAGCTGCTGCAAGACTCCGATTCTGCAAGAGAGCCACAGAGGAAGAAGGAACATGTTCTTCTAGAAGCCAAATGAGAGTATCTGGGCAAAGGGGACCCCGGGTCAGCTGAGGTCTGCAGAGCTCTGGGAGCTGTCTACCACCCCCTGCCCCATAGCCTGGAGCTGGGTTTCTGTTCTGACTTTTGAAAGCTTTTGCACAGCATGGTCTCAAGAGGCAGCGACCTCCAGGCAAAACAGGGAGCATGGATGCCATTCTATGCCCCCATTTGTGTCCTGGTCTAAACTGCTGCACTGAAGGCTCTTGTGTCCAACAAGAATCTGGCCTTTCTCCGCAGGGCCTGCCTTTTCCAGGGCTCTGAGAATGGGCCCCATTGTGACCATGTGGATTGCCCAGAGAGGCCAGATTCCTGCTCTGGGGGGAAAAGCTGAATTCCTCGGGGGAAGAAAGGGGTCTTGGGACCTCCAGCCTGTGTCCTAGAGGGGCTGGATGCTATGACCATCATAGACCTCAGAAGATAGCCTCCCTCCTCACAGAGAGAGACAGATTTTGCTTTGTCTCCTGAGCTTCCCAAAGAGTCTCTGCTGCTCTATCCACAGAGAAAAGTCGAAGTGCTGTCTGCCTGCCTCCTCTGGCTTGTCCCACCACAGTGGGCACAGGCCCTGCGTGTGACTGACACTCAGGCATGGCCCCACAATGTCTGGGCCTCAGAGCAACTAGTGAGGAGAGAGAGGGGTTCAAAGCCTGGTCCAGCCATCTGCCTGCCACTCTGTAGCTCCCTGAACCTTCAGTTATAAAGGAGCTAAACCAATTCTTGCTTTGCCAGGTCGTGGGGGTCAATATAGACAATGCGCAAAGCTCTTAGCATGGTATTCGGCTAAGGTGGAGAGACTGGAACATGGAAAAGTTTCCAACTGAAAGCGTGGCCTCACAAGAAGGGCTTGATCTGCAGTGTGTGTGTGTGGGGGGGTGGCCCTCCCTGATGGGAACAGAGCTGTAAGACCCTGGTCCCATCACACATGATGCCAACTTAGGGTCATGAGCACAAACACTGTGATTCTTCCTATGCACCTTCCAAGGAGTCCCACCCAGTGGAAGACTCTGACCAGCAGTCTATGAACGAGGCCAGGGAGGAAGAATCACAAAGCTGAGCTCCTAGGAAAGGGGATGTGGGGCAGGCCCACTGCCATGGAGTAGTACAAGTTCCCCCTTAGGGTACCTGACATCCTGTTACCGACTTGGCCGGCTGCCTCTTGGCCATAGGTGATTCATGGATTTCTAAAGGATGTAGAAGAGTTAGGGACAAAAAACAGCGATGGGGTTCAACTATGAAGTCCCCATAGAGGATGTCAAAGAGGCCCTTCCATGTCTGGAGGCATTCTCTGTCCTTTGTTCATGTCGCCTACATCCATCCACCCTCCAACTGTCATCCGTGTTCCATCCATTTACATTATCCACTAACCAGCCATCCATGTCCATCTGTCAACCACCCATGCATGTCCATCTGTCAACCACCCATCCATGTTCATCTGTCAACCACCCATCCATGTCCATCTGTCAACCACCCATCCATGTCTATCTGTCAACCACCCATGCATGTCGATCTGTCAACCACCCATCCATGTCCATCTGTCAACCACCCATGCATGTCCATCTGTTAACCACCCATCCATGTCCATCTGTCAACTACCCATCCATGTCTATCCACCAACCACCCATCCATGTCCATCTGTCAACCACCCATCCATGTCCATCTGTCAACCACCCATCCATGTCCATCTGTCAACCACCCATCCATGTCCATCCATTAATCACCCATCCATGTCCATCTGTCAACCACCCATGCATGTCGATCTGTCAACCACCCATGCATGTCCATCTGTCAACCACCCATCCACGTCCATCTGTCAACCACCCATCCACGTCCATCTGTCAACCACCCATGCATGTCCATCTGTCAACCACTCATCCATGTCCATCTGTCAACCACCCATCCATGTTCATCTGTCAACCACCCATCCATGTCCATCTGTCAACTACCAATCCATCTTCCATCTTCTACCCTTCATCTATCACACATCTGTTATCTATCCAACGTCCACTCTTCACCCACATCTTAACTGAGAGGTTGTCATGGACTTGTTCCCAGGCCTGAAGCAGGAGTGTGACCAAAGAAACACTGTCTTGCCTTCAAGTACACACCATCTAGTTAGTAAGTGAAGACAAACATCTAAGGAAAGAAAGCCAAGAGAACTCGATGTGATTAGACACCATAAAGCTTTGCCAAGAGTTTACTGTGTGGGGCTGAAGAGATGGCTCAGAGGTTAAGAGCACTGGCTGCTTTTCCAGAGGTCCTGAGTTCAGTTCCCAGCAACCACATGGTGGCTCACAGCCATCTATAATGAGATCTGGTGCCCTCTTCTGGTCTGCAGGCAGAATAATATTGTATACATAAAAAAAAAAAATCTTAAAAAAAAAAAAGAAGTTTACTGTATAGGAATTCCCAGGGTGGGGAGGTCAGAGTGGCCTGGGGTGGTCTGGGAGAGCTGCTTAGAAGAGGGAGGCACTGGGGCTTTAGAGCAGACAAGAGGAAACTTGGGGTGGTATGGTGCATGAACACAGGGGAGGGGCAGGGGAGAGGGAGGGGCAGGAAGGGATTCTCAAGAGGACCACAGTGGCTAGTGACTTCTTTACTGACCAGCTCTTCCCTACAGCTCTTGTGGAGAAGTTTCCTCCTAGATTGAAACACTCCATCCTGCAGAGATGCTCCTTCAGACAGAAAGAAAGGAACTCAAAGAGCTTCAGGAAGTTCCTGAAACTGACCAGACTCACTAGGGCCCTCCCTCCAAGAGTAAACAGTAAAGAGAGCCAACTCTCAGACAAGCCAGACAACAAACAAGAAAGATAATTGGGCAAGCAGCCTGGAGCCACCTAAAAGGACATTCTTCAACCCGTTGAGCTGCCTGAAGGCTGCTTCCAGCTTTGGGAGCTGTCACCCAATGGGGTGGGCTTTGGTGATGCAGCTGCCTTTGAGTCATTTCTGCTCCTGTAAGTGATCCCTCACCCACATTTCTGTAAGTAACCCCAATAAAATTCACTGGTTCACAAAGTTGGACTATGGTAGTATCTGTCATGGGCTCACTATCTGGGGTGAATAGATAATGTGTTCTGTCTCCTCAGGAAAAAAATCTACCACACACAGCTCTGAACGTCATTATTTCCAAAGTGATGAGACTCAGAGGACACACCTCCCTGGAGGGAGAAAGAGTACATGAACGGGCATAACAAAGAATTGAGTTAGCTTCTAGGCCCAGTTCAGCTCAACCCTCTTTCCCTCCATCTCCACTGCGGGCCACTCTGCACTGGCCCAGTGGATATCCAGATGGAGGCTTTTCAGGGGAGCCAAGATCCACAGGCAGGCTGTTAACAGCATCTGGGACAGATGGCCAGAGGTGGGCACTGAGGGAAGATGGGGAGGTTAGGGCTGCTAGAGAGGACAAGCCTGGGAGGGATGTGGGGAAAGCAGCCAGGCTGAAGTGATGGGCCATTTTCACAGACAGGAAGAAATTCAGGCTCTGTGGGTAAAGCCACTTTGCCAAGACCACAGGACTGTTGGGTCACAGAATTGGGCCCCCAAGACACCTGGGATATGGCTGTTCCTACTGCTTTCCCAGTCCCCAGGAATCCATCCCCTCTGCTGTGAGCCCAACAGGCCTCTTGGGGGCTCCTGGATCCCAGGCAACAAGAATGAATGCCAAGTCTAGATGTCTTCACTGTGGCAGGCCAAGAGGCGGACTTAATGAGGCAGCTCCACAAAGGGGCAGGCGGCCGCCACATTGCACACCGTGGGCTCGAAATGCAGGCCAGGAGCTCACAGCCAAGGGCCTGTGTTGCTGGGGAAACCTGGGGAAGAGCCTCCCCAGGGCAGCTTGGGGGCTTCCCAGTGACCCAACAACTGTGCGTGCTACATTTCTAAGCATGCCTAAGTGGAAAAGGCTTGCTGGAACTCTGACGGACCCCAACGGCCGGTCCAGCATTGGGGTCATAAGACCTAGGTTTCAGGTCTAGCTTTGCCGGAACAGCAGTACCAGCCTTTTCTGTGCCTCAGTTTCCAGGATTAAACTGGGTTCCATCAGTTCTGGGTCTCATACAGACCTGCTTCCCTCTGGCTCTGCCTCGGCAGGGGCAGGAATGGTGGCAGGCACAACTGAGCCACCCTCCCCATCCCCAGTAAACACTGCTTTCTCAAATGTAGTGGGTAGCCATTCCAGCTTGGATCTGGAAGCTCCAACCCCCATTGAGACTCTGGCAACTGTCACGCCTACGAGGCGGGGCGAGGGGAGGTGCCACTGTACCTGTCACACCAGCAGTTCAGCCTGGGCGTGCGGGCCTCTTCCAGGCGGCATGGACCTCGAGCCCTGAGGCAGTGCCAGTCTAGTCTCTGCTAGGTAGGGGTCAACCTTCTTGGTAGCACCAACTAGCTGCTCTTCTCAGTATCTGCCAAGTACCACCGGACGCCAGTGAGTACCCACTGGGTGCCAGCCTCGAGGGCCTCAGGTTGAAAACCACACACTCACTCCTTGCCCATGGGGAATGGAGGACCTGGGGACAAGAGCTGGGAGGGAGATGCCGAGGTGGCCGTGACAAAGAAGGGAAGAGAGGTAAATCAGGGTGAGGGACTGAACAGAGAGTAGGGTGAGAGGGCCCCCGGGTCAGAGCTGGGGAGGTAGGCTCCCCAGGAATAGGTCCCTGGTGGGGCTTAGAGAGTTACCTTTAGCACAGTGGAAGGTCACCCAATGTCTTACTCACTCAGACCTTTGGAGCACCCTCCCATTGCTATGTGCCAATGGGCTCTGTGTGGGCTGAAGGGGAGCTGGGCACTCCCGCAGTCAGGCGGGCCAGCCTGTGGATGGCGCTACTGCTTCCTACAGAGTCGACAGATACTATTAACACTGGCTGGCTGTCTCCTCCCTGCTGGTGCCCTCTCCCAGAGGAACTGCAAGAGCTGGGTGTGACAGACGACAAGCCAAGATACCATCTCTCTTGGGGTTACTTTGTCTCAAGTGGTATTCACAACAAGGTCCTTGGAGTCACTAGATCTGGACCTGATGGTACACAGACATACATGCAAGCAAAATACCCATAAAATAATTAATAAAAATAATAATAATACAAGTTTCAAAGAGAGTGGTAAAAACGCTCTGAAACTGGATTGCGGCAATGGTGGCACAACTGGAACTGTGCCACTAATCACCAAATCAGTCGTCCACTTAAAGCAATTTGAAAGGCTGGATGCAGCTTAGTGGTAGAGCACTCGCTGAGTACACGCAAGGTCCTGGGTTCCATACCCAGAGCCATAAGAAAAAAAGTGAATTTGACACCGTTAGGGTCATATGGGGGGACCCCCGCCCTCTGACCCTCACCATTGAGCTAGCCTCTTCGGGCTAACAGCCTGTCAATGGAGATTCTAGGCTGGGTGGGACCTGAGGTCACCTGGACACACTCCCGACTACCACTCCCAGTGACAAGCGAGCTGGCAACCTGCTAGAGAGCAGGATGGGACTGATTATGGTTGGTGGGAGGAGGCCTAGATTTTTCTGGGAGCTTCCAGAAACAGGCTCTCTGTGGCTGACAGCACCCACCAGATGGCGCCCATCCTCAGCGCATCATCTCAGAGCAAGACCCAGGGGCTCTGGAGGCCAGAGGAAAGGTCTCCAGCAGCACCTTTAGGGTCTCCATAGACATGCGCCTTTTGGATGGGGGTATAGCCAGCTGCCTTATCTGTAGACGGGATCGCTAGCTTCACAGAATACCAATAGTTAAAACAGAACCATTGCAGGTGGCTGTAATACTCTGTGTTACCACCAGGTGGCAAAAGATACACACAC
Source organism: Peromyscus maniculatus bairdii (assembly GCF_049852395.1). NCBI lineage: Eukaryota > Metazoa > Chordata > Mammalia > Rodentia > Cricetidae > Peromyscus > Peromyscus maniculatus. Next base: position 199,938,945 of record NC_134852.1, read on the forward strand.
AGATCTGAAGCGAGGCACTGATTCCAAGCATCCCAGTTAGGCTGGTGCTCAATCAGCTTACAGACTTGTAAGGGAAAGGATCATGGGGTTTTCACAGAGCTTGTCCCTTGATCTGGGGTTGTGCCTATTAGTTTTCCAGTTCTCACAGCTATTAGACGTGAGTTGTTGCACACTTGGACCACTGCAATAACCACCTACTTCTGACACAGGATACCTGAGCCAAGGGGAACCCAGAGATCCCAGATTCTGTCACCATATCTGATGCCAAAGTGTCAATGTAGCTAGTTACTGCCTTGCACCCACCTCCTCTCAGAACGCTTCCTCCTAAGGCTCCTTCAGAGGCAGCCTCTTTCCTGAGGTTTTCTGTGACTTCCTCTGGCCTGGGTGCCTCCTGCTACCTGCTTGAGTAGCTTGTGCTACCTCAGTCTCGTCTTGAACGCCCTCTCCTTATGGAAGCCTCTGGCCACATGACCAGGCTAGCCTGCCACTGTGGGTGGCCCTGAACTTACGAACCTACACAACTACTCCTCCCTGCTCGACTGGATTGATCAGCAGCTGTCACTGTTACACAGTTCTTAGGTGCCACGTGGGTGGACGAGGAGCTGGGGTTCGGCTGGCACCTGTGATGCTCCGATACCTTTCACGGGGTGAACCCAACCCCTGTGTGCGCCTTCCTCCCTCAAACCGTGAGTTCCCTTGGCAAGGACTAAGCTGTGCCCCAGACTTCAGCCCCCGGCCTCACACTGTAAAATGGTCAGCTGGTGGAGAGTCTCCCGTCTTGTGTCAGCAGAGAAGGCCGGCCACAGGAGCCTGAGACCCAGATAAAGTTCAGTTCTGACTGGACTGTCCCTGCGAGGTCACCATTCAGGGAGTTACATCCAGAGTAGCCAGCAATGGTGAGAATCAGGCTTTGGGGTCTGAGGGGAAAGGGGCTCACCTGTCTAGCTAGAGATGCCTGCAGGGCGGAGCTCACCTATCCAGCTGGAGATGCCTGCAGGGTGGAGCTCACCTGTCCAGCTGGAGATGCCTGCAGGGGGGCTCACTTATCCAGCTGGAGATGCCTGCAGGGGGGCTCACTTATCCAGCTGGAGATGCCTGCAGGAGGGCTCATTTGTCCAGCTGGAGATGCCTAGTTTGGGGGTTGGGGTTCACTTGTCTAGCTAAAGGTGCCTGGGGGGAGCTCACCTATCCAGCTGGAGAGGCCGGGGGGGGGGGGGGGCCGGGCTCACTTACCCAGCTGGAGATGCCTCTCTTGGACCCATAGCCCTTAGGTCCAGCTAGCTCTCTTGCCCACTTCTATGAAGAGGTTTTCTGTGCATTTCCAGTGACATTGGATGGGTTGCTGGAAGGACAGTTGTGGCCCATGTCCCTGGCTAGATGACAGATGAGCAGAGCTGCCTAGCTGAGGGTCTAACCAGGACACAGCCCAGCACAGGGTAGAGGCTGGCTCTCTACCCCAATTCCCAAGCCAGAGACCAGCTGGGTTCCTAACCACCCAAGAGAAGACCCTAGAGCTGAGGGCTCTGTGAGATGCCCCCAGACACTAACCTCCAGCTAGGCCCAGTTCCATTTCCATTTCTTAGTTTCGCCATATGAACAGCATGGTGGGAGGTACCTTTGGATCGGGGTACAAAATGAGAACTTGAGGTTTGAAGAGAAGTGATCCACTGCAAGTCACAGCAGAGCTGGCTTCTGATTCTGTTTTGATAATTAACTTAATGCAAGACTCCAACCTAGTGGTAGCCTTAGTTCACTGGTCCGTGTGGTTCTTGGCATACAGTAGATGCTCAATAAATACCTAGGCATTAAGGAAGACTGCAGGAGGGACTCTCCATGGCTCTTCCTAACACCTTCCATTTCCCTCCCAGGGAGAGGTGGGGAAGGAGAGGTAAGCACCTGGGACATGCTCCACTCTCAGCCTCCGTCCCTCTAGCCAGCCCATGCTACAGCCGTACAACGTACAGGAGAGGGAAGGCCATGTTGGAAGCTACTGCCATCAAGGTCCTGCTGCCAGCCACAAAGCAGCCCGGACTCGGAGATGTCACAGGTTAAACTGACTCAATGTCTTGTAAGTAGGCCTGGCGTTCCAATGGGCTTAAGGATGTGAGGACTCCAAAAGCAGTCGCCCCAAACTCTCAGGAACCTGGCTGTGCTGCCAAGCTGGCCTTACACTGTCTCCCTGCTGGGTCTGAAGCAAGGCTGATAGTTTCTTCTGCCCTAGACCTCCGCCTTTTCCCCGGGGAAATGTAGTGATTGCCCATCTCCCACGGGGGCTTCCTAGTTTTATCTCCTGGTCCTGGACAAACCACCATCGCTAAGAGGGAAACGGGAGGAGGCTGGACCCGTCTGCAATGGGTTTCTCTGCATCTGACCTCATCCCTCCCCAACCCACCTGCTCTGCACCCCCTTCCCTGGAAAGCCCCATCCCTGTATGCCAGCGTATCCCCTGAGCCAGCTTGTCCCTGTCCCCACATCCAGTGCTCTGGCTCAACTGGACTCCAGCCTAAGACTGCCTCCCTGTACGCCTGACCCTATGTCCCAAGGACAGAGCCAACACAGGGATGCTGGGGTACATGCCAAGGGTGCTGGGACTGGTGGTGGCGGCGGCGGGGGTGCTGGGGGTGGACTTGGCCTCCTGGAGAGCAAAGTGGGTTGGGATAGGGACTTTCCAGCAACACTTAAGGCCCCTGAGTCAGAAAGAAGTTGACCCTCGAGGCAGGCGGGGGCAAGATGATGCTCAATTGCCCAGGCCCCACCGCCTCTCACCTCGAATCTCTGTGAACATTGGGACATTGTTCAGGGCCTCAACGGAGGGCTCTGTGGCCCTGAGGCTGAAGAACAAAAACTAGTTTAGCAAGGCTCTGCCTGTCCCATGAAATTTCAAGAATTTCATCAGAACCCTGGCAGGCTGGGCAGGCAGGAATGATCCCAAGAGGCCTGTGCCCAGAGCTCAGGGCCTGAAGGGTTTCTGCAGAAACCAGGCAAACAAGGAGTGCTGAGTCAGCATGAGTGGCCTGAGAGCACTGACCTGGACCAGTGGCCATCACTATGGGGGATGGGATGGGGGCACAGGTAAGGCACCCCACACTTGTCCAGGTTCACCTTGGCTGTTAGAACAAACTCCGCCTTCCCAGGGTACATCTGAACTGAGTTTCATCTAGTTTTAAGTGTGGCTTTTAAATGTTTCTTTTTAAGATCTTATTTACTTATTAGTGTGTGGGTGTGTGTGTGTGTGTGTGCACACGTGCGTGCACACACAGGCAATATGCCATGGTGCATATGTAGAGCTCGGAGGACAACCTGAAGGACTCAGAGCTCTCCTTCCACTATATGGGTCCCCAGACTGAACTCAGGTCACCAGGATTTTATCCACTGAGCTACCTTGCTGATCCATCTTTTTTTTTTCTTCTGATGACAGGGTCTCATGTAGCCCAGGATGGCCCTGACCTTACCCTGTAGCTGAGGGTGACACTGTAGAGTTTGTCACAGTGTTGGTGGAATCAAACCCACAGCTTCATGCAGGCTTGGTAAGCACTGAGCGACATCCCCAGAGCCAAGGATGCTCCTTATCTTACATCTCTCTCCTCACCAGGGTCCACACTGACACACTAAGAGCCTCATCACGAGCCTGGCTTGCCCACTAACCTCTTGTGACTGCAAGGCAAGAGGTCTGGCCCGGCAGGAAGTCTGAGGGCGGCCTGCTCTCAGGCATCTAAGATATCATACATGTGTTTTAAGACATGCCTCCCTGCTTCTTGACTTTGTGGGGTTTGGATTCACCATTTGCTAACTAGGATGAAAGAATCGTCCTCAGGTGGCCCGAGATGTAAATGACATAATATTGTGTGGGGTCCACGGGGCGAGGCGAGTACACATGTGTACACACACACACACACACACACACACACACACACACACACACACACACACACACACACCTCTTTATATGCTAGCATTCCAAGAACACATAGCTAAAAGTAGAATGTTAGTCAGAGAGGGGGCTGGAGAGATGGTGCAGTGGTTAAGAGCACTGGCTGCTCTTTCAGTGGTCCCGGGTTCAATTCCCAGCACCCACAGGGCAGCTCATGACTGTCTGCAATTCCAGTCCCCAGGGATCTGACACCCTGGCACAGGCTTACATGCAGACAAAAACAAAAACAAAAAACCAATGCACATAAAATAAAAATAAAAAAATATAACAATAAAACAAGAGCTTGATATGGAACACAGATGGCTTCTATGAAGCGGGAAGTATGCTCCTCTTTACCTACTTGCTCCATCTTGCCAGCTTAAGGCCCCACCTCTTGAGACTACCAATACTGCTGTGATATAGTTTCCAGTACACAAGGCTGGGGCCACTCCTGTTCCGCTAACAGGAGTCGGTGACTAGGACACAGTTGACATCGGGCTAAGTTCTCTGAAGAAACGGAGCAGTGGGGTGAGCAAGTGCTGGGAAACTCAGAGAAGGAAGACAAGGCCGTCCTCGTGGAGACAGTGGTGTTCGGGTTGACGCTCGTGGGAGCTGAGTGTCCCACGCCCGGGAACAGCCGTACAAAGGCCAACGTGTGTATGGCCAGCAGGTCTGGGAGTAGAATACAGGGCCGAATGACCAGAGCTGGACGAGGAGGAGGAGGAATAGGTGTGACCAGAGGGAGGTGACAGCTAGCACTCTAAATGACAAGAAGACTGAACACGGGGGTGACAGGATCTGATCTCAGGGAGCTGAGGAGAATTGAGAGACCAAACAGGAGGCCAATGACCCACAGAACAGATGGTGACGGGCTGGCCCCAGGGCAGCCAAGAAGCTGGCTAGACTCAGGCCACGTGTGAAGATGTGCTGAAGGAAGTACTTGCAGGATTTGCTGGGGGTGTAGCTGGAGAGTTGACGCAAAGAAACTACAAAGACTGTTGAGGTGTAGGTCAGGGGCCTTTAAGAAAAGAGCATTGTGTTCCCTACAGCGCAGAAAGTGCATGGGCCAGTGTGGTCACAGTCAGAGCGGGAATCACAGCCCCAGAACAACCTTCCTGGGATGGCTGCTGGAGGATGCAGCACCAGACCTGCTCTGTGCCACGCCCATCAAAGGGTCTAGAAGAGCATCCTTTCTGTGCCAGACCACTGATCAGCAGCCAGCCACCAAAGCCTAGAGCTACTGCCCACCTCCCCCCAAGACTGTGTCCAGACTCTGTCTTCCTTATGGGATGGCAAAGACCACCCCGACCCCCCAAAATAGAAGAGCCCCTGCAGCAGCGTGCTTGAAAGAGGCCAGGTTGTCTGCAAAATTCCAATGCAACGCACAGGCTTTGATAATTTGATAACTCTCTTCAGAGTTGCCATAAGTCAAAATATTCTGTTACTTGATCCATATTTATGTTTCAGGATGGGGGCAGGGGCATGAACAGTGGCCTCCAAAGGTAAGCAGCCCTCAGAGGGAGAGAAGGACTTGGCTAATACATCATCAGACAGTTGGCCCAGGGTCACATAGAGGCCCGGGTTCCTTCCTAGTAAGCAGACTAAGTGGGGCACAAGCCTCTCCTTGGGGAGGAAGGGAGGGTCCAGGGGCAGTGCAGAGGTTGGTCAGGGCTGGAGGAGCCCTTTGAACGCTCCTCTCCCAGCCTGCCATGCTTCCTGAGCCGCAGGTCTATCCAGTACGGCTTCAGGAAGGAGGCAGCTAGCTCCTGTCGCCATGGTGATGTAAGAGGTCACATGCTTTTCACCCTGCCCCTGCTGTACTGTGCTCTGCAAGGCTGAGCACACCAGATCGCAGTCCATTCTGTCTCCAGACGTTTGCAGATAAGAGCGTGAGCACTTACTGCATGCCAGCGGCACTGACTGGGTTATCCGGGGGGGGGGGGGGGGGGGGGGGTTGCGGGCTCACCACCGCGTACTCAGCATTAGCTTGCACCAGGGGTCAGAAAACAGAATTCTAGAAGCTGCACAAACGGTCACAGAGCCTTAGGAGACAGTGACCGACTCCAGAGACTCCAGAGTGTGGCCCAGAACAGTCGTTCCTCATTACCCAGGCTGCTGTGTGGGAGCTGCCATGCCTGGGACGGAGCTCTGGAGGTGGGCACAAGGCTAGTCTATTGTGCAGCCTCGGGTCACAGGGGGACATGAAATTAGGGTTCACTTATTTAGCTGACTGGCAGGAGCAGGGGCTGGGATAAAGGTAGGGTTCCCTGATCTCAACCATTAACACTCCCCTCCTGCCCTGATCATGGCATTCCATCACCTAGAAGTCGTCTCCCCCGACCATTACGGGAGGAGAAGGAAAGGCCATCGCATTTGGGAACAAGCAATATCAGGTTAGAACTCAGAGTCATGGTTACCCTGAGAGTGAGGAAGGAACAGGGAGCAGGGTGGGAAGGACAGCAAAACCACAACTCCAGAGGGAGGCAACCTGGAGAGGTAGAGAGTGTGGGCTTATGGGAAACCTGCTTAGAGATGCTGTTGTGGCCGGCTTTCCCATCCATGTGCAGTGGGGCGTCCATATCATCTGGGTATAACCCTCTGCCCCCTTTTGAGACAGGATCTCACTATGTAGGCCTGGCTAACCTTGAACTCACAGAGATCTGTCTGCTTCTGACTCCTGAGTGCTGGGATTAAGGCGTGCGCCACCATGATTGGCTTTCACTTATTTAAAAAAAAATTAGTTATGCATATATGTATGGGTGCATTTTGTGTGTGGTGTATGCAAAAATGTTCACTGCAGCAAAAAATAAGGAGAATAAGTTTTCTGATTTAAAAAGTTATATAAACTGTGGCTCATCTATATGGCTGCTAAGGATAGGTAGACCTTTGTAGGGAGGTAATCTATAGGAATTCTCCATATTAGGAGTTTCTGGGATGCAACCTTCGCTGGGCAGCATTCCTAGCTTCTAGGTGCCCATGTCCCCAGCCCCCCAATGGCCTCCAGTTGGCCCACAACCCCCAATCATACAGAAGTGGTGACAACCATGACTCACTCTTTGGGGGGGTTGACATCTTCAGGCCGTGCCTCAAAGAACCGAAAGACTTCATCACACTGTGAAATGTGGGGGGGCAGCCGGACAAGTGCCTGTGAGAGACAAGGAGAGAGGTCATAAGATATGATGACCCAGGAGGGTCAGCTCAGCTAAGAGGGGAGGGAGCGCCAACACTCCACCGTGGAAAACAGCCAGCCAGGAACAGGGAGCTGAAATAAAACAATCCGTCTATCCACCTATTCATCCATTACCAAAAAAAAAGTCACCACCACCACCAACAAAAATATCTAGACCAGTGGTTCTCAACCTTCCTAACACTGCGACCCTTTCATACAGTTCCTTAAGTTGTAGTGACCCCCAACCATAAAATTATTTTCACTGCTACTTCATAACTGTAATTTTGCTACTTTATGAACTATAATGTAAATATTTTTGGAGACAGAGGTTTTCCAAAGGGGTCATGACCCAGAGGTTGAGAACCACTGGTCTAGGGTTAGGGATGTAGCTTAGTTAGTAGAATGTGGCCTAGCATGTAAGAGGCCCTGGGTTCCATCCTAGCATACACCTGTAATTTCGACATTTGGGAGGTAGAGGCAGGAGGATCAGAAGTTCAAGGTCATCCTTAGATGTATACTTTCTCCAGGTCAATCTAGACTAGAGAGACTTTGTCAGAACAAACAAAAAACAAACAACAGATCAAAAACCAATAATCAAAAACAACAATGGGCTGGAGCGATGGCTTAGAGGTTAAGAGCACTGACTGCTCTTCCAGAGGTCCTGAGTTCAATTCCCAGCACCCACATGGTGGCTCACAACCATCTGTAATGAGATCTGGCGCCCTCTTCTGTATGCATAATGAATAAATAAATCTTTAAACAACAACAACAATCAACTAACATCAAGGTGTGGTGGTACATGTCTATAATCCCAATGCTTAGGAGGCATAGGCAGGAGGATCTCTGGAAGTTTGAGGTCTGCCAAGGTACATAACAAGACTTAAGTGTTTGCCATTCAGGTGTGAGGACCTGAGTTTGGATCCCCAGAACCCCCCTGAAGCTGGACATGGCAGTGCATTTCTGTAATCCTAGCACTCCTGTGTCTAGTGACAGGTAGAGACAAGAGAGTCTCCAAAAGCTTATGGACCAGCTAGGCTGGTGCATGCAACAGAAAAGAGACTCTTTCTCAAACCAGGGGCAAGACAAGGGTTGACACCTGAAATTATCCTGATCTCCACACACTTGCTGGGACATGCATGAGCCCCTATTTACACACACACACACACACACACACACACACACACACACACACACACACACACACACAGAGAGAGAGAGAGAGAGAGAGAGAGAGAGAGAGAGAGAGAGAGAGAGAGATTAAACAATAACAAACCTAACCAGCCAATTAATCTGTTGACAATTAGTTAACCAATCGATATCCAGCCAATAATTTTGGTAACCACATGTGGTGGACTGAGAACACTGCCCTGGACCACCTATTCAAATATAAAAGCCTTGTGCAGACAGGGACTTTGGCCTGTTCTGTTGATACTGACTCAGAGCAGAAACTCAGTTAACAGTTGAATGAACGAACAGATGAATGAAACGTGAGAAAACAACAGATGTGCAGAAGCCAATGCCCACGAGCAGCGAGACAAGAGGAGGCCAAGAAAGCTCACTTGGGGAACGAGAAACACGCTTTAATGTTCTGAGCTGGCCAGACAACCCACGTCTATTGCCCATCACCAGGCGTCCAACCAAGAGGCACTCCTCCACGCCAAATCCACGCCCAGGCAAGATGGGGCGAGATTCAACAAGACCAGACCTTAGCATGAGAGCATTGTGCAATCCACCTTTGCAGCGAACTCCCAGCCATTGCTTTCTAGAGCCTGTGGATTTGCAAAGGTCTCCAACCTCCCAGTCAACCAGGAAGCAGCAAAGAAGACAAACGAATACTAATGAGCAACGACTCTGGGCTGGGCGCTGTCCCAGGGGCCAACTCCTCCAACCCCGACAACAGGAGGGCTTCTCGGTGTGTGCATGTGTGACATCGGAAGAGGAAGACGTGACCATACCCTCTGGAGAGCACATCAAATGGCACCTTGCCTCTGTTTATAGTGGGGACACCAAAGCTGCAGTGAGGAAAGAGCTGTGAACAGGGTAAAGTGGCAGGATCCATGTCCCAGGGCTCAAAACATGTATAGCTAGGTGACTCCAGCCCCAAAGGCCACCAGGTTCTCATCTAACATGTGAGGCACATTCTGTGTTCTCCCTGAGGGTGGAAGGGAAAAAACGATTAAAGAGAGACAAGGAGGGAGGCAGGAGAGAGAAAAGATGGAGGGTGGCAGTCAGGCATGGACAAAAGGGCTCCTTGGGGCAGGCAGAGCTTCCCTGGGCGTTAAGGATTCGAGCTGGGCAGAAACCACGGAAGCCATCACGAGTCAGGGCTCTGTGAGGTGGCTGTCAGGATGACCTCAGAAAGACAAGGCAGCCGGTCAAGAGGGCCCTGGACCCCACCAGACACCTGCACCTCTGTGAACAGAGGGCTCTTCATGCCAAAAGAGAGCGAGGGTGCTCAGGGCAGAGGACGTATGGGCCACACAGGTCTTGCGGTGCAGTGACCGTGACATCTTGACTAAACAGGGAGCCTGCAGGGGAGCTCGTCAAGGGTTCGTCCTGATTGTCAGTGGACAGCAGAGGTGTCCAGCCCGAAGCAGCCCGGGTCTGGCCAAAACCACTCGGCACAAGTGGCTGGTGCTGAGTGGCCTGTCCCCAGGCTGTACCAGCACTGACACTCCAGAGCAGGAACCTAACCTGGCCACGCTGAGTGAGGCAGGGAGGGGCCGGGGTCCCAGCTCAGGTCTTGGGTTCTGTGAGTGGCCATTCATGACACATGTCATGTGGGAGTTAACAAAGCAGTCATGGGTGTGAGTCCTGCCCCTGCTCCTCACAGGCTGTACCGGCCCTCTCTGAGCTCGACACATCAGATCTGATAGTGTAACTGTCACCCATTACGAGGTGATGAATCTGAGGAGCCCAGCACAAGGTCTGGGTGCATCTTAGTCGTTACATCATGGTCATTCTTTAGGTGGAAGCAATGACGCACTAACAAGAACCCCAGAATGTGTGGGGAGCCCCTGAACAGCCTTAGCACGGCAGCCGTACATTTGCTGTGTGACCCTGGGCAGTTCACATCATCTCTCTGGTTATTAGTTCTTCCAGGATTCAAAAAAAGTAGTTCTCGGGTTGGAGAGATGGCTCAGCGGTTAAGAGCACTGGCTGCTCTTCCAAGGGTTCTGAGTTCAATTCCCAGCACCCACATAGTGGCTCACAACCATCTGTAATGAGATCTGATGCCCTCTTCTGGCCTGCAGACAAACACAGAACACTGTATACATAATAAAAAAATAAATCTTAAAAAAAAAAAAAAGTCTGGTTCTGGGACCCAGATTACAATGGCTTCCATGGTCATATGAAATGACACCTTCCTGGCCTTGGCCACTGCCATGCCGGTTAGCACAGCAAAGCCTCTGAGAAGAGCTGCAGGAATGTTGCTGAGGCCAGTCTACTAGCAATAAGAACATTCCAGAAGTCTGGCTCATGCACTCTATCAACTCAGAAAGAAAGGATGTGACCATGATTCTAACTTTATAGAAGAAACTAAAGCCCAGAGAAGTTAAGTAAGTCCCCTGAGGAAAACAGGGGCATGAGCAGCTAAGGCCATCTAGTCAAGTCAGGAGCACCTCTCTGTGTCAGCAGCCTGACCCAGATCCAGGATTTCTGCTTCTGGCATTCCTCACTGCTATCTGTGAGATGTCCTTAAGGTCGCTCTAATTCTCGGGCCAGTGCACAGTCATTAGTGAGATCATCTGTCTGACCCGTGGCTCGCACAGTTTCTACAGGGTATGACCCAGGTGACGGCAGAGGGTTGACCTCAGGCACTGGCCAAGGGTGAATGAGTCTCACACCTTTGTATCCAGGCAGGAGGAACAGTGGGGGTGACAGGGAGCGAGGAGAGTGGGGCTGCCAGACACCAGCTGCAGGGTATCTGCTGAGTGACCCTGCTCTTCCAGCCCTGCTCTCCCAGCCACTGAGAGTGGAGAAGGGCCAGGGGTACGGGGTGCCTAGGCGGGGAACCGAAGCTGCTCTGGTCTGAATGGCCTACCAGTGCCCACTTTCTCCGTCCTAACCCATCCCAGAGGCTCTGGTTCTTGCCTCGCTCCTAGACTGTCTTCTTAGCACCCAGTGCCAGGGCAGATGGGTCGTATTGAGAATGGGGGCGGGGACAGACAGAGAGAGACTGACGTCCATTCAGCTGTGGGGAAGGCCAGTGGCACAGGATGGGCATGGTAGTGAAGACTGTCGTCCCAGCACTCAGAAGGCTGGGTTACACAGCAGAATCCTCTTAATTTGAACCTTTCATCTTGGAGAGAAGCTAGTTAGGACCTAGATCTTAGGAAGGAAGTGAAATAACGGGAGATTCTAAGGCAGTGGTTCTCAACCTGTGGGCCACAACCCCTGTGGGAGTCGAACAATTCTTTCCCAGGGGTCGCCTAAGACCATCAGATATTTACATTATGATTTATAACAGTAGCAAAATTACAGTTATGAAGCAGCAACGAAAATAATTTTATGGTTGGGGGTCACCACAACATGAGGAACTGTATTAAAGGGTTGCAGCATTAGGAAGGGTGAGAACCACTGCTCTAAGGGGAGGTGAAACATTCTACCCTGAGTGGAGCTTTGAGCACAGGAAGTCAACAACTCAAAGGCTTCATGAAGTTCCTGAAACTGATCAGATCCACTAGACTCCTCCCTTCCCTAAGCATGCGTAAGGTGTAAGGACTGAGCTTCCTGGCAGAAGTGTGGACCAGCCAAGCTGCCTGAAAGAGGGTCAGAGCAGCTGAGCTACCTGGAAAGGACATTCTTCAACTTGTTAAGCTTCCTGCAGGCTATCCACTTCTAGCTTTTGTGAACGGTCACCCATGCTGGGATGGGCTTTGGTGGTGTGGCTGTCTTAAGTCATCTCTGCTTCTGTAAGGAACCCTTCACCCAGATTCCTATGTAACCCCACAAACTCACTGGTCACCAAGTCGGACTTCAGTGACATCCATACTTTGGTCTGTCATCGGTTCCCTTTCTGAGGTGAGTAGATATCTGTTCACATCTCCCAAAGGACAGTGTCACACAACACTGAGACAGGAGGTTGCTTCTGAGTTTGAGACTGACATGGCCACATAGAGAGACCCTGAATCAAATGGCAAACGAAAGGATTGCTAGACAAAGCCCAGGTGTGGGATGAAAGGCACATGCTACTGGCCATGGTGGTGGTGGTGGGCGGCAGTGACACTGAGTGGTCACAAATTGCGCCATCTGATGGCACAGCTGTGGGAAGTACTCACCTCTGTGGGCTATCTCATTGACCTTGGAAGGGTCCGTGAGCTTCTCAGACAACTGTAGTACTGACCTCAGCTTGCTTCTGTTGTTTGGTTTGTTTGTGGGGTTTTTGTTTGTTTTGCTCTGCTTTTTTGAGATATGGTTTCTCTGTGTAGCTCTGGCTGTCCTTGAATTCACTAGGTAGACCAGGCTGGCCTCAAACTCAGAGATCCACCTGACTCTGCCTCCTGAGTGCTAGGATTAAAGATGTGTGTCACCATGCCAGGCAGACCTCAGTTTTCTAATTCAGCAGGATTAAAGGTCAGCCTGCATGGCCCTCTGACACACTCGTAAAGTCCTGCTTGAGAGGTGGCAGGATCTAGCCCCACTCTGGGCTGCTCCCATCCATGCTAGGTCAGGAGGGCCCTCTCTTACAGACCTCATTTCTGTAGCTCCCCCGAGAAAGCCATTCTCAAGAAGGAAATGCTGCGGGCTCCTGCGGGCTCCGTCCTCTGGCTGATGCACAATCAGCTGTGGATGCCTCGGGCTCCACAGCTCAGGAGGCAGGCTGATCTGAGCCATAAATTATAGCTTCCTTCTGCCTCGGTCCCACCTCCATTAGCTCTGCTCATTTATTTAACTTAAAGCAATAAAAAGCCTTGGCTGCAGCCACCAATTTAGAAATGGTGAATGTCCTTTAAAGAGAAAAGAGGATATTGATCTGAAGAAGAGTGATATCTAGCTCAGGGCCATTCATTCATAGTTTACAATGGGGCAGAACATGTGACCCAGGCCAATCTGGACAAAACTCAAACCTGGGTTCATGGGAGTAGAAGGGAGCAATTGTCTTCCTGGAAGCTACAGGATGGCAGTTAAAGACTCAGTCGTCATTTTTAAATTTGTAGGATTGGTTATTTACTAATCTATAGATAGGGTCTCTTTGAGCTCACTATGAAGTTGGGGCTGACCTTAGACTCTTGGGTATCCTGCCTCCACCTCCTAAGTGCTTGAGTTAATAGGCATGTGCCACCATGCCAGGCCTGACTTAAACATTTGTGTTGCCAAGCATGAGTTGTTAATAAAATATTAGAACATAAAATGTCTTGGTTACTTTTAAATCACTGTAACAAGACATTATGACCAAGGTAATTTACAAAAGCAAGCATTTAATTTGAGGTTCACTGTTCTAGAGGGTGAGTTCATGACCACCATGGCTGGGAGCATGGCAGCAGGCAGGCGGGCATGGTGCTGGAGCAGTACCCGAGAGTCCACATCTTGAGAAAACCACCATGAGGTGGAGAAAGAGAGCTAACTGAAAATGGAGTGGGCTCTTTGAAACCTCAAAGCCCATCCCCAGTGACACACTCCTCCAACAAGACCACACCTTCTAATCCTTCCCAAACAGTTCCACCAACCAGGGTCAATGTATTCAAATACATGAGCCTATGGGGCGAGGGAGGATTCTCATCAAACCACCACAGAAAGGGACCTTACCAGTAAGGGGCTAGTATAGGGACAGCATTTCTGAAGTCACATAACAGTGATACGCATTCCCACTCAACCCCTGCGAGACCATGGATTCCATTCCCATTTGTTCCAGGCCACACAGCTAGTGAGGCACTTGGACTAGACCCCAGCTCTTCTCACTCTAATAGTCTTCAGATAAAACATGTTATTCTTCCCTCCCTAGGACTCTTTTCTCTGAGTTAGCCCAGGATGGCCTCTTCCATCTTCCTACATCAATCTCCTGAGTGTTAGGATTATAGTGTCACCATACCCACCCAGCCTCGTGGGAGTGTGTGTGTGTGTGTGTGTGTGTGTGTGTGTGTCTGTCTGTCTGTCTGTCTGTCTGTCTGTCTGGAGAGAAGACTCAGCAATTAAGAACACTGTCTCCTCTACCAGAGGACCCAGGTTCAATTCCCAGCACCTACACAGCAGTTCACAAACATCGATCCCAGAGGACCTAACACCCTCTTCTGGCCGCCATGGGCACTGCATGCACATGGTACACAGACACATACACTCAGGCAAAACACTCATACACATAAAATGAAAATAAACTGAAAATACTCTTAGTCTTTCTCCCTTCCCTCCTTTCAGTGTGTGGTACATGTACCACGGCACACATGTGGAGGTCCAAGGACAACATGCAGGAGTTGGTTCTCCCTCTACCACAGCGGTATTGAATTACCACACTTGGTGGCATGTGCCTTTACCAGTTCCTTCCTGGAAGTCACATTCCACGGTAGGTATCACTGAGCTATAGGTTTATTTGTCTGTTACTTTTTAGGGAGGCTGGGCTCAGATCCAGGGCTTTGGGCATACTCTACCATTACACTGTATCTCTAGCCACTGGTGTTTTGAGACATGATCTTGTTATGTATTCCAGGTTGGTCTTACACTCATTATCTCCCTGCTTGCCTGCTAGAATTATAAGTATGCACCTCTATGCCCAGCTTAACTATGAATTCTATTTCTATTAAAGTCAGTGGTATCATGAATAACAACACATTATTTAATTTTGTCTATTTTTATTATTTATTTTTGTACTTTATGTTTTTATTCATTTGGCTTTTCGAGACAGGCGTTCTCTGTGTAGCCCTGGCTGTCCTGTCCTGCAACTCCCTTTGTAGAGAAGGCTGTCCTGGAACTCACAGAGATCCGCCTGCCTCTGCCTCCCGAGTGCTGGGATTAAAGGTGTGCGCCATCACTGCCAGCATATTTTATTTTTTCACTACTAGGTACTGAGCACACTAGGCAAGTGTTCTACCCACTGAGAGACCCTCCCCCCGCCCTTTACTTGCTTTTAATACTTTTTTTAAAAAAAGGATTTATTTTGTATGTTTGGGTGTTTTGCCTACATGTGAGTCTGTGCAGTACTCGCATGAAGTGTCTGTGGAGGCCAGAAGAGGGCGCTGGATCTCTGGTACTGGAGGTACAGAAGGTTGTGAGCTGCCATGTGGCTGCTGGGAACCAAACTCGGGTCCTCTGCAAGAGCAACAGTTGCTCTTCACTGCTGAGCCTTTTCTCCAACATCCTTTCAAATACATTTAAATGTTTTACTTATTTATTAATACAAATGTCTGTGTTCTGTGATAGTAACAAAAGACACCCACTGAACACATCCTCTGAGCCACACACCACACGGGCCTAATACATTTCAGTCCACTCTGCCCCCACAACGGAGGGCCTGCCCTCTTTCCTACTGAACAGACTTGGAAACAGAGACTTCGGATGTGAAGTAAGTTTATAAAGCTAGACAGGGCTTTGAACACAAGCAGTCTGGACGTCTGAATACCAACAACACTAATGAGTATCTTCCGGGAAGTCCTAGACTATAATCAGTCTAAAAGACAGGATTTGAGGTCTTGGGGTCAGAATTAGCACCATGCCCCCAAACGAAACAAACAAAAACACAAGCAGAAAGACAAACAGGCTCAGCTTGAGGACATATGCTCCTCCTGCCTGCTCTGACATCGGTTGTTTCCATGTCGTGTACACACACACACACACACACACACACACACACACACACACACACACACGGGGGGGGGGGGGGGGAGGAAGGGAGGGAGGGAGGGAGGGAGGGAGGGAGGGAGAGAGGGAGAGAGGGAGAGAGAGAACACTAACCAGAGAGTATACTGGCATCTATTAAAACTTGTGTGAATAAACAAATGTGTATTCCAGATGCCACCATGCTCAACACTGATTCAAGCCATACTCAAAGAAATTCAAAGAAGCAATCCTCCTACCTCCAGCAAACACCACCTTATGGTCCCCCCAGCACTTAACTCCTAAGCTGGCAGAAGTGGTTTAACCAAGCATCTTATAAATATGGATGCGTTTCGGAAGGGGCGGAGCCTCAGCTGTGAGTCCTAGGCCCTCTGCCCCCACAGTGGTCCAGCCCAGGAGTGACCCCCCAAAGCGGCAGTCATCCACACCTCCGGCCCCCAGCCGGGAAACTCCAGGCCCTGGGCTTTGTACAACATCTTCCTCCAAAGGTGGTGGAGGCCTGAGACGGTTCCCCTCCTCCCTTCCCCCAGCCCAGTCTTACCCTGCAGTACTCATCGATGGGTTTCAGCCTCTTCACTGCCACGTCCCGGATGTGGCTTCTCCGGAACAGGATCTTGCCTGGAAGAGAGAGGCTAGTGAGCTGAGCGGTTCTGGCTGAGGCTGCTGTGGAGATCCTCTCATCCCCTCACCTCTTGGATTTCCAACTGGTTCCCACCTACACCACCTCAACCCATTGCCAACAAAGCAAGAGAGAAGCTATCACCTCTGTTGGGGGGCAAGAGGCGCCTGAGGTTGAGGGCCCAGGGCCTCTCCCGGGAGGCTGCCATCTTGGGCATCTATGAAGAACCTGGCCAACTCACCTTGCCTGGGTCTGTGGCAGGATCAATGCCCAGTGTTAGGGCGTGGCTTTCTAGTGATCTCACAAGTAAATATGAGAAGAGGCCCAGCCCGTGTGCTGTGTCTTGTCTTCCGGCCCCTCCCTAAGAGACCAGCATTCCTTCCTGTTAGTTAGGTAAGGACTCCTATTCTTAGCTTAGGTGGGTGGCTAGTTCCAGGGTGAGACAGGTGACTACAGACTATGGCTGTTCCAGTTGGACTGTCCCCTGATCTCTCTGAACCCTTCAGCCAGGGTTGGGACATCTCACAACAGGTATGGGCAAGGTTTACAGGAAGTCCTGGTCCCTCAGGTCTCCCTCAGTCACGATGGACAATTCAGTGTGTTCAGTCATGACAAACATCAACACATGGTCACACTCAATCATGAGTACACCTACACATTGTTCTTTCCCAGGCTAGTAAATGCAGCTGGTTCAACCTCAGAGTCCCCATGCTGGGGACTGCACCAGAGACCTCGCATATACTAGGCAAATGCTCCATTACTGGGCTGCACCCCCAGCCCAGACTGTCAAACTTAGAGCCCGAACTCACTCGTCTGATGCTCAGGGCCTTACACACTGACACTTGTGGGCCCAGTGGGTGTCGTCTGGACACAGTGTCCACCCCCCTTTCAGAAGGCTTGAGGATTACACGAGCTGGGAATTATCTTCTTTCTAGAATATCCACAACACATTTCCCATTTCTAGGGCACCTGCCTCATTCTTCTGAGTGTTATAGCTCATTAACACCCCACCCCACCCCCGCGCCGCCGCAAAGCAAAACAAACAAAACCCCACAAACAAACAAAACAACGAAAGCAAGCTGAGGTCTGCACTGCGGTTGTCTGAGAAGCCCATTGACCCTTCCAAGGTCAATGAGATAGCCCACAGAGGTCAGTGTTCCCCGACACCGATCATGCCAACCACAGCCCCCTGGCAACAGGTTAGCATGCGACACAGCCTGACCAACCAAAGACACAGTGACTGGCTCAAGCGTGGAGAGGACCCAATCTGAGCCAATGAGGTCTGGACTTGAGCCTTCTCTTTCTCACAGCTGCTAATTTGGCTAGATGAAAGCCTGGCGCCCCCAGTGGCCAACTTTATTATGGCTTGAGAAGAAAATGGAAGACCGGTCTGGCTCAGTATGAGCTCAATAAATACTTCTTGAGTGACCAACAGCCAGGAGACCACACTAGTAAGGGGCCGATTCCTTTGCTACTTCAGTAGTTGGATGTGGCTGTTTCTGAGTCTGGGGCTATCCTCAGACTTTTCAGTTGTGTTTCTGTCCCAGTGAAGGACTACGGAGGCCATTGTCTTAGTTTAGGCCGTTCACCCTGCAGCAGCCCCAGGAGGATTTTAGTGTTTGTCACTTAAGAGAAATGTCATCACAGTGAACATCGCTGAGAGAGAATAAGGCAAGTCTGGGTGGGAAATGTGCAGACAGCAGCTCACTGTGGGCAGCTGGAGTCCGGTCCTGTTGGGCCACTGCAGAAGGGGATTCATAGTGCTTCTCAGGGGTCTCCCTCCTGGGGCCGGAGCAGCTGGGGTGGCTGGCCCACCTCCCTCCTACTACTGAAGCTACACCCCAGGGCATCCATTCTGCTACTTCTGGCTAAGAGGTCTCCTTCAGGGAGAGTCCAGCCATTTCCTAAAGCAGCCTTTGGCAGGGGAAAGGGAATGCAGGGGACCTTGGGACCTGCAAGAAGAGGCTGCAGTGGCCTCTGACCTCCCTGTCACCACAGTACAGGTCACCCTGCATAGACGAGACAGGATCACCAGAACATGGAGGATGCGTGACCTGATTCTCATTTGCACAGCTCATTCTCCACACATGGTGGAACACAGATCACTTCCCCCATTTGCCCCCAGGACCCCGCTAACACAGCCTGTCACACTGCAGGTGCTCCAGTAAGGACCTCCTGGCACACTCGTTCCCCATCCCTACCTGAACATCTACCCCAGCTCCCCTACCTCCGTGCTCTCTTGAGCCAAATGTCTGGCCACCTGCAGATAAGAACTCCACCATGGGATTCCCTTGCAAAGAAGGCAAAAGGTGATTTATTAAGATAGTAGTGACACTGTTCCTCATAGGGGAAATGTCCTCGATGTCCCTGCCTCTCGGCTCCTTATCGTTTTTTGGTTGTCTGTCACTTTATAGTTCATATAAAGTGTGGCTGTGGGGATGCTGTATAAAGAAGCCTTTGTAATTAAGCTGATGTACAGGGAGGCTGCTCTCGGGACTGATAAAATGATGGGTGTCCCTGGGCTGGAGTTCTGGAGCCAGTTGCTTGTCAGACCAGACTCTAGGATACCAGATGTCTAGAGGTGCCCAGCAGGACCCCGAAGGACCATGTGAGTAATGGAAGAAACTCAGGGCAGCCTAGAGAGGTGTCACCTTCCACAAGTGGCACCCCTACCCCTTCTCATCCTGTCAGTGGACGGGAGTGGGGGGAGGAGATGTGGAGGCCATGTGGGTTACCCTTCCAGGCTTCATCCCAAAGCCAACTGCACCTCTGACAGAGCCTTGTCTTGCAGGGCTGTAGACGGAACTAGTGAAGGATGCAGATGCATTTCAGGAGGTGCAGAGGCTTGGAGAAGGGGGCGGTGAGGGGAAGGACCACTCCACCTGACTCCAGAGCACAAGGATGCAGATGCATTTCAGGAGGTGCAGAGGCTTGGAGAAGGGGGCGGTGAGGGGAAGGACCGCTCCACCTGACTCCGGAAGCAAGGCCACCCCGCCATGGGTGATGCCTCCGATCCCCTCCACCGGGCTCAGGGGTCAGCTACTCTGGTACAAAGCAGCTTGCGGTTGGCTTCTCTGCACCCCAACAAGGTGGTTCTCTTGAGCAATGCTTCTTTTCCCTACTTGGGGCTTTGGCCCAGGCAGCCCAAAGGGATGAGGGAGGGGAGACCTGGAAGGGATTCCATGGTTTTGACTTCTCCGTGAGGAATCCAAACCGCACTGGGAAAGCCAAACCAGGGGCCATATTAAACCAGGGAAAGAGGAAAAGGCGGGGGAGGGAAATGCCCATTAAGGAAGCCGAGACCACAGGGCATTAAAGGCTGCTTGTAAACGTCCTGCAGCCCCTTTATGGCAGGCTTGGCTGCTGCCACTCTTCAAAGCTACTGGAAGCTGCTCCAGAAATAAGATAAGCATCTCAGGGCAGATTACACTCCGACCTGAAACAGACCCAACCCAGCAAGACTTAACTCGCTCCTGGAAGCCAATGAAAACCCTGGGGAAGCTGAGCACCCAGCACTATCTGGGAACTGGGTGGAGGACCCCTTCCTGGGCTGCACTGAGGAAGCGGCACCTCAAGCAAGAGCCCTGGGTCCCAGCAACTGTGTGACCTCGGAGCAAACACTTCCTTGCTGGGACCTCTGCATTCTCCATTGGAACCTAAGCTCTACAATCTTGAGATGGATGCTTAGTGGGGACCCAAAAGAGGCAAGTGTGGGGGGGGTGATGGGTATAACAGTAGTTACGGGTTTACTGGGATTACTTGGCGAATCCTTACAACAACCTTGCTTTAAAGCAAGTATTTATTTTAAAATTATGCATATGTAGGTGCCCATGGGGGGTATGTGCATACACACACACACACAAACACATGAACATGAGTCTGACGTCTGACACTGCACACACACACACATGCAGAGGTCAGGTAAGGTCAAGGGAAAACTCTCAAAAGTCAGATTCAGGCTTAGCAGCAGGCACCATTATCCACCAAGCCATCTTGCCTACCCCGGTCTCTCCTTGAGATCCTTCACTTACACAGCGAAGACCATTTCCAAATGAGAGCTATGTCCACAGGTTCTAGGGCCCAGGACTTGAGCACATGTCTTTGGGGCCGTAGTGAACCCACTATAGGAAGTTACAGGAGAGAAGCTCTCAAATGTTTCCATTACAGGTTTGTATCACTACACCCAGTTCACGTGTTGCTGAGGATCAACTCGGGGCTTTGTGCATGCTAGGCGAGCACTTCGTCCAACTCCCTGGCTCCTAACTCAGAGAAACAGACTTGCAAAACCTCACTGTTTCACTGTGGACTGAAACCGTAACTCTTAGCTGGGTGTGATGGTACCTGCCATACCCCAACACTGGACACCTGAGGGAGGTGGACTGCCAGGGAGGCCAGTCTGGGCTACAGAGTAAAACCCTACTTCAAAACAAATTAACTCTAACTTTGCTGTTGCCACAGCTTACACAGCTAGCGGAAGGCTGTGGCATCATGGTGCGTGCGTGCGTGCGTGCGTGCGTGCGTGCGTGCGTGCGTGCGTGCGTGCGTGCGTGCGTGGTGATTTTAGTGCCTAGAGCCAGGCTTAAGGGGGAAAAAGTTTTAAAACTTAGGATCATCGCTGGGTGGTGGTGGCACACACCTTTAATCTCAGCATTCAAGAGGCAGGGAGACCTCTGAGTTCAAAGCCAGCCTGGTCTACAGAGTGAGTTCCAGGACAGTCAAGGCTACACAGAGAAACCCTGTCTTGAAACCTCACCCCACCCCACAAAAAAACAACTTAAGACCACCAAGCTGGAGGTCAGATGTGATGCCTCTACGCTCCTGGACACAGTGTGCTTTCTGTATGTAAGCCTCGTCCACCCAGTGGGGCCACAGTCTGGAAAATGGATTAGAAGCAGTGTACGGCACAGGGCTGTCGACTTGGCGAGCCTAAATCACTTTCTGGTGGCCTAGCTGAGTCCTCCGGAGCCAACCTCTGAGTCGTCTCCCTTCCTTCCCTTCAGCTCCCGTTCCCTCTTCTCCTTTATTTTTTTGAGCTGGTCTATCCCCAATCCTCTGGGCTCAAATGATTTTCCCATCCCAGCCTCCCCAGCAGCCGTGTGTGCACCACTGTGTCCACGTATTTCCACGTTCTAGCAGCCAGGACAATCTTTTGTTGTTGTGGCTGCTGTTGCTGAGACAGGGTCTCACTCTGTAGTCCAGGCTAGAACTCATTATGTAGCCTAGGCTGGCTTGAACTTGGTGGTAATCCTCTTGCCTTCCTCACAGGTGCTGGATTATAAATTTGTGCCACCACATCCAGCTCCAGAATAGTACTACTTCATTTTAAATTTTCTACATTTATTCGCTGTGCATGTGCATATGCGTGTGCGTGCGTGCGTGCGTGCGTGCGTGCGTGCGTGTGTGTGTGTGTGTGTGTGTGTGTGTGGAGGGGTGTCAGAGGACAACTTGCAGGAGCCAGTTCACTCCCAAGTGCACCACTTCTGAGACTGGCCTCTCTGCATAGGATTCCTACAGAACAGGCCATAAGCACAATGCTAGCAGATGTGTGCTTAGGGCTCAACCCAAGGCCTTGCATGTAGCAGGCCACTGGCTTGCACTAAATGCCGTGATCAATGCACTGGTGAGCGTGTCCCCACACAGTCTTGCTCTGGGCATCTCTCTCATTTACACACACTTGTGTATGTACACACAGTCTCTCTCCTCACATATTGGGGCTGCCACCTCTGAAGCAAGGGCTGGACTCATCCTCCAGGACCCAGACAGAGTGGGGCCAGAGAGCCTGGTTAATAGACAGGCTGGCACTGAGGCCAAGTGTCCCTGTTCAACTCCTCCTGGCCTTGGGTGTGGTGGGTGTGGTGGGCAGTGGCTCTGCCTCCCGGTGGGAGCTGGGGATAAAGGGCCCCTTTCAGCTTAGTTGCCTCAACTCCGCCCCGTGGGGAGCTGTCCTCGGGGAGGGAGTGGAGGGACACTGGCCAAGAGCTTCCTGGCTGCCTCTCTGAGGCATGGCCCACAGTGTGTAGGGTAGCTGGGCCAGGACCAGGCTGCCAGGACACAGAGAGCCGCAACAGAAAGGCCCAGCCTTCTGGGGCAGGGGGTGGCAAGCCTTGCTCAGCCATGACCTGAAAGCCCTTTGTTCACGACTGAACCCCCGAGCACTTAGGAGGTTCTGTCTGAACTCCCTTATGCAAGGAAATCTCAGGACCACAGCGAGGCCCGGCCAGCCAGAGGGGAGTTGGCTTGGCTCTTCTGAGATGGGGCATCGTCCCCAAAGCCTGCTTTCTCTGAGGTCTGGCTCAGCTGGAAGAACTGAGCCCAGTCAACTCTGTTCACAGCCTCCAAGCCCATGGAATTCCATCTCCTCCTGCAAGGACGTGAGGATGTGGAGAAGACAGGCCAGGTACCTGGTCTGGGCGAAGTGCTGTGCACAGTCTTTTCTGCAGACCGTTACTTCAGCTTTACAGTAAACTATGATTGAGGTAGAGGGACTGCAGTTACTTCCATTTTACAGGTGGGTAAACTGAGGTTCCAAAAGCCGAGCGGCCTGCTGCAGGCCACACTCTGCTAACTGTGGAGTTGGGATTTGCAGGCCGCCTGCCCACCTCCAGACTGAGGGCACTTGTGCCTTTAGTTCTTTTACCGTATCTCTCCCTGAACCCGGGGCTGTGCATCTGCTTGGACAGCCACCGCCCTGGAGGCTGGCATGTGACAGTGTCCAACACAGTCCCCACCTTCACGGACACCAGTGTGTGGGTATCCTGTGCGGTAGAAGATTAGCTTTGGTGGGCTCACATGGGGGGGGGGGGAGCTGGGAACAGAAGTAGGAAGAACGTTCCAGCAGAGGCAGGAACCCCGTCAGCAGTCCAGTGAGGAGAGTGACCAGGCCCCAGGTGGCTGCAGAGTGGGGTGCACTTATGTTAAAAAAGGGGGCACTAGGGTGACACCCCAGGGTGTGGGTCCTGAGTGGTGTAAGAAGAAGCCGAATGGGTAAGAGTTTGATCACAGGGGCCACACGGAGCAAAGTGAAGCCACTGACGGACATTTCAGAAACACCCGACGTCCTGGGCTTCAAGACCAAGGACCACTTCTTTATTACACCGTAGATTGAACTCAGGACCTCACGCATATGCTAAAAAGGCACTGTGCTGCTGAGCTATCATCTCAACACATTAAAAACATTTTTTCTTTTTTGAGACAGGGTCTTGCTCCAAGTGGCCTCAAACTCTCCATCCCCCTGCCTCCGTCTCTTGAGTTCTGGGATCACAATCATGCAACACATGCCTGCCTGCAGAATCGGTTTTCACCTGAGAGGACAAAAGCGCATTCTGAGTTCTTCCTAAGAGGACAAAAGCACATTCTGAGTTCTTCTTCTCTCATCTGAAGCCTGAGATCAGGGGCTGAGGGAACAGGCCCAGCCCTGCCATTGGCCCACTGACACTACATGAGCTCAATGTGTGGTCCTGCCATTGTCAACAGGGGTCCCATGGTCAAAACTAAGAGACCAAGCCAGGTGGTGGTCTACAGAGTGAGTTCCAGGACAGCCAGAGCCACACAGAGAAACTCTGTCTTGAAAAACCAAACCAACCAACCAAACAAACAAAAACCCCAAGAGACCCCAGAAGCCATCCTACATAACCCCTCACTTTCTTAGGGCAGAGCTGAGCTCAGAGAAGTTTAAGACTTGTCCAACTTCACAAAGCCCAGGAGAGGCCTGGCTCTCACTGTAGTTATAGGTTACACTGCCCAGGCTTTCCAACCTGGCCATCTTTCCTAGGTCAAAATCCTAATCATCACCCAGCAATCCAATGACATTGCTTCAGAGAACCCAGGGACCCATCTGACCCAGGTCATTGACCCTAGGTTCCCACCCACTCACAAGATGAAATAAGGCATGGCTCCTGCTCTCTACAAACCCAAGCTTCTAAAATTCTCATGACCAACTTGAAGAGACTAGAGCTCAGAGAGTTGCTGGGTGTCCCTAAGTCACACTGCCAAATCTGGGTCCAGGCAGTGGGTCTTAACTCTGCTGTATGTGCCTGGTCACACGGGGCAGCAGACGAGGAGGATGTCCTAAAACATTGAAAGAGAGGGTTTCACCAGGCCCCACTTGCATGCTGGAAGCACCCAGCAGACACTGAACTGACCGGCTAACCCACATTGGCCACCACGCCTGCGTGGTTTGTAGCTGCCTGCTGCTTGGTTGGCATTCATGCCTCCAGATATTTGGGGGACATCATTACTTATACACTACATTTCTATTTATATTTCCATTCAATTCTTGCTAGCCTTAGCTGCTTTCTCCCAAAAGACATAGAGGAATGGAAGAGAAGAACTCTTTGTCAGAAGTAAGTCAGGGGCAGAGGTGAAGGTCAGAGCCTTGGCTGTGTGTGCAGTCTTTCAGCAGGAGCCCTTTGCAGAAAACATTCAAGACAAGGGGGCTTTCTGCACCTCTCAAAGGAAATGGGGGTAGCTGGGGACATGGGGATAAGAAGGGCACAAAGCTGGCCTTATGCAGAGGCAGCCACATTCTGCCAGCATGGTCAGATTTGAGGTGGGGCTAGAAGACCCCCATTTCCCTGAAATGTTTTTCCTTTTGCATAATATTCCCTCACTAGGCACTTATTCCTTTGGTCTTAATGGCTTTTCGAGAAAAGTCATATACTAACAAGTCCAATCCTTGTATTTCAGAGAGACGGGAACCCAGGCTGTGACTCTCCTCGCGTGAAGCCTGTATGAATGGGAATCACAAAGCACAAGAGACCATGTTGGTGTTACCACAGAAAAACAGGCTTCGAGGACTAGGATTGACCAAGCAATCATTTCCCAAGATTCTATTTGGTGTTCCAGATGGAATTTGAGGGATTTACCATTAGATAGAAAAAACAAAAGGAAAGAAGGTTCTTTTTACCCTCATTTTTTATCCCATGCTAAATCGTGGTTTAGGAGCAGTAGTTGTGGTGTTATTACATAGTTTCTTTATAGGCACAGGCTTCCAAAATCAACCTACAGAAAGTTCAGTATTTCCTGTGGGGCACTATACCTGCAATTTGAGGATCTGCCACCAGGTGGCGAATAAAAGTAGGTTGAATGACCCTCAACAAAAATGCAATCTAGACAAAACCTTTACCTTGCAGGCATGTGACTATTGAAAAGAAAACACCTGTTGTAGAATATTAGTTTAAGATGTGTTACATTTGTTTATTCTGTGGAACATCTGTTTAATGATGCAAAGATGTGTTGTATTCTTTTATGTTGCATTTGTTTAATTCTGTGAAGCTGTGTTACTGTGCCTGTCTAAAATACCTGATGGTCATAAAGAGCTGAATGGCCAATAGTGAGGCAGAAGAAAGGAGGGGTGGGGCTGGCAGGCAGAGAGAACAAATAGAAGGAGAAATCTGGAAGGAGAGGAGGACACAAGGGGCCAGCCACCCAGCCACCCAGCCACCCAGGGAATAAAAGTGAAAGTAAGATTACAGAGGTAAGAAAAAAAAAAAGCCCAGAGGCAAAAGGTAGACAGGATAATTTAAAGTTAAGGAAAGCTGTTAGCTAAGAAACAAGCCAAGCTAAGGCCAGGCATTTATAATTAAGAATAATCACACACACTCAGTGTGTGATTTATTTGGGATCTGGGTGGTGGGTCCCCCAAAGAGAAAAAACAACCAACAATAAGCACCGATCAGCTTCTAATTGCTATATTTGAAAAAACATGATATAAAACTTGAAACAAGATTTACAGAAATGAAAAATCCCTAGTGTAAGCAATGTGCCATCATTTTATACCAAAGTCTCAACTGATAATCTCACTAGTCTCACTCCGTAGCGAGCACTTAACAGAACACATGCAGCCAGGACTCTGGCCTGCACCTCTGCACCTGGGGACAATGGGTTATTATCCTTCTTGCTCTAAGTTTCTTTGGGGGCAGTGGGGGGCGAGAAGCTAAAGCTAACAGGATACAGAAAGGGAGGGGTCTAAGTTTGAAGCCAGCTCTACCTCTCACTAGTGGAGTGGTCATGGGAAGCCATATGCCCTTCCTAGTCTGTGGGTCCTTATTTGTACATTTATGTCATTTAATCGGATATGACTGCCTGAACCCCTTTGCACATCATCTGGGGAAAATATGCACTTACTGAATAGTAACTATGATCCTTTGACATTAATTTTCTCTTATTTATAATTGTTTAATTTTTTTAAATCTGCAGGCCCCATCCACAGCTTCTCAGAAGGCCCTACAACTTTATCCACATAGTCAATTCAATCAAAACAAAACAAAAACAAACCTTGCCTCTAAACAGCAGCTATCTTGCAGGAATGTACACGTCTAGTAAACAAGACCGTCCCCCGACCCACTAGGTCTACTGAAGCCATTCTCCTCCAGCTACCAACTCTGCAGCAAACCGAGCTTTCAGAAAGAAGTGCAAGGCCAGGAGTGTGGCTGGGCCACCACACTGCCAGCCACTCCCTTGTCTCAGGTGTCTTCCAGGACTTTCTTTACTTTGATGCTCTGGTTTGCAATTAATATTATTACCTATTTGTTTGAGACCGAGTCTTGTGGTTACAAGTCTGCGCTACCATGTCCATATTAGAGCAAAAGAGATGCCTTAAAAATTTCAGCTTATTTTTCTGTCTTAATGTCACTGCCCAAGACCCCCGCAACAGCCTCCTCTCTCTTTTAGCAGTACGTGAGTGAATGCTTAGGTCTGACTCACTCTCATGCCATGCCGCTGATGGCAAGATGGCTCAGTAGGGAAATGCACTTGACTCTGGGCCACATAATCCAAGTCCTATCCTTGGGATCCACATGGTGGGGAAGACCTGACTCCTTCCATATGTCCCCTACAGAGGGCCTGGGGACTTGGGGACCGGTCTCTTCCCTCTCCAGCGACACCTTTTCAGGGGGATGAGGGAGATCAAGTCTTAAGAAGACAGAAAATGAAGCTCAGCTTGACCTATAATCTTCCTGCCTCAATCTCTCATGCGCTGGGATTACAGGTGTGCACTACAATATCTGGCTAGTAGGAGAAACTTCTAAAACAAAAACTTTAGCAGTATTCTAGGCTCCACATTCCCCCCTGCCTTGGATGAGAGGGAGAGAATCCTGACTCACGGCTGATGAAGAGTGTGTCAGGACCTCATCATCCTCCTGCTCAGGCCAATGATGAGGAGCAGGTGGCCATGCTGTTACTCATGATCCCACCCTACTGGATGCAGATCCCATAAGCAGGCGGGCATCTCTGGGATGTGTGAGGACACCAAGCCAAGACATAGTCCCCATCAAGTTGCCACACGATGCCCTGACTCCCGCCCTACGCACTTCTACTTTGACTCAGTGATGGATTTGTCTTTGCTGAGTCAATAGTTTATAATGCATGAACAGACTGAACACAGCTAGACACCAAGAGCGTGTTAAAAGTAAAGCAGGTGGTCCATCAAGGGGCTTGGAGCGCTCTACCAACTGAGCTACATCTCCACAAAGCCTTTCGAATGTTCCAAAAGCAGTGGCCACCTGAGGGAGAGACCTACACAGGGTAGGTCTGAGAATGGGACTGATGTAAGACACTGGTCAGGCCTGACCTGACAGACAGATCTATGGCATCATCATTTTTTTTTTTCTTTTTTGAGACAGGGTTTCTCTGTGTAGTTTTGGTGCCTATCCTGGATCTCGCTCTGTAGCCCAGGCTGACCTCAAACTCAAAGAGATCCACCTGGCTCTGCCTCCCCAAGTGCTGGGATTAAGGCGTGCGCCACCACTGCCTGGCAGCATCATCATTCTTGACCCCTCCCTGACCCCCACTTGCAGTCCATGCCCCCCCCCCATGTACACCCGAGAACTGTCTTCTTCCCTCATTTCAACTGAGCCTTCAGTCTTTGCACTCTTGTATGGCACACGCCAGCCTGAAGGATCCTTTCGAGACAGAATCTGTTCTCTCACCGTGTAAGGACAAACCCTCGGCCCTTCGTGACACCTCGGAGAACTTGCTCTGCCCAGCCTGGTGGAGGTCCCCAGCCCTCTTCCCTACCTTGCACCCTGTGTGACCTGACATCGCAGACTCAGAGTAGCCCATCTCCACTCCCGTGGGCCCCATGAAGCCTATCTTCCTTCTCCTGCCTCAGTTTCCTTACCAAACCTGGGCTGAGCAA
Source organism: Peromyscus maniculatus bairdii (assembly GCF_049852395.1). Taxonomy (NCBI): domain Eukaryota; kingdom Metazoa; phylum Chordata; class Mammalia; order Rodentia; family Cricetidae; genus Peromyscus; species Peromyscus maniculatus. Next base: position 199,967,548 of record NC_134852.1, read on the forward strand.
CTGACCCATCTGCCACTCGAGTGTGAGTTTGCTGACGCCACCACTGCCAGAGACACCAGAGTGTGACCGTTATCGCTAAGCACAGAGCGAAAAGATTTGACCTTGTAAAAGGACACTGGGCTTCCAGAAGGAAATTATTTCCAAGGTGAAGGGCACGGGGTGGGGAAGGTCATGCGTGTTACAGAGGCCTGAAGTCACAGCCATCACTTTCGATGACAGTGTCACAAGCAAAGGTCCACTTATGCCTCTGGTTTAACTTCAATATTGTGCTTCAGACGTGAGTAGGGATTGGACTGGACTGGACCCCAGGGCTGTTTCCAGGCCAGAGCACATGTCCTCAATGTCAAATGACTGGGCTGCCTGAGGTGGCAGAAGTGTGGGTCTGTTTCAATGAAAGGTTGCTGGGGAAAAGTCATCAGAGACACCCCAGGACTACCTGGGGTGGGTGCTCAGAAAGCTGACTCCTTTCTGAAGGGATCTCTAAGCCAGGGACAAAAGAAAGAAAATTCTGTCCAAGCGGCTAGGTTTTCCTGGCTCTAAAAGGTGGAGATACGGTAGGAAAGGGCTTGGGCCCTGACCCATACTCACTTTCAGGGGCAGAAAGGGGCCCCGTGAAGCCGCCACCTGCAGAGACCCGGGGGTTCGGGGTCTGGAAGCCTCTGGGGTCAGTGACATTGACAGGGAGGGGTCTCACAGCTCACACACTCCTGTGCAGCCAGTGCCCTCTCTTCAAGGGAAGCCTTCCTGGTCCCATCTCCTGTCTGCCCAACTCTCTGAGGTCAGCTAGCCTGACCCCTTCTCCCCTGGTTCACGCTGCTCTTCACACAGAATCCTCAGCCCCCTCAGGTCACTGTTCCCACTGCCCTCTTAGCCTACTGTCCCTGGACCCTGATCTTCCCATGCCTGGCTCGGGTCTGCAGAGGCCCTTCTTGGCCAACAAATCTCAGATATCCCGAGTCACCTCACGTATAGTTCTTTCCCTTTCTGGTTCCGGTCACTACTGGAAATTGTTCATTTGTTTGTGTGTCGTCATCGTCGTCGTCCCCCTCCCCTCCCCCGCCACTGAAAGAGAAGCTTCCTGTCAACAGTGGCCTGGCCTCTTGTTCTCAGCTATATCATCGGTGCCTACAGCTGGTCCCGGCACACAGTAGGTGCTTGATAAATACCTGTGGCAGAAGAGGAATGAATGAACACAGCTCTTCCATGCAGAGTTCAGAGCAGTGTGCTCACAGCAGGCCTTGGGAGCCGCTGGCCCCAGATTATAGAGTGGGAGTTATGATTATAAGAGGAGACCCAGCACTTCCCAGAAGGATGGATGTGAGCGACTCAGGCCTGTAATTTTGTTGATGTTTTTTATACCCCGGTATTCCCAAAAGATACTGTCTAGCCCCATCATGGAGGTTTGTCTTTTTATTTCAGTTCACCATCAGGGTCTAGAAACTTCCCAGGCCCTCACCCTCACAGGTTGCAGTCCCTGCCACAGCTCAGTCATCCCTTGTCCCAGTTTCCGGATCCTTTGGAGAAAGGCTGCTTAGGCTGGTGCCTGGTGGAGATGGAGAGAGACACCTACAGCTGAGCAAGAGGGCCAGCTCTCCCCAGGAGAGCCGAAAAGCATCCCTCCCCCTGCTTCCTCTGGTGCTGAACAAACACCGGATCTGCTGCACAGGGCTCCGCAGTCAGGGAGAGGAAAGCCTTGTGTCTCGGGTTCACTCGGCGCCCTCCCACACTGGCTCCAAACTGCCTCTTCATCAAGGAACCAGTAAGTAAATGGTCCGGCCAGTACAAGAGAAGTAAGCAGCCTGCTGTCTAAAAGTACAGTCCTGTGCCTGAAGAGGTCAGCAGGCCATCTTCAGGCTGCCAGACCCTGCCTTGATTATGGTTATGGGGTCACTCTGTGGCCCAAGTCATCTCACAGCTCCATACCTCATCCACCTGGGGGTACAAGGGGCGATGGGTGGGGCCAGCAGTTATTAGGACCACGGGCTTTGTGGAAGCCCAGAGGTAAAGTGAGGCCAGCTTAGGGGCACAGAGAGCTCTGGAGTGGAAGGTGACCTCGCACAGCCTGGGCAGGGTCAGCACAGCTCTTTCTGCTCCGCTGCCTGGCTTCTGAGGTCCCCGGGCCCCTCGTCACAGTTGTTTGCTTTTTATATCAGCAGCTATATACACTCGGCTCTGCTCCGCAATGACCATTTCCTCCCAAGGAGGCTCCTTGGGCCAGCAAACTCAGGATACACAGGAAATGGACTCCAATCCCAGGACGGGCAACAGGAGATGGATTTTCCACAATAGTCTTTTAAAACAAGGCAGAGGGCTCCACATAAACAGTAGGGCTGCACCAAGGGCTGCTGATTCAAGCACGATTGGTTGAGTACCCAAAGCACTCCATTTCTGCCCACCCCTCCATGCCATGCAGATCCCAGAAACACTTGAAAGGCCACTTTCCCTGGCTCTCTGATATTGCCACAGGTGGAGACCTCCTAAATAGGCAGTGGGCTTTTTTGTTTTGGGTTATCTTTCCAAAGGTAACAGCCTGGGTGCATCTCTCTGTGGTGAAAAAGCAGGTGGGGTTTTTTTTTTTTTTTGTTGTTGTTGTTGTTGTTTGTTTGTTTGAATAATACTTCATTTATTTATTTTATGTGCATTGGTGTTTTGCCTGTGAGTGTGCCTGTGTGTGTCAAATCCCCTGGAAATGGAGTTCCAGACAGCTGTGAGCCGCTATGTGGGTGCTGGGAATTGAACCCGGGTCCTCTGGAAGAGCAGTCGGTGCTCTTAACTGCTGAATCATCTCTCCAGCCCCTGAAGAAGCAGGTTTGCTTCCCACCTGTAATAAAAGATGTGGACTCCCTAACATCTAGGCTCCCTTCCTATACTGTACCCCCTGCATGTGCAAGTGATGTCCCCTGGCTATCATGTCACCTCCAGGGAACTTGGAGTGAATGGGAATAGATGTAAATGTGCCTCTGCTCACGCCGGTTACTGGGCTGTAATAAAGTCTAATCTCTCGGATTCAACAGTGATATATTTTGTATGGTTAGCCATGAAATCACTAAGCTAATTTAACTGGCTCACAAATAGGGTGGCGTCAGATACCAGGCATGTGGTTTTTGTTTGTGTGTTTGGTTTTGGGTTTTTTTTTTTTTTTTTTTTTTTTTTGAGAGAATGCCACGTGTAGCCCAGGCTGGTCTTGATCTCACTTTATAGCCCAGGTTGGCCTCGAACTCTTGATCCTCTTGACTCCATCTTGCAAGTTCTGGGACAGGCTTGTGATACCACACCTTGATCTATTCATAGTTCTTAACAATGCTGCTCCTATCCCTAGAGCCTGAGGGTAAGGTCTACCCAGCCTAGTCTCCCAGCTCCAGGTCTGTCTCCTTTCCAGCAACTCAGAAGCTACAGATTCTATTATTATCCTATTATTATTATTATTATTATTATTATTATTATTATTAGAAGTAGTAGTAGTAATATCTCAGTACATAACTCAGGCTGGCCTAGAACTCACTATGTAGCTCATGCTAACTTTGAACTAGCCTCTTGCCTCAGCCTCCTCAGTGCTGGGTAACAGGCAAGTTCCTAAAGAAACTTCTTTTAGAGGCACTTCACTTTGTAACAGAATTTTGCACATGCTTCTTTTTTATAAAAATATGGCATGTAATTTTAATCCCATCACTGGGGAAGCAGAAGCAAGAGGATCTCTCTGTGAGTTCAGAGCCAGCTTGGTCTGCACACTGAGTTCCAGGACAGTCGGGACTACATAGAGGGACCCTGTCTCAGAAAACAAACAACAAACAAACAAACAAAAAACCCACCGAGGGCAACTGACAGATAGTGGCATTTGTTCTAAGAAGTTTGTTCAAGAGGCTTTAGGAGAATTCCTTCATGCAAATCAAATTCTACTCACAGCTTTTTGGTTGGAAGCAGGAATGCCAAGCACTCTGGACCATAGAGAAGCTTTTCGCAGGCTACTGTCCTTACTGGCCAGGGGCATGCTTACTCAGTAGCATTCTCCATATGCTTAATATAGAAATTGACCACTCTGGTCAATGTTCTAGTTAATTGAAGGTGCTAACACTAATTTCCTGGTTTTGATAACATACTATAGCTAGTTATTAAGGTGTTCCAGGACTGAAGAGGTGGCTCATTGGTTCAGAGCACATACTCCTCTTGAAGATCACCTAAATTCAGTTCCCAGCACCCATGCTGGGCCACTTACAACTGCCTCTAACTCCAGTTCCAGGGGAATGCTGATGCCATCTTCTGGTCTCTGAAGGTACTGCATTCACGTGAACACACCTGTACTCAGACACACATCACCACATAATTTTGAAATAACAAAATCAAAAGAGGAAAAAAGATGTTCCATTGGGGGAAGTAATTTGATGGTGGAAAGCAGCTGGTGTGACCCTCCTTACAATGGAATAAAGCCCCAGCTCCGCAGTCCAGCCCCAGCTCTGCAGTCAGGTATTAGAACTGCAGGAGAGCAAGGTAGGGTGGCTGGTATTTTTGCAACATCTCCCAAGTCTGTAATTATTTCAGAATTAAAAGGTAAAGCCAGATATAGTGGTGCATTCCTGTAATCCCAGCACTTGGGAGGTAGAGGCAGGAAGATCAAGGTTATCCTCAGCTACTGGACCAGCACAGACTCCAGTAGACCTCTCCTGGTTGGTTTTGTTTCATTAACTTGACACAAACTAGAGTTATCTGATAGAGGAAACCACAGCTGAGAAAATGCCTCCCTAAGACTGGCCTTGCCGGCTGTGGTTGTACATGCCAGTAGGATTTGCTGAAGGAGGCAGAGACAGGAGGATCGCAAATTCAAGGGCAAAGCCAGCCTGGGCTACACATTTTTGCTAGTCGGTGGTGGCACACACCTTTAATCCCAACACTTGGGAGGCAGAGGCAGGTGGATCTCCACAGATGAATTCCAGAACAGCCTGGTCTACAGAGAGAAACTCTGTCTCAAAACAAACAAACAAAAAAAGCAAAACAAAACAAAAGACTGGCCTTTAGACAAGTCTGTGGGACATTTTCTTAATTAGTTACTAATGTGGGAGGGCACAGTCAATTGCAGGTGGTGCCGTGCCTGGGCAGGTGGTCCTGGGTGCAGGCTGAGCAATATGCAGCGTTTCTCCATGGCCTGTTTCAGTTCCTGCTTCCAGGTCCCTGTCCTGCTGGAGTTCCTGTCCTGACTTCCTCAGTGATGGAGTGTGACCTGAGTTGTAGATGAAGCAAACCCTTTCCTTCCTTAGAGGCTTCCTGTGTTTTTCACAGCTATGGAAACCCTAAGACAAGACCCTATCTCAAAAAGAAGGCAGGGGGAAAAGGTATTTTTAAAAGAAACTCGATAGGTCGGCAATTAAATGAATATGGAGCTGTCGAATCTGTGTAACTGTGTCAGATGAAAATACACTAAATAGTTTAATCACACACACAAAAAATAATCACTTGGTGCCAATGACCTCAGCCACTTAATGCAATGGGTGAGCCTTCCAGGGTACCTGACCCCAAACAGGATACTCCCGATGCTTGAGATAACGGTGACAGCTGAGAGAGGGACCAAGGGTACTTGTGCTTGGTCTCAGCCCTAATCCCTTCCATCATGTGAATTCCAGGGATTAAACTCATTTTGGTGGCAAGTGCCACTGAGCCATCTGGTAACTTCTGAGTTCACTTTTCTCTAGACCTGGGATTGATGCCCATCAGTGAGCCTGGGGGAAAGGCATGAGGCATGGCCGGTACAAGTCTAGGTATATACTAGTAGCTCAGTAAAATGAGTGTCAATAAGGAAACCAATCAACAAGTCTTAACACAGCACATGCCACGTGTCCAGCCCTACAGCAGAAATATGAGTAATGACCAAGGGGACAAGGGTCTTGTCTCAAAGAGCCACAGAGGTCAGCCAAAGAGATGGGCATGTCTTCCTCACTCTCACACAGTACGGGGTTTGTAGTGGGTAGCCATTCCAGCTTGGATCTGGAAGTTCCAAACCCCATTGAGACTCTGGCAAATGTCACGCCCACGAGGCGGGGCCAAGGGAGGCGTCTGGAGACCCGAGACCTGGATGGGCGAGCGCTCTCTCTGTTCCTGGACCCTAGACGGTGGAGGTTGACTGTGCAGAGCTCCAGAGAACACTGCTAGACTGCGATACACCTTCCCCAGACCCCCCCCTCCCCCCCGCAATCTACCTATCCCTTCATTTGTAAGTCACCCACTAAATAAATCTTTCTTTTAACTACGTGGAGTGGCCTTAATAGTTTCACCAATAGGGGTTTGGTGGTACAGTCTGGGGGAGTCTATTCTCATCGTCTACCTTTCCCAGGGTGCCCAAGCTCTCAAATAACACTGCCCTTTCTTGGCCTGAACCATGCTATTTTCTTCCCTGGAACACCTGCCGGAGAGCCGCCTCTCCTTTGTGGGCTCCACACCTTCTAGCTCCTTCCATGGGCTTCTCAGGCCTTGTGGAAGCTGTCAGTTCTGTACAGTGACTCTTCATTCCCAGAACCCAGAAACAGGTTTTAACCCAGGTGAAAACAACTTGGGGGCCTTCTTAAGGGAAGCCCACCTCCAACCTTTATACAGGATTTGATTGATATCCAAGTATCAGTAACTGGCCAAACCCTGCCTCTAGGATCTCACTATCCCTGTTCACAGACCTCCCTTAAACCCTATCCCTGGCCCTGAGTGCCACTATACAATGCCCCGCCTGTCCCCTAAGAGGCATCGGGTACCATCCAGGGCCAGATTCTTTGGGATGAAGATTTTATCTTTGGCCACACTGGGTGCTTAGCACCTTTCAAACCCACAGGCTGGCCTGGACTCTAGGTGGACCAGTCCTGCCTGGACACACCCCTAGCCTGTGCTAGATCCGAAGATGCATTGCTCCTGTGCAGGACTTGCCTGGCAGATGAGTGAGCATGCAACCAAGACTCCAGTTGGGGTCCCTCGGTTTTCTGAGTTCCTCTGCTTTCTCTATTACTCATACCAGCCAGACACTTCGAGTCCCCGGCCATGAGCCTGTGGCCAGGTGGGCCAGAAGAAAGCAGCTGGACTGATACCTGGAATAGACCCCAAACGCCTCCCAGGCAGCAGAAATGCTCGCCGTGCCCCAGCACCTCTGGACCTAAAACTGAGCCCCTCTGGAGATAAAGTATGCCCCCTTCCTCCTCCCTGGAATTCTCATGAAATTCCAGGAGAGATGAAATGCTGCCAGGGCTGTCCCAGTGGCTGGCTGGCTGAGGTATTTGTAGTGTGTGCTCTCTCAGGGGGTTTTGCTAAGTCTCTGCTGTTAGGGTGACCTGGGAGAATCAGCAGGTGGTCTCAGACACCATCTCCAAAGGTAAGGAAGCAGAAACAAGTTGGTGTCTAGTGACACAAGATCTCCTCTTAAGGTGGCTCTCTGCAGTGGGAAATTCACAAAAGACATGGCATTCCCAAGTCACTTGCAGCTGAATTCATGTCTCAAGCTAAACCAGGGATTCAGCTACTAAAACAGGCCCTTCTTCAATGGCCTCTGCCCCGGGGGCCCTTGGGACCCAAAGGTATGATGGTATAAGAAACCTTAGGCTTTCTGAGGAGAAAGGGAATGAAGTGTCTACAGAGGCTTCCAGTGAGCTGCAGGAAGACAGGGACGGGGCTGGGAGCCCTGGCGCATGCTCCAAAGGCTAGCCCAGCCAGAAGCCCTGGAGAGTGAGTAAGGAAAGATGAGGGTCCAGTGCAGGAAGCCGCTGAAGGGAAGGCTAAGAGGGAGCATGGCTAAGCTTGGGAGAGTTACTCACCCCATTTCTCTCTACAACATTCCCTACTCTGCACAGAGACTGGAAGGTGTCCCATGTTTGACTTTTCCCGGCCGGCAGGGTCAGTTAACCTCATTCAGAGCTTCAGAGGCTGGTGAGGTGGCTCAGGGAGACAGAGGGCCCTGTTGCCAAGCCTGAGTTCACTGCCTGGGACCTACATGTTGGAAAGAGACCAACTCATGTTTTCCTTGGACTCCCCATTCACCATGGCATGCACCTACCCCCTCACAGAAAATCAATCAATTTCTTTAAAGATTTTATTTTTAGTTATGCATGAGATGGGGTTACCTGTGTGCAGGTGATTGCAGAGGTCGGAGGTTTGGGGTCCCCTGGAACTGGAGTTACCGATCTGCCCTATGTAGGTTCTGGGAACTGGACTTGGGTCTCCTGACAGACCATATCTCTAACCCCCACCTCCTTCTAAAAGTTGTTTTTATTATGTATTTATTTTGGGAGACAGGGTCTCACTATGTCGCCCTGGCTGGCCTGCATCTCACTACATAGTAGGCTGGCCTGGAATTCATAGAGATCTGCCTTGTTAATGCTGGCTGTATCCCCTCCAACATATATCTTCCCAAATGTTTGTTTCTGCTGTTTTCCACAGACATATAATGCAAATGGTCTTTGTGTAGTCCCAGTCCAATTAAAAATTAAAGTGTGGCTCTCTCCCTTTTCTAAACCCAAGCATGCTTGTTAAAAGAAAAACCAAAATCTCTGTCTCATGTCAGAAGAGCCACCTGATATAGACAGAAGAGAAACCAAAATTAAGGCACTATCTATTGCTACTAATCTCATAATTCTTTGGTTTTATTTTGATTCTTTAAAAAATTTTAAGGCGTAAATATTATATCAAAATTTGTAAGATTAATATATATTTTTAAACCTTTTATCATGATATTAATGATCATATAGAATACTAACTAATTCTAGAAAAAGGCTTCATCTAGCTTCCTGAACATGATTTCAGGTTTGAGTCTTTATCAGGTAACTAGAAATTAAGTTTTTGTACTATAGATGTATATAACAAATTATGGTCCTTTAACCTCTTTGAGATCTGCTGCATATGACATTTAAAATGTTTAAGTTTTCTGCAGTGAACCATGACCATTCCTAACAGTGACCTTTGAAATCTCCAAAAGGATGGGGCCCCACAACAAGGATTACACTGGGACTATGGTAATGCCACTAAGCTGACAAACATCACCCAAAGATTGGCTTTGGACTACAAATTGCTCAGGACAATTTCAAGGTAGCTGGCTAAGATGTGAGTAGCCTCACAGACTACTCTAACAACCAGGACTTGAGCTAAGCCCTGCACTTTCCCATTACACAGAGTCTGGACAACAAATGATACAGCTAGCTCTCCAAGGACTTGACAATCATCCCAAATTTTTTTCAGGGCCCCTAAAGATGCCATTGCCCCCAGACAGCAGGAAGTAATTTTAAGAACATGATATCCACATTCCCAAGAGGTGAGATGGGTGGTTTTTGGTCATTCAAAGGGTTATGAATATTTGTCATCATTTAGGGGAGTTGGTTATAAGTTATTATTGGTAATGGTCAAGAAAAAGGCTGAACAAAGGAGATTAGATTCAGGGATCTTGTTCTGAAAAGAAAAGGGGGGCAGATATAGAAATGATGGGATAAAAGAGTAGGTTATTGAATCTACTTTTAAATCAAAAAGCAACTACTAGTCTTAAATAGTTTATATTGGTATGGATTTTTGTATATTGATACAAATTTGAGTTTACTTTTGTTATACTGTATATATGTTTCTACTCTTGTTTAAGATTTTTTGTATCTTGATACAAATTTAAGGTTATTTTTGATAGAACATACTGTATATATGTTCTACTCTTGTACCTATACAGCTCATTTAACAATGTAACATAAATTTCTAGTCCTTGAAAGTTATTATTACAAAATATTTAGGATAATAAAGAAATACAGATCAGTAGTTAGTCATCTATTGCAATTAAACTTGTAGTCATGTTAGTCAAATAGATATCATTTAGATAGGTCATCTTCAAATACTTCAGAGATCTACAGAATATGGCATTTGAGATGTTTTAATAACCTAAGATTCTTTTTTTTTTTTTTAATGATGAGACATGTCTGTTCCTGGCAGCACCAATCTACTTCAGAGAAGATGATGGGCATTGAAGAAATTCCATATATTGCTTTGTGTTGTTATATATTGCAAATAGCCACTGGGCAAGAAACTGTCTTTGCCTCAACTGCTGACAGTTACTGTCCAAATTGGACAAGCAGGACACAAAAGAAAGGACTACTGAACTTTGCCAAGACAAGGTGGGACAGTCCTTCAAAAATCCTGCTTCACAGAAAACTCTGTCAGATATTCTAGGCCTGTAGGCCAAAGATGGATGCCCAAACGTTACAGAGTAACCTTGGGTGGCTGTCCAGGTAACCAGCTGTTTCTGTCATCTCTTAGTTTTAGAAGTTGTTTGCTCTGCACTTCCTATTTACTCAGGTAATATTATGTCCTTCTCAGGTCTCTAATGGAGTTGAAGACTAGATAGTTATAGTTTTCTTTGTTACCAAATTCAGAAAAGAAACTCATAAAAGAAGTATAAAGTGTATAAGGTTGAGAGACATAAAAGATAGTTTTGGGTTGGTAATGCAAGTTAGGATAGAAAGTGAATTAGGTACAACACTTTAGACTCACCAAGATAGGATAATAGAGTATTCTCTGAATTTGTCAAGTGCAAATGGACTGGACATTGTTAATGTAATTCTTGCCTGCATATATTTATATATAGTTATTATATTATTGTATATAGTTTTACTGTATTAGTGAAAACCTTCACTTTTTAGTTAGACAAAAAGAGGGAAATGTTGTGTGGTATATTGTGTTCTGACAAATAAAGCTTGCCTGGAGTCAGACAGTGGATCTAGCCACTACCTGACCATAGAAGTTTGGAGGACTGTAGAGAGAGGAGACAGGAAGTGGTAAGGTGGGGCTGAGAGAGGATTTTGGACCTTTTGGTCAGAGGAACCAGAGATGTAGGAAACTGTGTCTGCTCCTGTTTCTCTGATCTTTCAGGTTTTAACCCTGATATCTGACTCCTGATTTTTTATTGATAAGATTAATTAGAATAATGCTTCAGCATGCCTTTAATCCCAGCACCTGAGAGGCAGAGGCAGGCGGATCTCACTCTGGTCTACAGAGTGAGTTCCAGGACACAGGGAAACCCTGCTTTGAAAAAAAAAATATTTTATATGTATGAGTGTTCTGTTTGCATGGACATCTGCGTATCACATGCCTGACTCATGCCTGAGGAGGATGGAAGAGGGCTTTGAATCCCCTGGGACTGGTTGTTACGGATGGTTGTGAGCAGCCACTCAGGTGCTGGGAATTGAACCTGAGTCCTCTGGAAGAACAGCCAGTGCTTTTATCCATGTAAGATGGAGTCTCGTGCAGCCTAGACTGGACTCAAACTCATTATGTAGCTGAGGATGACTTTCAACTACTGTTACATTTTTACTTTGTGTGCACTGGGGTGGGGTCACATGTGGTGGTCAGAGGACAACTTGTAGAAGTTGGTTCTCTCTTTCCACCATGTGGGACCCTCTGGGAATCAAACTCCAGTTGTCAGGCTTCCTGTCTTTATCAAAGTCACCTTGCTGATCCAAATGACCCTGAACTTATACTAACCCTTGCGTCTTTCTGTGCAGCTCAGACTGGCCTCAAAGTGGTAATGAAGCCCAGGTTGGCCTGAGACCCTTAATGCCCTGCCTCTGCCTGTCTTTGGAATCCCGGGATTACAGGGATACACACATCCTATCCTATCAGGGTCTTTCGTGAAGAAGATGCCAAGTCTGAGAGCCTCAGAAACTCCTCAGGAGCTACAAACCAAGGGCTTGCAAGGGTGATTCTGAAGCCAGCTGGAGGGCAGTGGCTTTCCAAAGCCAAGGCTTGCAAACCCTATGGAGGAGTGGTTAATGCATCCCTGGCCTCTTGCTGGTTTGGGGGGTGGGGCTTCTCCTAGTCACCCCCAGCCCTCCACAGGGCCACTGGAGCTTACCTGGGAGGAAGGGGATGATCCTTTGCTTGGGATCCTTCTGGCCACCTTCAATAGGAAATTTATCCAGAAGCTGCATCTGGGGAGAAAGACAGACAGACAGGCTTAGGAACACGGAACAGCATCAGCATCCCACCACTGCCCCACTGTGCTCCCACGGATGAGTGGCGCTTGAAATCTCTCATTTCACAGCCCATTAACAAACCACATGGGGCTTGAGAGGGAGAAGGCCAGAGCTCTCCAGGCATCAAAGGGGGTGTCTGAACCATCTCAGGAGGGGGGAGGGGTCTAGAGACACTTGAGAGTGAGGCTGGGCCAGGGACCAACAGGCCTGTAAGCCAGACTGGGGTTCCCAGATGCTCCTTTGGGCCAAGTTCCTCCTACTTCATCTGTCTGTTGTTGAGTGGATCCTTCAGCCACCTGCATCCCAAACCTTCCTGGGCCAGGAACGGAGGGAGGCCCCACCTGATACTTCAGACAGACCACCCACCTTCCACACTGCAGTGTAAAAACAGGCGCAGATGTGATTTTAATCATCAAACCAAATCTATCGGATTGCCCCCTTGGCTGGGGGACCGCCTCCTCTGCCTCTTTCTTCCCACCCTGAGCTCACTACTGCTTTTCCAGGGAGGAGTCCTCTGGAGTCGTTTCCAGGAGCCTGCAGGAACAGCTGTTTCTTCTTTTGCTATTCTGGGCTGAAATTCTGTGTGAACTGGAAAAACACACGGGAAGCAGGATGGACAAGGCCAGGGTCCCTGTGTGCAGCTGATGCACAGTGGCTACAGCCAGGATGTCTGCTGGGTGTCCCAGCCGTGACCTTGGGCAAGGCAAGGAGCCTTCCTCAGGCACCTCCGTGACAGGATGAGGAGCCGTCACATGGTGCCCAACGTCCATTCACTCCTCCCAAGGCTGCTGATACTCACTGGTCTTGGATCAAGGGCACTGGACATTAAAGAAAAAAGTCCTTGGCCTTGGGGTGTTAATACTAATTAATTAATAATAAATTAATTTTGATGAAGGAAGACAATAAAATTGGTCACATGTCAGGGAAGGTTGAGTGCTATAAAAAAGAATGAAGTCAGCTGAGGTATCTAAGATGTGGGATCTTTTGTTTAGGGTGCTCAGGAAGATGTCACCAATTCAGAGGCAAAGACCCCCCAGAAGGTGAGGAAGCAGGGCACTATGGGTAAGACCTGTTCCAGAACTGGAAGTGCAAACCACTGGGAAGAGAAGCATGGCTGGCATGGTGTGAGTCAGGGCAGAGGGACCGGTAATGAAATGAGAGGGGCAGGATGGGCCATACCAGAGAGTGAGTGACTCAGGTGTCCTGAGGCACCAGAGGGTTTGATGAAGAGGAGGATGTGACCTGATCATGCTTTGAGAAGATGGCTCAGCTACAGTGTAGTAAATGAGCCACAGGGTAGAAATGGCTGGGGCCAAGGTCTCAGCACTGAAGGTGATGAAAAGAGGTCTTGGGCTAGACCATGTGCATGTGTGCGAGTGCATGCGTGTCTGTGTGTGCGTGTGCGTGTGCGTGTGTGTATGTGTGTCCATTCATCTATCCGACTCTAACACATGGTTTTAAGACTGTCTCTCACGTAATCATTCCTCAATCTCCATATAGCATTCAGAACCCACATAGGGAGGGTTAGGTGGATTCCATTCAAAACAAGAGTGTACCATCATCAGCTTTCACTTCCCCAAACAGATCCTTGGCAAAAGCTGTCTCATGAGTTTTAAATGTGCTAACTTCAACTCTCAAACATTTAATAATTCCTTGCTGCTACACTGAAATACGACTGTCGGGCTCCAACACTATACACTTGTACTGGGAGTTGTGTAATAAATTCTGAAATAAACGCGGCCGGCTAGAGCCCTTCTTCCCTCACCTGTGTTCTGTTCTGTTCATTTCGTTTCTACAGCAGGAATCGCTGCTCAGTGAGGAGAAACCAGGGATTACAAAAGCAATGGTGTGTGTGTGGGGGGGGGGGCAGAGAAGGTGAAGGAAGCTGGGTGAGGCAGTGCACACTTGTAATCTCTGCACCCAGGAGGCTGAGACAGGAAGATCGAGAGTTCAAGGCCAGTCCGGCCATGTAATGGCCAGTCTTGCTATATAACAAATGAAAAGCCAGAAATAAAAAAAAACTTTTAAAAAGACAAACGAATCACTTATATTCAGTTCCCCTAAAAACCAACATAAATACTGTGGGGGAACAAATCCTTTCTAAGCACTCTTCCATGGGTATAGCTAAAATGACCTCATCCATCCTCTTATGTTACATGTTGAACATTTTTTCCATTTTTCCATATTAGCATGTTTTTGTAGTGTTAAGGCCTTGTACATGCTAAGCAAATGCTTTACCACTGAGCTATGTAATATCAACACCTTTTTTATTAAAGGCATGGTCTCACTATGCAGCCCAGGCTATCCAGCCTGCCAAGTGCTATGATTACAAGCGTGTGCCACCATGCCTGGCTACAGTGCCATTTTTAATGATGACTCAGACTTTCAGTGTCTGCATGGCCCACCTCTCATTACCCGTCACCCTGTTGCTGACTCTTCATGCTCTTTGACTTGTCACTGCTACATACAGCATTACAACAATCAGCAAACATCTTAACACCACGAGTCTCGATGCTTCTAACAACACCACATTCTTTCACTTTTATACTATGCATATTTATAAATGAATCTTTTCCAAAATATTGAGGATAGATAATACCATGCATAGGCCAGGTCGGGGGCCTCCAGGTAACGGCTCCCTAAGGTGTCTGTGGGGACAGCATTGAGCTATCTGAGGACAGAGGAGGGCCCAGCCAGACACCTGGATATGGAGTGATACGCCTTTCTGAATTGATTCTCTCTGGAACCAGGGTGTGCCTGGGCCACAACAAGCGGTGGGGCCTCACCTAAGTGGCTGTACCTCTGAAGAACTTGAGCAAGACTGGCCATTAGACAGCACGCTGGCCTTGAGCCTCATGCCTCAGCCTCCCCCCGGGTGCTGAGATTACAAGTGTGCACCCACTCGCCTGGCTTTCTTTACTGGCTGCCCTCCTCCTCTGTGCCCCGATTTTCGTCATTTCTAGTTTCTCCTAAGGTAAAAAACTTAAATTGCCCTCCAGCTCTATCACTCACATGATCTCTGACTTGAACATTTTCTTTTCAGACTCCGACTCGCACTGATTGTGCACAGGGACTGTGGGCCTAGGAGGCGTGGACGGGGGGGGGTGGGGGGGGGGGACGGACGGACACGACACAGACATGGGACATCCATGCATTCATTCCTTTCCTCCCAAACACTGCATGCCTTCCAGATGACAGGCCTCTGCCACACATTAGGGGTAAGCCAATCGGCAACACTGGCACCGAGAGCTCCCCGGGGGGGGGGGGGGGGGCCTTCAGCCAGCACACCAGGCAGCTGTGAGCACTGAGAATGTAGTTCTGGTTCTGGACTGCCCCGGTCCCTCCACGTCTCCAGCTCGCAGTCACTAGAGAAGCTGCTGATGGGCGGACTGTCTATAGCAAAGCTGTGCGGCTGCAACACCCACAGGGTAACCTCTGTCCGTGCAGGAAACTGATCACCTGCAATGCAACCAGTCCAGGTCGAGGTAGGCTGTACACGTAAAACACGCTGGACAAGGAGTATAAAAGAGAAAAGAGAGGAATGGAGAGGAGATGGGAGAGGAGGGAAGGGGAGGAGGGAAGGGGAGGGAAGGAGGGAGAAGGGAAAGAGGAGTGTTTCATCAGGAATTTTATATTGGGGGCTGGAGAGATGGCTCTGTAGTTAAGCGCCTTCCTTCACTGGTCTTCCAGAGGACCCCAGTTTGATTGCCAACACAGCTCACAGCCATCTGTAACTCTAGTTCCAGGGGATTCAATGCCTTCTTCTGGCCTTCTCAGGCACTGTACACGTGTGATACACAGACATACATGCAGGCAAAACACCCATAAAATACATAAAATTTTAAAATGGGAAAAAGGAATTTGGTATTGGTTATACATTGAGAATACTCTAGAACAACTTATAAATGAAATATTTACTTTTATTTATTTTATGTAAATTTTATCTTTAACAGTGTGTGTGTACGTGTGTGTGTGTGTGTGTGTGTACGTGTGTGTGTGTGTGTGTGTGTGTGTACGTGTGTGTGTGTGTGTGTGTGCCCACGGAGGCCAGAGTCAGCAGCTGCCCCGGAGCTGGAGTTATTGATGGTTGTAATCCACCACATGGGTGCTACGTGAACGCAGACCCTCTGTAAGAATACCAAGTGCTCTTAACCACTGAGCCACCTGTCCAGCTCCCAAATAAAAATACTTTAAAATTTAACTTTGCCTGTTTCCTTTCACATTTTAAAGTGGCTACCAGAAATTGCTTTCATTATATATGTAGCTCACATTGTATTCCTGTTGACAGCACTGGTCCAGGACACAGTAGTTATCAAAAGTGTGATCTGGGGCTGGGGAGGTGGCTCTGGGTAAGTACTCCACATTTTGGGTGAAGATGACTCCTTGACAGTGACATCACATCCCCGCTGTCTTCCCAGGGGGAGCACAGTCTGAATTTCCACAGTGGGTTTATGTGGTGATGCATTGTGTCCCCCAATATACTATGTCTCCTAATAAATTGCCTGGAGATCAGAGGAAAAAGCCAACCACTATATAGAAGTCAGGCAATGGTAGCACACACCTTTAATCCTATCACTTGGCAGACAGGGCTCTATCTGGATCTCTGTGAATTCAAGGCCACACTGGGGAACGGAGCCAGGCATGGTGACACACACCTTTAATCCCAGCACCAACCATAGAGGTCTGGAGGTCTGTACAGGCAGACAGGAAATGACAGAGCTGGGCAGGAAGAGGAAGTGATGTAGCTGGGCTGAGAAAACAGAACAGAACAGAAAGGCATATAGGCGTAGGTATACAGGATTAGGTCCCTTTGGAAGCTGTGGAGTTGGAGAGGTGAGGTTAGCTATGGCTTTTCCTATGTCTCTGATCTCTCTCACCCCAATTTCTGGCTCTGAGTTTTTTATTTAGTAATTCACCTACAGTTTTATGTAACTCCTGGGGATGCTGGCTCAGCTGACAGCCTGGCAATCGTGGGGACAGTTTCCTCTAGACTGCTCTGGGGGTGAGGGTATGTTACAGGGGCCCATCGACTCCTCTTCCTAGTTCTTCCTCTTGGTTTTACTCTGCTTAGTCCAGCGCCCTGCTCTCCACCCGAGCCAAGATGAGACCATCTGCCGAGTTCTGGGTCAACAGGTCTTTCCCAGAGCTGTGAGCTCCTAGCTGGCTCGTTCCACACTGGCAGCCCTCAGGTGCAGTGCCCAGGCCCCGGCACCTAATCCACCACAGCCAAGTTAGCAGAGCCTTGGAGTGGGACCTCCCAGTCATGAGTCCTGTGGTCCAGCCCACGGTCATGGGCCACAAAGCCAGGCTAACTAGCTGCCAGTTGATACTTCTCTGCCCGCAGGTTGCCTTTCAAAGGAATCAAAAACCCTGGCTCCAGAGCAAAAACCGAATAAAGGTGGCCCAATGGAGCTGGGCCAGTAGTATGTGAAGCCAGCAGCACTTGGTCTTGAAGAGCTAAACAGTTAAGAACCTGAGATGGCTGGGTGGTGGGCAGTGTGTCTGCGCTGGATATCCAATGCCAAGGTAACCCCTTCAGAGGTGGGCAAGCCCTACAGTAAGGCGGGGCACTTAAGCTCATAAGAAGCGTAAGCTCAGATGCTATCTCCTGGACAGACACGGCCAGGCTTTCATGAGGCGGAAGCCCGGGAGCATGGACAGTGAGAAGGGTTTCACCCATCAAGGAGCTCTGCGGTACCACCTTTGCAGGCAAGCAGACTCTCCTGTCACTCCTGAAGGCCCTGAGTCAGGACGGAAGAAAAGCAGGTCTCATCGCCAGGGTCGTTCTTGGAGTGAGAGGCGCCTGGCTACAGCAGCCTTTGCAGGAACATCCCAACCCCTTCAGCGCAGGACTGTTTATTTAAGGGGTGGGTCATGAGAGAGATACAGGACAGCCTGGTTCCAGGAGCTGGCTCAGCCAGAGAGCGCTGATTCCACAGCTCTCCTAGGGCAGGGCTCTGCAGCAATAAACTCTGGGGAGAAAGGAGGGGGGCCCCACCCAACCGGGGCACATCTGTAACCCAAGAGGCCCAACTGCTAGACCACTGAGGGAGGAGTCCCCAGGGACTCCACCACTGGGCTCCAGGGTTTCAACCTTAATCCTTTAGAGTCAGACCATTCCTACCTAGGAAACAAAAAGAACATTGCCAGGGTAAGGGGGTGGGGGTGGGGGTGAAGACAGAGAGAAAGACAGAGTGTGCATGTGTGTTTGAGACAGGGTTTCTCTATGAAGCCCCACAAAGTTCCCTTAAAAAGGAGAGGCGCCCAGTCTGTAGGACCACAAGCAAGTGAGGAGACCTCGAGAGTTCTTTGTCCCGTGGCCTTGGCAGTTGTTAGATACTGGGGTCAACTCAGGGTGCATCACAGAGGCAGGGACAGGAAATGCAAGCTAGGGTGGCAGCTCACACTTGTAATCCCAGCACTCTAGAAGCCGAGGTAGGAAACCTTGAGTTCAAGGCCAGCCTAGGCTACATACCAAAGGCACTAGCTCAAGAACCCCCAAACCAAGTTAAGTAAAATCATGTGAAGTACAGCTTTTCTTCCAGTATACCCCTCAAGCTCTCCTCTGCTCCAGGACGGCCTTCCCAGTGAGACCTACTCTAAGAGCCCTTTAGGACGGTCCTAGCCAAAGGTCACCACTTCCTTCCTTTGAATCCCAACATCCTTCCAATTTGTTGACCCTAGTTGACTAATTGACACGTCTTTTGTGATTTACACCCGGCCCCCCTCTTTAAGACAGGGTTTTATGGAGGCCAGGCTGGCCCAGAACCCATTGTGTAGCTGAGGATGACCTTGAACTTCTGACCCCGTCTCCACCTGCTGGGATTACAAGTAGGCACCACCACACCAGTTTTACGTGGTACCCGGGATCAAACTCAGGGCTTTGGGCATGGGAGACAAGGACTGAGGAACAGCCGCAGCCTGGTGATTTACTCTTGTTTAGCTAAGTCCTGAAGAGGAAGGATTCTGCCCCTGAACAGTGAAGCATCCCTGTTGAGCCTATGTGACATGTCGACAAGTCACAGATGAGGAGCTGGGTGGTCCCTCTAAAGTCATCATCAGCAACATCCTCTTATTTAGAGGAGTGGGGCAGAATTCTCTGCTCAAATCAAACCTGACATCAAACGTCAGCATAGATTTCAGGGGTAGTTAGCTCTTCATCGGAGCAGTCTGCTGAGAAGGCTCCTCTGCCTTCTAAATTAGCTTTCTTGTCAAAATCAATGAACTCCAGTCTATTTCAGGACCTCACGCCGCTCCATGACCCCAATACCATCCTCTCTTGATTTCTATAGGATTTTCTTAAGTCTTAGAACTTTTCTTTTTCAAAATTAGTGGTTTTAGATACTTTGCAATTAAAAAAAAAATTCAGGTTGATTAATCTCTATGAAACAGTGGTTCTCAACCTTCCTAATGTTATAACCCTTTAATACAGTTCCTCATGTTGTGGTGACCCCAACCATAGAATTATTTCATTGCTACTTCATAACTTTCACTTTATCACTGTTATGACTTGTAATGTAAATATCTGTATTTTCCTATGGTCTTAGACGACCCCTGTGAAAGGGTCATTTGACTCCCAAAGGGGGTCACAACCCACAGGATGAGAACCACTGCTATAAAATAAAAGCTCTTGAGATTGGGGAGAGGGGAATGCATAGAATTTACACACCAATCTAGGGGAAAATAACTTTTTTTTTTTTTAAAGACAAGGCATCACTAACTGGGGCCTAGACTAGCCTGGAACTCAGACCTGCCTGCCTCTTCTTCCCGAGTGCTGGAACTAAAGATGTGCGCTACCACGTCCCTCATAAGAAGAGCTTTCTTAACAACTGAGACTTCCAATATTTAATTTGTTCAGCAATATGAAGATTTTACACATTTTTCATTTACATTTGTTATTTGTACTAATTAAGAAGGAACACACATACATACACACACATACACACACACACACATACACACACACACATACACACACAGTGTTTGTTGAGAGGCATTAAGTCTAGAAAGGAACCTGGGTCTCATGGTACAGGCCTGTAATACCAGCTACTCGGGAGGCTGAGGCAGAAGGATAGAAAGTTCAAGGCCTGCCTGTGCTACAGAGTGAGTTCAAGGCCAGGCTGGGCAACTTAGTAAGATCTAGTCTCAAAACAAAGTGTAAAAAGAGAGTGTGAGGCCCTGGGTCAAGCTCTAGTACTGGGAAGAAACAAAACTGTTGGCATTCACAACCAATCTGAAGTTACACATCAACTCAAGAGCTTTCTCAAGAGATGCGCACCTTCGGACCTTTGTTGTTGTTTCTCATTAAAAACAGTACAATCCCTGCAGAGTATAAGACATGAAGTCCTCGAGAAAACAAAAAGACCTGGAGAAGAAAATGTGGTGCGTGTTCAACAGGGAACGCACTCACCATCCCTGAACTACGCAGTTCACCAAGGTTCGAGTGGTCAATCTTGCACTTACTATATCTTACCACATTTTAGTAAAGATGACAAGAGGAAGAAGGCGTGAGTGAGGGACAGATGGGTAAGAAGGAGGAGGCAGGGAAGGAGGGGGAGGGGGCGGGCAGGAGGAAATAAGATCTCAATACTGAATAGAAAGAGAACCCAGCAGAGCAAGGACACAGGACAGAAATACCAAGTCGAGTGGGGCTTGGAGTGGAGGGAAGTTTTGTTAACACTGGCCTCTCCCTGAGGTGTATTCATAAACACTTCCCCCCATTCTTTATGACCTACACATATGGCAGAGCAAACAAGTGTGGAACCTGGGCTCCAGAACCACACCAGCTAACCAGGTAACCTTCTGCAAGTCCACGCAATGGGCAAGATGCTGCAACTCATAAAGACTGGAAAACAAGAGGGTGGTCCAGTGGGTTCTCTGTAGGACAGAAAGGGGCAGCAGCCTAGAAGGAAGCTGGCATTAGAGTTCCCAGATGATGAGGCTGAAGGTGGAGGGTAGGATGGATGCCAAATTCCCCCATCAAAATCACTACAGCACCTCACACAGCTAACCTAACACTCACATAAACATTAAAGAAGCTGGGAAAGAGGAAGACAGCGGAGAAGACTCTTCCTCCCTGGCAAGGATGACTTGGTTGTTGGGTCATGGGTTCATAACACGCTAAAGCCAAAATGTATGGCACTAGAACATTCCCCAGGGCTGAGAGGGGCCCACTCTAGCTTCTAGAGAAGTCTTCCTTGAGCAAGTTCTGGAAAGCATGCAGCTGTTACTGCCCCAGATCCCTTCCCTTTACCATGGTGGTCTACATGGTACATTAGCAGGATGCAGAGTGTGAATCACGGCCCAGGCTCTGAGTGAGCTGGGACACCCACACAGGAATAGAGTAGCTTTAGATGGGGGTCGTGTTGCTTACACATAATAAAAGTTAGGGAAGGGTCAAGATCAGTGGCTGAGCGGTTAAACAGACTTGCGGGAGAGGACCACGGAGCTAGGCTCTGAATTAACACTGCTGGAGCACACAGAAGTCGGCAGCTCGGCTGGGGGACAGAGGCTTGCGAGTGTGAGGGTCAGCGCTGCTACAGGAAGCAGTCAGAGTGGACCGAACAGCCTTGTTCCGAATCCCACAAACTGCCACTGCGCATCAGGGAAAGTGGTGAGATCCAGGGTGGAGGTTCTTGATCATTTATTCCAGAGACTTGGGAGGGAGGGCACAGTTGGCACCAGTGCTGGCAAGGGTAGATGCCCAACGGACATCTCCACAGTGGGCCGGGCGTGCGGACACAGCCCCAGACACTCAAAGAAATGAGATGGAGTCATTGCCGGAAGTCAGCTGGAGGATACTGCTACTCGTGGATGGGGCTCCAGGGGTGGAGAGCGGAAGGAGAGACACCACAGAGCCTTTTGAAGAAGCAAGGTCACTCAACAGCCACCTCCATCCCGTCAGGTGGAGAAGAGATGTGTCCTCTTGAGGCTCCAGGGGAGAAGCTTCCTCACGCCTTTGTCAGCCTCTAGAGGCCACCCTCACCTCCAGCATATAGCACCCCCCCCTCCCGCCCCGGTGTGTGTGTGTGTGTGTGTGTGTGTGTGCGCGCGCGCGCGCGCGCTGTGACAGTCTCATATAGGCCAGGCTGAGCTTTGCTTAGAACATGGGGTGCCACTGAGGATGAAGGACCGTGAACTTCTGATCTCCCTGCCTCCACCCCTCAGTGCAGGCGAGGGCTACCATGGCCAGTTTATGTTGTGTTGGGGATTAAACCCAGGACAGTGCATGCTAAGCAATCGCTCCACTAACTGAGTTACACCCCCAGGCCATGTGTTTTCTGACCGGATTATTTTGCCAGGGCCATCATGGCACAGAATCATAAATTAGGTGGTGTAAATGACATGGGCGTATTGTCCCACAGTTCTGAGCCTGGAATCCCAAAACCAAAGTGTCAGCGAACTTGGCTCCTTCCCGGGGCTGAGCAAGACTTTGCTGCTCACCTCTCCCTAGTTTCTAGTGAGTATGGCTACACAGGACACTCCATGGCTGATGAAGCATCACCTCTGTCTTCACTGCCTCTCCCTGTGACCCAATGTCCCCTTTTAGTAGGTTACCAGTCATGCTGCACAGGAGGCCTGGCCTATTCCAGAACAGACTTCATCTCAAAGAATCAGATCTACCTGTGGACTCTGGTTCCAGATATGGCGACTTCCTGAGCTCCTGGGGTTTAGGTGTCAATGTATGGACTGGGAAACACATTATTCTTCACTGTGCACACATGTACATGTACACACACACACACACACACACACAATGTGCACGCACACACCTTAAGACAACACGTAACCACTAAAGGGAACTTTCTGCCCTCCTCCTCCCAGAAGCCGCAGCGGTCTGGCACAGCAATTTAGTGAACATGAAGAATAAACAGGGCTGAGCTGGGCAGCTGCACACAGATCTGTTTCCTTGCCTGTTTGGTGGGAACAGTAGCACAGTCTCACCAGCATGCTCCACCTCTGAGGTCAAGGCCAGTGGAGAGACCGGGGAGCCCATGGTGGGAGTTGTCTTGGCCAGGCCCTACCAGCTGGTGTGCGTGGGTCAGCCTCAGAGTGAAGGCCTCAGATTTTCCCAGCAGTGCAGTGGGTGTGTGTGGGGAGGGTCTGGCCCGGACGTGTGTCACATTTAACATGGTGGAGGCTGGGCCAATCGCCTACCCCCTGCTGAGGGGCTCACAGAGAGGGAGGACATCAGCGGCACGCCAACGGTGCTATCGCAACTATTTCCAGACTGTGAGCCTTCCCTCTGGTGCCTGGAAGGCACCCAAGTAGGCTGGCTACGCCAGTCTTCCCCATGTCTGCGGCCATGGGCTCATTCCACACCCCTGCAAGAGAAAGAGCACTGGACCGGAGTCACGTGGAGGGCTCCAGTTCCAGTCTGCGAGGACTTGGTGAACTAGGAACCCTCTCTGGGCATCAGTGACCGCAGTGATGAAGTAGCTGTCAGTCTGTGTCCATGGGTACAGCAAAAACACTCAGGAAAGGGCCACTGAAACGCAGGCACATCATTGCTACCCCTTCCCTGGGGACGGGCGTCAGGTGGCAGGCAGGGAACCATGCAGCATGCTTAGAACACACGGAGAATGGAGGCAGACGTCAGAAGCAGGGGCCTCCCCACAGCGCTTTAGCGGCAGAGCTACTTCAGTCAGCCCCGGGACCCTTGAGTTCTGAAGTCCAGCCTGTCCCTTCCCCGCACAGCAGCCGCAAGGTCACTTTGCCTACGTCCTGTCTTCTCTCTGTCTTAGTTAGGGCTACCACTGCCGTGATGGAACACCAACACCAAAGACAACTTGGAGAGGAAAGGGTTTATTTCACTCACAGTTCCAGATCACAGTCCATTATCCAAAGCGGTGAGGGGAGGCACCTGGAGGCAGGAGCTGAGGCAGAGGCCATGGAGGGGTGCTGCTCACGGGCTTGCTCCCCACGGTTTGATCAGCCTGCTTTCTTATAGAACCCAAGACCACCAGCTCAGGGTGGCCACACCCACAATGGGCGGGGCCCTCCCCCATCAATCACTAATTTAAAAAATGCTCTACAGGCTTGCCTACAGCCTGATTTTTATGGGGGCATTTTCTCATCCGAGGCTCCCTCTTCTCTGATGACTCTGGCTTGTGTCAAGTTGACACAAAGCTAGTCAGTACATCATCTTCGAGTAAAAACACCACCACAAAGTGGTGTGTGGGTTAAGTGAGATGGTACAGGTCGGGTAGGTTTGGCTTACTGTCAGCCTTTGATACCTGGGCTGTTTTAGGCGACTGCTTGGTGCCAGCCCATCTCTGGAGTCTGCTGGGCCCAGCCATCCCTTACTGTCAATGGCTGAAAAGCCTTTGGGGTCCCATCCTCGGTGACCTGATGGCCTTTTGCGTCCTAAAACTCTCAGCTTCATCCCATGTTAGTCCCCAAGCAACTCCAGCTCTCCTTGGCCAAGAGGGAAGGGTAGGCGTAATTACCGGGCAGTAGACCACCAGGAAAGCCTGTGGCAACTGTGTCAGAGCAGAGGTGTGAGCTCAACCAGCTTCCAGCCTGGCTCTGGGAGAAGTGAGCAGGCCACGCACACCATGAGATGTGGTTTGCCCCTGGGGAAGAGTGCTCCCCCAGCCGACTCCCCAGACTGCAGTGAGCCAGTCCTGGCCCTCCTTGGCGCTTCCTCCTCCACTCCTGGGAAGGTGGCCGGGACTGGAGCGGCCTGATCCAGAGAGGACAGGCCTGAATCTGAGAGCAGGAAATTGGACTTCCTGCTCGAGGCCACAGGCAGTCCCTGGAGGATGCTGAGCAGAGGAGGAACACACTGAGAGTAGAATTCTAGAAAGACACATCTGGCTGGGTAAGAGAAACATCTGGGGGGAGGGGAGAAGATGGCCAGTGAGGCTGGTGCCAGGTCAGGGAGGGGCGGAGACAACCACGCAGGGTCAAGCCTGGCCACGATCACCCAGCTTCCTCCTTAACCTTGCCGGAGACCCTCCTAAGACTTCCAAACTAACCCCAAAGTTGCCAACACTTCCCTCTCCCACACAAACCTTCCAGAACATCTGGGGCGGGGGTGGAGGGGCCCTGAAGATGTGAGGTGTGGAGAACAGAATGGAGTCTTTCCCCCCAGCCTCAGTTTTTGATTCTTACCTTCCATATGGCTAAGATTGTGGTTCCCAAACTACCCTGATTACCCTGGGATCAAATTCTGCCCAAAGTTTGAGATGAGGCCTAGGCAGACCTTTAGGGCCAAATTGCTGTCCAGGGCAATGAGATTCTGGTCCAGTCTCTGACGTGGCCTCCTGCTGGAAAGGGAGGCCAAGCAGTTTGTGTCTGAATGACAGCTAAGGCCTTCCTTCTTTCTCTACTCAAGTGGCTTCTTCCCCTATCACTTACTAGGTTCTATTTTCACTCCCCGTGTGTGTGTGTGTGTGTGTGTGTGTGTGTGTGTGTGTGTGTGTGTGTGTGTGTGTGTGTGTGTGTTTTGAGACAAGGTCTCACAATGTAGCCCTAGCTGTCCTGGAACTCACTATGCAGACCAGGCTGGCCTTGAACTCACAGAGATCCGCCTGCCTCTGTCCACCCCACCCCCCCAGTTCTGGGATTAAAGCTGTGCACCACTACCCAGCAGTTTGCTCTGTTCTAAATGGGTTGAGGTTTCTCCAGGCCTTAAAGCTCTTTCCTCACAAATGTCTTGTGCAAAAGGAAAAACAGAAGAAGAGGCCGAGGAAAAGGCAAGGGTGCAATGGGCGGCGCCAGCTTTTACCAGCCTTGCCCTCGAAGTGACTGCCGAGTGTGGGTCAGACCCGGCCAGGCCTTTCTAGGCAGCGATGCACTGGGGTTGTGGGATAGGGTTCAGGCACTTCACAAAGCTCCTATTATTGTCGGCACAGACAAGGGAGTCCAGCAAAGGACACCAGGCCATTTCAGTTCTGGCCAGGGTTACTGTCTGAACCAGTAACTTGGGGAGGTCACCTCCCCAATGCTCCCCTTTGTCCCACGACAAATTTCACAACCACATGAATGTCACTAATGTTGCAGTAATCACGGTGCCAAGTAAACACCAGCTCTGAATGCTGCTGCCTTGGGCTTCATACCCTCTACCGAGCCTCTGCCATCCACACGGGCCCAGCATGCTGGATACCTCCGCCACTGGCGTGTGGAGTCTTGTGTCCCTGCTGCCTCACATGTGTCCCCCCTACTGCACAGCTGTCTGTGGTCCTCACCAGTACGGCACTGTGTCCTCTGCAGGTGGCCTCTGCAGGTTGGTCATGCTTCCAGAACTTCACTTTTGTCAGATGATCTGTTCACATGACCTGTTCACGTGACCTGTCAGTGCCTGTAAATGTCTAGAAGTGAATCTGGGCCTTGAAAGTCCCACTGTCCACCACAGTGGCCAAAACACAACGGCACACCTCTACCCCACACTTCCTATCCTCCTTTGCTGGTAGTACAGTCATGTGACTGGAATCTGATTGGTGGACCGTGAGCAGGAGCGAGATCCGCCCTCACCCCCACAGGCACAACCTAAAAACTCTCCCAGCAACCCTCCAGTCTCCTCAGTAACTTCCAGCTAGATGCAAACCTGTGGGAGACGGGGTCTGCAGATGGGCGAGTCCGAGCTCCTGAGTGGCTGTCTGGAGATGAACCTGCCACCTGCCACGGACTTATTTTGGTGTGGGACATGAACAGAAAATGAGTGTTTCTTATGTTAAGCCACTGAGAGTTTGTAGGACGGCAGTTGGAGTGTCCTAATACAAGGAGGTTAGTCAAGGTCTCCTGAACCAGATTGAAAGAGGGAAGGCTGCGAATCATAGAGTCCTCCTATGAATGATCTGGATCCACACAACTCAGGCAGCAGCGTCCCGTACAGGGACTTCTGCAGAGGCGAGCATCCTTCCCCTAGCTCCTGGCAGCCCTGCCTCCAGGAGGGAACAGACCACAGCTGGCGAGCCTCGTTCTGCAAGTCTGTGGGAAGCACACAGAGACACAAGGCTGCAGTGCAGGGAGGGGCGACCTCCGCCCCAGTCGGGCTCCAACACTCCTGTCTGTGTGACATTTCAAGCTTGCCATTTCCCCAGGGCAGTCCACATCATGCTAGGCAGCTTCTAGAGGTGCCCAAACACGTTCCTCTCAAAGAGTCCAAACTCACCAGGTCCAATTCCTTCCTGGTCACACAGGCCAGGACCCAACAGCTCTGCCCAAGACCACACTTGAACAGGAAGAAGAAACAAAAAGAGAGCGGAGAAGAGAGGCTTCCGATTGGTCCTTCAGTGACCTAGACCGTCACTGCTGCGCTTCAAAGGTGCGATCCCGAGACCCGCAGTACAGACACCAGCTAAGGGCTTGGTGGAAATGCAACAGCCCCCTGCACACTGGCCAAAACCGCGTATTTGAACAGGGGCACAGCTGAGAACTCAAGACCCTGATGATGCTCTCTGTCCCCAAGGATTCCATCAGATCTTAACAAATGAAGCTCAGCAGCGGACCTGTCTGTAGGCAAAGACAAGAACTGCCCAAAGGAGTGGACGCTAAACACACCTGCCTTTGAAGTGGAGGAGGGTGCAGCCCCCCTCACCATTTCCCACACCCGGGTCTCTCTAGAACTCATTCACAATGACTGATTGTCAACGCTGGCCTGGGAAGCAAACACTGTCCCAGTGCCTGGGAAAACAGCAGCTAACGAGCCGAGCCGTTTCTTCTCCTGAAGTTCAGGGTTTGTGGGGAGATGACAGTAAACAAATGGCGATGAGGTGACAGCTGAGACAGGTGATTGGAAGACCAGGTCAAAGAAGGTCTCGGCAACAGGTCACGTGACGCAGGAGCTCAGGGATCCACGCTGACAGATGCGAGGAAGGGAGTTCCGGAGGAGAGAGGAAGCAGGGGCGGGGGGGGAAGGCTCTGAGGTAGGTGTGTGTGTGTGTGTGTGTGTGTGTGTGTGTGTGTGTGTGAAACAGTAAGGGAAGCAGGATCAGTCTGAAAGGGCACAAGAACTGGTCACTGGGGTCAGGTGCAGGAGTTCAGAGTTCATTCTGAAAAGACAGCAGGTCTTCCAGATGCTTCTGCACAGGGCCATGGTATGGCATGACTTCTGTCTGAAAAGGACAGCTATGACGGGCAGAACGCCTGGAGTGAGGCACTAGGGGGAGAGGGTGCCTGAGGAGGTCCCTCGGCGGCCCAGGTGCGAGCAGAGCAGTCAGAGCCGCACCGCTGTTCTGAGGAGCTCTGAGAGGAAGAGCCAGCTCTCTGTGTCGGGCCCATGATGCCCAGCCAGGTTTGTGTGGTCCCAGCTGGACTTGAATCTCTTGTCATACCTCAGGGGCTCCTAAGAGCCGGCCTGCTGGCTTCAAAGCTGTGCTGACTCTGGCTTTGATGACGTCCCTCCAGGTTTCTAAGGCTGATCCCGGGGCCCACAGGAATCTTCTGCCATCGCCCCCAGGAATCTCCTTCAGGCAAGGGCTTCTTGCCATCTCTCCACATTGAGGGAAGGAGCGGGGAAGTGGAACCCGGATGGGAAAAGAGAAATCCCAGAGAGAAAATAAAAGTTGGGTGGAGTTGCCCAGGGAAGCCTTGTAAAGCAGCCACGCAGACAGCCATGCCCGCCTGCCTTCCCAGCTGGGTTCTGCTCAGAGGCTTTCCCGGAGGGGAAAGTGTGTCTGTCAGGGAACCAGGAAATGCCACAGGGAACATGTCCTTGAATATCTATCCGGGCCTTGCAGGCTCACTAGAGGTCACCCCTCCAGGTAGCTGCCCTGCACGTGGCTGACCCAGAGGTAGGCATGGCTGTCCACCTAGGGTAAGGTGCGGGAGGAGGCGGAAGTACAGGGGGGGCTGTGATGGCTGCAGTGAGGTCTCCGGCACCTGCCATCAGCCTGTGTGGACTCCAGACCCTGGTGGCCACAACGGGGGTGGGGAGGGGTGGGGGGGTGGAGGGGCACCAACACCTCTCAACACGCGCCAAGCAGCCCTCCCTCTGCACCCCTGTGCAGCCTCTTCTCAGGTCTGGGATCCTTAGCCCTTCCCCAAGACTCACTTCCAGGTCGGTCTGCTCAGTAGAACCTCCCAGCACTGTACACCCAAGGCAGGAGGAAGTGAATCTAATATTCACTCAACAGGTACTTCTCGCCACGCCCCCCCAAAGAACTAAAGCCACACAGCAAAGCGTCACTCACACGTGTTAGCTCCAGGCAGAGGTCCACTGCTGCCTGGCATACTCTACGGGACTGACAACGGTTCTGCACCAGGGTCTCACCATAGAGACCTAAGTTAAGAATACCAAGAAAGAGAAGCTGCCTGCAGTCCAGGGATGTGTCCAGAACGCTGGGGAGCCCTGCGAAGAAGGCTGTGGACTCAAGATGCAAAGGCAGTCTGGGTAGAAGATGGTGCAGGGACTCAGAGAGAGAGGGGAAGGGGTGAGGGGGGAAGGGGTGGAGAGGGGAGATGTGGGCAAAGGTTCAGACAACAGCTGGGTTTGGAACACGGGATGGCAGATGCACAAATATCTCTTAGGAGTTAGGACACTCAGAAGGGTCACCTACAGAAGAGCATCCTCCTGAACAGGTCATCCGCCTCCAGGTCAGTCTACAGCCCAGGCTCCACTCCTCAGCCTGACCCAGACACAGTGATTCGCCCAGCTAGTCCTCCATGAACACCCTCAGGGGTTCCCTCCTCCCCAGGACTAGAGAACGCTGCCTCAGCGTGAGAAGTAAAACCCAGAGAACCTGTTCCTGAAGCCACCTCACCTGCTGACAGCCGCAGGTATTCGAGGTCCAGCTTGACCCTACAAGAGCCCTCTGCTTAGTGGGCAAATACCCACTGCTGGTTTTATTTTTATTTTTCTAAATCAGCAACAGGACAAGCACGACCCTAGGTCCTGCTAGGAAGGGAGGTATTGGTCAATGGAACAGGTAGGCGAGAGGCAGGTGACCCTACCAGGCCAGAAAAGGGAGAAGTAGGGAAGTCCACTGTTAGCTCGCCATCTGCACAGGGGCTCAGACAGAGCATGGCCCAGAGATGGCGGGAAGTAGTTACTCTCCCCTGGGAGAGAAAGAAGGGCCGCTCAAGGCGTCGGTCCTTTCCCAGCATGCACTAAAAACTGATGATAGATGGACTCTATAGATGTGAACCCTCTTACACGGGTTTCCTAGAACCGTGGCCCTCTGGTCCAGACCCTCCTCTGCTGACCAGCCTGATGGAGGAAGGAGTGGGCAGAGCCAGCATCTCCCGCACACACACAGGGGTTCTCTCCACCCTTCCACTGGGGAGTCCTCTTCCCATGGCTCCAAGCTGAGAAGTGAGGCTCTAGGAAACCCAAGACAAAAGGAGCCTGTCTCACTGGGGAGGGAGACAGGCTGGCCTTCACAGAGGTGCCCTTGGGAGACACAGTGCGAAGAATGGCCAGCTTGTCACACACAGAGCCACCTCTGCAAGCATCTCCCCGCCAGCCCAGACACCAGCCGCATGCTTCCTGTTTGCGTTTTGCTTTTTTCACTTTTATTTTGTGTATCTGAATGTCATCCATTTAGCGTCTGGACCCTCCTTACCAGTGCCTAGACACTCCCCCATCCTCCAGCATTCCAGCAAGGCTGGACTGGCCACTCTGTTCTGCCAGGCAGCAGATGAAGGCTCCCTAATTAGCAGACAGAGCCAAGCTCTGGCTGCTCTGAAAGCTGTCCCCGGCCTACCCAGGAACACTTGCTCATCGAAGCTCCAGAGATGCCCAAGACCCTTTTGGAGCTGGAAACTGTTCCCCGAGTCCAGCTGGGCAGGCACTTGCAGAAAGCTGGAGCCCCTTCATTGCCCAGAGAATCTACATCCACAGTCCCATAATAGCAATGCTCTCTGGCTGCTCCAGGCTGGGTGGGGAAGGTCTCCCGTGTGTTGTCCCTTAAAACATTTCATAGCCACAGAGTCAGGTTTTGCAAAGACAACCGATGCAGATCCAACTGTGAGGAGTTCTAGGGGTTAGGTAGTGGCCCAGAGTCAATCCACAGCAAGGGGTGTGGGAGAGGACCAAACCCAAGGAAATCTGTCTCACACTGTCTGGGCTGCTGTTCCTCCAACTCTGGACATCAGGGATATGACATCAGGAACTGCATAAGCCCTGGGACGGCCAGATGTCATCCAACAGTAGGGGGTCTTTGGGGAGCTGAAATCCCTTTCCCTGGCCCCAGCTAAACACAGGCTCTAACAGAAGCAGCTCAGGTCTTTGGTAACTCCCATCACAGTCTCACTTGAACAAGCATCCCTCGGATCCAGGGATTGCAGAACCTAAAACCACCTGGCCGCTGAGGCTCGGCCCCTGAGGGCTGGCTGATGAGGAGTGGAGTTGATGTAGTTCACATCTCCCAGGAAGACAAACCAACTCTTCTTCCCCTAGAAAGCACCACAACTCAAGCTGCTGTCCCTTATCTTAGCTGTCCCATAGGCCTAGCTCATCTGGAGCTGGGAAGCACAGAATGTCAAGACCTCTGGGCCTCCACCAGGGAGCAGCCTGTACGGATGGGCTGCCCCATGCCCAGGCCCATGTGGGTGGTCTGCACTGAGGATCCTCACCAGAGCAACACTCTTACCATTCTTGGCTCTTGCCACTGGCTGATGGCTCCCACCTAAAGCAGGGCTGTCAGCTCGCCTCTTCCCATGGAGTCCTCAGTCTCACACAGAGTGCCAGGCATTTATTAACTGGCACTCCTCAGAAGTTATCAGGAGAAATAGGAATTCCCTCTGGCAGGAAGGAGTAAGCTGATCACAGATGAAACTTAAGAATTCATGTACACACACACACACACACACACACACACACACACACACACACACACACACACACTCACTCACCTGGCCACCACCAAAGAGCTTCCTTCCCTTCATCCTCCAGCTTGGAGGGGTACACTGTCTGCTTGTGTACCTCTTTACCAACTTTCCTCCAAAGGGGTGGATGGGACTTAGTGAAGACAAACTGAATTTTCTAGGCCAAGGAGGGCGGTGCACAGGGCGGCAACCGCATTCCAAGGCCTCCCTGACATAACACCCCAACACACCCCAGCGTGACACCTTACACCAGGAAAACAAGGTGTGCAGCTCCATGCAGGCACAGGTGGTGTGCGCTGACTCAGACAGCCAGGGCCGTGGTGGGGCTGGGTTTGTTCCTCAGTAAGAGGGAGGTGATACGGGCCGAGCGCCAGGCCACAGTGGAACCCGAGAGAGACTGCTTCGAAAGACCTTTCTAGAAGCTACCAAGAGCTCTGCTCTTGGCACAGTCAGAGGAGTGGACTCCCTCCCCTCCACTAGCAGCCTGCTCATCAGCGATGGTGAGACATCAGAGATTCCTGCCCTCCTCACCAAAATTAGAACTATCCCAACTGGAATGGACTAGAAGCTGGGGCACAAGTCTTATTGGCTTGTTGGTGCCATGATTTGGGGGAGGTTTTGTTTGTTTTCCTTTTTTTTTTTAATTTCCATTTTCCATGTGTGTAAACGTCACGTGCGTAGGCACAAATATGTGTGGGTGAGTGCACAGAGGGGCACTCCAGGGCGATGCTGGGATTCATCCTAAGAGCTTTGCCAATTTATTCGGTGAGGCAGGGTCTCTCAAACTCAGAGCTTGGTGATATGGCTAGTCTTGCTAGCCAGCTTGCTCTGGGGCTCCCTTCTCTGCTTCCCAAGGCTGGAATTACAGGAGAGCAGCTACACTCATTGGCATTTACGTAGGTTTCCGGGTGTCAGGACACTGGCCTCTGCTTGGAGAGCAAGCTCTTTAACCACTGAACCACCTGCCAGGCCCCCTGGTCCAAGTCCAGAGTTACACATGGGGTCTACTTCCCTCGTTATCAAATAAGGGTAAGGAGAGAGATCAGAAGGTGGCCAATCATTTCACCTCAAAGGTCCTTTGCTAAGTGGGAGGGAGTGACTTCCTGAAGGTACCAGATTTTGTTCTTTTGGAGATTCTGAGATGCATATGGCTCATGACCAATTAACAACGTCTGTCACGGACTCGGTAGGGGAGAATGTGTGAGCCTGTTGTGGGCATGTTAGGACAAGGTAACCTGAGTGCCGGCTACTTATCACCCTTTCCTTATCTCTAAAGGTCTCTAACTGCGAAATACAATTCTACCCATTCCTTAGTGAACATGGTTAACGCCAGTTTTATGAAAAGCATGTGCCTTTCCTATTGTGATATTCACATGTAGATAATTTCTCCAGCTGAGATACATTCTCAGCAGCCCTGAAGGACTTGGGGTACAGGCATCACCCCTCCTTACTCCTGAGTGTCCTCACTCACAAGACTTCCCCTAGAAGTTTAAAACCAATGCGCAGTCTATGCCGATACTGGAGATGACAGACACTGTAATTTCTGTTATGATTTTCCTGTCTAAGAAAGAACTTCCTGAATGTGAGTTAATGATTCCAGCCTGACCCCAAGGAAGAGCCAAGGGAGCAACAAAGGGCAGAAATGGCTTCGGATTTCCCAGGGCACACTGGAGGGGCTGATCCGATTGGACCTGACATCTGGTAGGAACAGGATATGGCTGAACTCACTGCACCTAAGAGGTGGGTGCCTGGACCCAGTGTGAACAGCCCCCCAAAGCGAAGCTCATCGGTTTCTATGGCAATGCCTAGGTGCAGGGACAGCCCCAGAGCTCTGGGCTGCCTCACAGGCTCCAAGAGGCTCTTTGTACCCAGAGACTTAGCCTAGCTAGAAAGTTCTCCTGAGAGCAGCACTCTGAACACGGATCTCAAGCCTCAGCCAACTTCTAGGTCTTATTTCCCTTTCTCACAGATGTGTAAAAACTGGTAAGAACTGGTTCCGACACTGTCCTCTCCTGCCACACCCTTTCCATGTGTTCTAGGTCAGGTTCTGGGCCCCTCTGGACCTGAGAAGCCCTACCTGTGTGTGGTGATACTTTGTTGTTCTCTAATAAAACTCACCTGAAGATCAGAGGACACAGCCAGTCACAGAGTTAAACACAGAGGTCAGGAAGAGGTGGCACACACCTTTAATCCTAGCACTCGGGAAGCAGAGATCCACCTGGATCTCTGTGAGTTCAAGGCCACACTGGGCTACATGAGATTGATCCAGTCTAGGAGAGAAACAGAACCAGGCAGTGGTGGCACACACCTTTAATCCCAGTATGTGGGAAGCACACACACCTTTAATCCCAGCACTAGGAAGGTTGAGACAGGAAGTGAAATGGCTGGGCTGAGAAAGGCACATAAGGTGTGAGGAGACAGGAACTAGAGAGCCTTTCAGCTGAGGACTCAGGAGCATTCAGTCAGAGGATTTGTGAGTTGGTGAGGTGAGAAGTGGCTGTGGCTTGTTCCTTTGTCTCTCTGATCTTTCAGCATTTACCTCAATATCTGGTTTTTATTAAAAGACCATTAAGGATCCCTGTATAGTAGGAACACCTGTATAAGGGTGTTCCTGCATGCACAGGGAGCCTCAAACTTCACATGCCGGGGTGGGGGTGGGGCACTCAGCTTTTTCCAAGACCTCCAGCAGACCACAAGTAACTCAAAGGTGAAAATTCAGGGGCAAGCTTTCCATCCTGAGCTGAGCTCCAGGGACCATTTCACCCAGGGCCTCTCCTCCCACCCCTCCACAGCCATCTGCCCCCCACACTCTCCCTCAGGCAGGACCTGCTAGTGGAAAGAGATAGGCTAGAGCTCACTTAGGGCCCCAGAGGCACAGGAAACTGGAGCCAGCCCCAGTAGAAGGGAACTGCCAGGAACCAATGAAGTCTTCTGGAGCCCCGAAGTCCTTCCATACTCCATCACGAACAAGATGCCGCTCTCCCAGGGTGAGGAAAAGCTGTGGACCTATAACTACTTTAAAACAATAACAACGACAGTGTTTTCCTAACAGCCTGGCTGGGAGGAAGTGGGTTTGTAATTAAACTTTGGAGATGAGAGTATTCCTCCAGGGAATCCTCTACACTGCCACCTGCCTCTCCAGCGTAAGATCAGACCACATTGGCTGGCAAAAGTGAAATCCATCTTAAGAGCACAGGAAGAAGCCTATGCTCCCAGCTGGGGTGGGGATCCCCGGCTATTTCCTCCCAGAGTTAAGTTTTGGAGGGCTGAACTTGAGATGCTTCTGTCTTCCTCTCTAAGACCCTTACTCTCGCTCTTCCAAGGACTTTCTTTATATGGAATCCATCATCTCATTCTTTCTATTATCCTTGGAGGCAGGTCATTGTAATGACTTCATTTTAAGAGAAGAAAACAGGGGCCCAGAGAGGATACAGTAAGGCTTGCTGGAGTTTGGTTTTTGGAATCGAGCCATCTCAGTCCTGGATGCTGCTCATCCTAACCACCGGGCCCCCACCCGACTCACTACCATTTCATCAGGACCAGAGCACGCTGCCAACGGGCTTCCCGTTCCAATGCTCGGCTCGTGGGTTTTTAAGTAATATCTGAATACAAGATTCCAGTTTGACAAGATAATTTGGATAGGTCCCTGGGGTTAGTTATAATGAGATCTAAGTAGTTACATTCCACAGGAATGATCTAGAATGATGATCCAGGAAAAATGAGGTAATGTAACTTAAATTATTATTTTCATTTTCTTTCTCTTACTAGATGCATTCTTGATACAATTTCTTCAAATCTGTTGTTTTCCTTTATTGTAATGACTACAAGAGACATTTTTTTATTTTCGATTTCCCACCTCTCCCCAGATTTCTCTTTCATTGCTATTCTGTTTTTCACAGATGAGTGTAAGGTTCCCTTTGACTAAGTCTCTCTTCCATTGATGGCCCTAAAGCCCATCCAGAGACAATGGTTGCCAACCTGGAGTACATCCTTCTAGATCTTTTTTTTTTCTTTTGGTTTTTTTCGAGACAGGGTTTCTCTGTGTAGTTTTGGTGCCTGTCCTGGATCTCGCTCTGCAGACCAGGCTGGCCTCAAACTCACAGAGATCTGCCTGCTCTTTCTCCTGAGTGCTGAGATTAAAGGCATGCGCCACCGCCGCCCGGCCTTCTAGATCTTTTAAAAGTAGTTATATATCAGTGGGTGAGATGTCTCAGCAGACACCAGGCCAAGCCTAATAACCTGAGTTAGAGCCCTGAAATCCATGGGAGAGAAGGAGAGAACTGACTTCCACAAGTTTTTCTCTGACTTACACACACACCACACATCACACACACCATACACACCACATACCATATACACCACATACATCACACACACCACACACATCATACACACCACACACACCATACACATACCGTACATACTACACACACGTCACACACCATATATTACACACACCACACATCATACACCACAAACACATGTATACACACACATGTGCATGCACAATACACACACACACATACCTCAGCAACTACCTCCCCAGGCTTTTACCCTGCTGTGTCTCATCTAGATTCAGTGATCTCCTTGGTCTCAGTGGCCAACCAATCTAGCAGAATTGTCAAGATCAAGGTTCAGTTAGAGACCTTGTCTCAAAATAAACAGGGTGAAGAGGGATTGAGGAAGACATTCAATGTCAACCTCTGGCCTGCACACACATGTGCGTTCACACACACATATATACACAAACATAAACACACACAGAATTTCTCATCAACAGAAAAACTAACAGTTTTTTTAACCTACAAAGCAAAGGCCTTAGAATAAAAAGTTCTACCATTGTAGAGACCTCGGTGCAGGACAGCTCAGTGGGCAGCAGTGCCTGCTGAACAAGCGTGAGGACCTGAGCTTGGGTCCCAGAACTCATGGAAAAAACTGAGCATGGCTGCATGCATCTGCAGCCCCAGAGCTGGGGTGGGGAGGGGTGGAGTAGGCTATCAACTCAGCTCCAGGCTCAATGGAAGACTCCTCTCAGAGGAATAATGTGGAAAGTGACAGAACAGGACATCTTACACCCAATGGCTTCCTCTAGCCTCTGTATTGTTGAATACAGGGTGGACGGACCTGCATACAACCCCCTACACACACACACACACACACACACACACACACACACACACACACACACACACACATACACACACACACAGAGAGAGAGAGAGAGAGAGAGAGAGAGAGAGAGAGAGAGAGCAGAGAACTTTAATTCTAAAAATGCAATGATCCATGAATCTCCATAAACAATATCATAACAGCCGCCAGCACATCATTCCAGAGCTGAATATTAATGGCTTGGGGACTGTATACTTTGTTCACCCATGCTTAACCAGGCTATTTAAGACCTGGAAACCGAGTGCGGCCCTGTGCTGGGTACGCAGGTGGGAAGTGCAATTCAGATGAATAAGAAGAGAGAGAAAAGCTCTTCGAAACAGTTTTAGCCCTTAGAGCAGTAAGCAGGCCCAGGCGGCCCTCTCAACCGTCCTCCATGAGATGCGGGGGAAGCTCAAGGGCTCTTCCTGGCTCTGACCAAATATTGACCCAGTGGCACTCGCTGCCAGGGGTCCTTCTCAGCAGCCAACAGCACATGAGCCAATGTTTGCAGAGAAATTTCAGCAGCCCAGTGCCTGGCAGCCCAGGTTGTGAAACAGCCCCTAACGGAGCCAGGACCTGGGAGCCTTCCTGTCCTTCTTTGGTGGAGCTAGGTCATAAGGGCGAGACATCAAATGAAAAGATGACTTCAGAGGGGCATTTTGTGGCCCCTTGTCTGCCTCCTGCCTAACTTGACTGCATCTTCAAGCAGATCCTTTATAGCCAAACAAACGTGGCCATGAGACCGGACCCTGACCTTGGGGGTATTGTATTCCCCCAAATATTGTGCATGCTAATAAACTTATCTGGGGTCAGAGACAGAGCAGCCACAATATTAAACATAAAGGTTAGGCAGTGGTAGCACATGCCTTTAATCCTAGCATTCCAGAGGAAGAAATCCATGTGTTCAAGAATACAGCCAAGCATGGTGACTCACGCCTTTAATCTCAGGGAGTGGTGGTAGAAAGCAGAAAGGTACATAAGGCGTGAGGACCAGAAACTAGAAGCTTTTGGCTGGTTGAGCATTTGGCTGGTTAAACTTTCAGGCTTTGAAGCAGCAGTTCAGCTGAGAGCCATTGGGATGAGGACACAGAGGCTTCCAGCCTGAGGAAACAGAACCAGCAGAGGAACTGGCAAGGTAAGATAGCTGTGGCTCATTCTGCATCTGATCTACCAGCATTCACCTCAATAACTGGCCTCCGGTTTGATTTTATTAATAAGACTTTTAAGATTCCTGCTACACTGATCAGCTCCCTGTGGGTCCCTCTCCTGCTTGCAGAGGGCTGAGTCGTAAGCTCCTCTCAGGTGAAAAAGCCCTTTCCTTTCCCCTGTTTCCACCTTGACATCTAAAATGATCTTGACACTCTCTCTGGAGTCTAACCTGGCTTTCAGAGAGGCTTTGGGACAGCTGTCCCAATGGGCATGCTCAGTTGACGGTTGCTGGAGATACAATGGAGACATCAAGTGTAGCATGAATCTTAAATGGTCTTATTAAATAAAAAACTGGAGCCAGGTATTGGGGTGAATGCTAAAAGATCAGAGAGACAGAACAAGCCACAGCCAACCTCACCTTGCCAGTTCCTCAGCTGATCCTGTTTCCTCAGACTGGAAGCCTCTGGATCTCAGCTGAACTGTTGCTCAAAAGCCTAAAAGCTTAACCAGCCCTAGTTCCTGGTCCTCACGCCTTATATACCTTTCTGCTTTCTGCCATCACTTCCTGGGATTAAAGGCATGAGTCACCATGCTTGGCTGTTTCCAGTATAGCTTTAAACTCACAAAGATCCAGATGGATCTCTGCCTCCCAAGTGATAGGATTAAAGGCCTGTGTGTCTCCATTTCCTGGCCTCTATATCTAGTGGCTGTTCTGTTCTCTGACCTCAGATAAGGTTATTAGGATACACAATATTTTGGGGAACACAATACCACCACAATTGAGCATAGTGGAGGGTCCCTCTGCTTGCGAAGTCATCTTGTCAGGCCAGCAACCCCAATGAGTAAGAAAGTCATGAGCACGAGGAAGTGAATTCATGCCACAGAGAGGAAAAGGAAAGCCCCGGAACTCATCCTATGCCAAGAACTGCTACCCTGTACTGTTCAGGGAAAAATGACGAAGAAAAGAACCTGTACATGTTCAAAGTAGAAGTGAAAAATTAGTGTTTTCCTTCTTTTATTTTAAAGACACAGTCTCAAGTAGCCCAGGCTGTCCTCTAACTATGTAGCTGAGGATGACCTTAAATTCCTTATCCTCCTGCCTCTACCTCCCAAGTGCTGAGATTATAGACATGTGCTACCAGGCCCGGCTTAAAAGTATCTTTGGGGCCAGAAAGATGGCCCAGCAGGCGAAGAGGCTTGCTGCCAAGCCTGAGGACTTAAGTTCAATTCCCGGGACCCACAGAGTGGACAGAGAAAACTAACTCCGTCAAGGTGTCCTCTACCCTCTACACGCGGCATGCACATGCCCCACCACAAGTAAGGAAATATGGTTGATCTGAAACTAACTGAACGTGTGGATGTGGAGCCTGTACACACAGGACTAGAGGATGACCCACACAGACAAGCCTGGCCACAAGCATAGTCATTCCAGGACCAGGGCCAGCACACCACAGAGCTGCTCCATGCTTGTGTCCCTTCTAACTGTGATAGGAGGAAGTGAGTTCTCAGGCAGGGGTGGGGTGGGGGTGGGGGCAGCATTCCTTTCTTGTGAGATTCTATAACTTGGGAGGGGATGGGACCAGAATAGAAATTCTGATTTGGAAGTTTCCCCAGGCTTCTAGACTCCTTCCAACTCATCAATGAGCCCTTTCAGGGTCTACACTCTGCCCAACTGCATTATCATTTCCTGTCCCCACACACTGTACCCATTGATGGGGTGTGGGCAAATCCCACCACCAGTTTATCCTGGAGAGACCAAAGGAGACTGAGCGGGACTGGGAGGGGAGGCAGAAGGCAGGAGTCATAAGTGCTTCCACGCTCACATGCAGACACAGTCAGTCCCATACTGTTCAACCACAGGGACCAGAATCTGGGAACCTGGGTTTTTAAGAGGCTTGTCTCATAAATGGAGTGATAACGACCGTGAGATAAAAGCAGGTATTAATGCACAAACACACAGGCCTGCAGCTACCTCTCCAAATGGCCCACTGCTAAGGGGTAAAGAGAAGGACTGGCCACTGGCTGGCTGTGAGGGCTAGAAACAAATTTCTCTTCTTTGTGGTTTTGTGGGTCTAAATCACACTCGCATCCTAAGGAAGGATCTCGAGTATCTCAGCTTTCTCTTCCAGACAGAGGAAGGGTGCTGCCCATTCACAGTGATATACAAGAGAGACAACCCCACCCCCACCCTGCTAGGGCTCATGTCTACACTCCAAGACCCTCTACCTCGGGGCATTCTGATTAGTCCAGACCAGTCAAAGTCTTCCTTAGGATTTATCAGTTTGGAAGAGGGAGACAGTCTGTGTCTACGGTGTTGGTGTGGCATGAAATTCAAGAGCTACTGGCAGCTAAGTTCCTCCATGTGTGAGTACAGGGCCAAGGACAGTACTGGAGAGAAGCAGAGACAAGACAAGGAGAGCTGACCATTGCTTGGGCTGTGCCGAAGCCCCAGTGTTCCACGGCCCCTCTCACTACCTGGTCAATTGCATGAGCTTCTCGTACATTCTTGTCTAAAACAGTGTGAGCGTAAAACAGTCACTTGTCGCCAAAAGACCCTAAAATGAATCAGCCAGCATCAGAGGGCTGTGTTTAATTGTCATATGTGGCTATGCACTACCATCTTGCTGAAGGAACACGCCTGTATGAATCAGAGACATACACTTACCATCTCCATGTACAAACCAGGTAGCAAGCGCCTTGTGTGGGTAGAGAGGCAGGCAGACCCAGTGGTATGGCCAGCATGTAGTTCTAAAAACTGCTTATTCTGTTTTGGTCTTCTCTATGTGTTTGCTTTCCTTTACTAGCAATGATCAGTGGCTTGCGTCTCATCCTGGATGTTTACAGATAAGTAACTGTAAACATGGATGTTTACAGAGGAGTCTGCTCAGGCACAGAGGACCCACAACGGCCTTCTTGCCTCCCTACAGTTCCCACCCCAAGGCTCAGGGGGACCGACAAACCATGACTGTGGGGGACATGGCAGAAAGTAACAAAGCCTCGAGTGTCTGCACGCAGCCGTCAAGACAGCAACAAGCCTGGCTGCTCCGTAGGGATTCCCTCATCCCCCTCCCCGCTCCAGGCTTCTGGGTTCTGGCCCTTAGCTCTTTTCGGGGCTCTCCCGTGGAATGGAATGTGGACACGAAAGACAGGAGTCCATCAGAGGCTCAGGCCACCATCTGGCTCTGGCGAACTCACCTGCAGGTCAAAGAACTTGCTGTACCTCCGGTAGATAGTCTGGGAGGTGGAGTCGGACCAGGTCACGTTGATAATATATACCTGTGGGAGGAGAAGAAAGAGCAGGTGAACAGGCGAGCGAGACTGGGCTCTAAGGTGGGCTGGGCGTTCCTTAATATTGCTGTAGGAGGTACCACAGCCAAGACCACTCTTTCTCTCATCTGCCACCAGAGCCTGGTTCACTGTCAGGTACCACGTGGACGTTACCTACAATGTATGTACACACACACACACACACACACACACACACACACACACACACACACTCCATAGACCGGAAGAAGCATTCACTAAAATGATAATGAAGATTCTCTTTGTATAGGGTTAAAACAAATGGCTTAAATGTCATTTTTGTTAATATGTATTGTAGATAATAAACATAAAATTGAGGTGATTACATTTTTTTTTTAAATAGCTGATTTCCACTGGTCCTCAAACTTCAGAGTGAATGGGATTTTATGAGGGCTTTTCCCAAATTGCAGGTCCACGAGCCTCATACTTTGAAATTCCACCTGGGCAGACCTGTTCTCAGGAGACTTGGTTATCGACACCAGGTTACTCCACTGCGGACCAGCACCCACTCGGAACACTTCAGGAGACTATAAACATTTCAGAGATGTGTGGCTCAGCTCAGCCTCCTGACAAGGTTCTCTGCCCTTCACAAAATACATACACAGGAAGGGTTATTACAATGACCAAGAAAGCCGGCGGCTCTGCCTTCACAGGAAGCAACGTCACAGAAGAGGTGGAGTGGAGCACGTGGAAGCTTCTCCTTGGGTGCCTCACAGGGCAAGCACACCAGGGCCAGGCTGTCTCCTAGTAAGCTACACAGGGCTGCAGCTTCAGGCCACCATGGAAGGCTACCTGGTTCAGGAGGGCTCTGGGAAAGGAGAGAAAGCTCCTTGTCCACACAATGTGGTTTGCTCTACACCCCAGCCAGAGGCCTAGAGACGGCACACAAGTACCCATAGCCACGGGGCTTTCTGCTGACCTCCCCAGACACAGATGGGACACAGGGGAGATGACCTGTGGAGAGGCACAAAGGCTCCCACAATATGTCCCTCAGAATCACCGCAGAGCTGTAGAAATTCAGGTTCCCAGGCCACTGATTCAGACACCATGGGTCTGTGGGGTTCTCCTAGTGAGAAGCCAGGGCCTGGGCTAAATGGAGGAGGACGTTCAGGTCAGACTGGTGAAGCTCCCCAGCAGAAGACACGAGAACTGCACGCAGACGTGCAGAGGAGGCCTGGTGCCCAGTGGCTCCGTCAAGGTACAGTGTCTGAGTCCTGTTTCTCACCCCTTCCATGCTAC
This sequence comes from Peromyscus maniculatus bairdii, assembly GCF_049852395.1. Classification (NCBI taxonomy): domain Eukaryota; kingdom Metazoa; phylum Chordata; class Mammalia; order Rodentia; family Cricetidae; genus Peromyscus; species Peromyscus maniculatus. Next base: position 200,010,123 of record NC_134852.1, read on the forward strand.
GTCATGGAGTCAGCATGGTGGTCCGGATGAGAATGGCCACCATAGGCTCATATATTTAACTGCCTTGGTCCTCAGTTGGTGGAACTGTTTGGGAAAGATAAGGAGGTGTGATCCTTGTTGGAGGAAGTATGTCACCAGGGGTAGACTCTGAGGTTTCAAATGACTCACACTGTTCCCAGTGGGAGTCTCACTTTTCACCTTGTGTTTGTGGATCCAGATGTGATCTTTCAGCAGCTGCTCCAGCTGCCTTCCTAGGTCTTTGCTCCACCATCGTTGACTCTAACTCTCCAAAACCGTATGCCCAATGAAATGCTTTCCCTTATAAGGTACCCTGGTCACGGTGCCTTACCACAGAAATAGAGAAGCAACTAAGACAGCTTCATGGTGTGGATAGTGTTCTGAAAGACAACCAAGGAGAGGGCCATAAAGCCAGGAATCAGGAGGGATGCACCACCCAGAGATGGAGTATTGGTGAGTAGAAGTTCTAATAAGGAAAAACATTAAGTAAAAGGCCACCCCTGCCCATATGAACTCAAAATAAACTAGTGGCTTATTGTACTAAATATGAACTGGGTACAGTGGTAATACATTTGCCCAGCATATTTGAGGCCTTGGGCTCTAGTCTCAGCAGTAAAAAAAAAAAAAATTTTAAGCCAGAAACAGTGGTGAGTACTGATAATTCCAGTATTTGGGAGGCAGAGGCAGGAGAATCAGGAGTTCAAGGTCATCTTCAACTATATAGCGAGTTCAAGGTCAGCCTGAGCTACATAAGACCCCATCTGAGAAAACAAACATAAATAAATGTATGGACTGACATACAGACAGATAGGTATATGTGCATGTGCTTTGTTTTATGCCTTACGTAAACATTTATCTCATACAATAAGTTACAAAATCGTTAGGTGACGAAATGATAGCTCATGTTTAGGTAACTAAGTTACAATATGCCAGTATGAGATGAAGAATTTACATGTATCAGCTTATTTCATCTTCTCAATGATCCCCACATGGTGCAGGAAGAAGACGAGGCTCTGAGATGCTGAGTAGTGAAGTCCCCCAGCTAATAAACACACAGCAGACCTGAACCAAACCGGAGCCTTTCCCCATCTCTTCGGCATGCTGGCTACTTCCTTTTCTACTGTTGCCTAAGGCAGGGTGAATTATAAACACTAGAACTTGATTTGGTTCTTGAGGCTGGGAAGCCCAAAGGCTGGGGCTGGCAGCTGTAGAGAGTCTTTCTAGGCACAAGACGGAGCAGGTGAGTGAGTTCAAGGGACAGAGAGAGGAGATGGGGCTGAACTCATCCTTTTGACCATGAACCCTGCTCCATGACAAGGGCATTAATCCATTCCGGAAGGCCGTGCCCTACGTAAAGGCCCCCCTCCTCTTATTGTTACAATGGTAATTGAATTTTAATCTTGGAGAGAACATTCAGCAGCCACAGGGCTCTTTCTCTGTATGTAAATTTAGGTCTGTAGGTAGTTAAAAAGAATAACTTGTAAAAATTAAACATTTTTAAAGCTTCATTCAAGGGGCTGGAAAAGTCTGGATGCCTTTGTGTGAGCAAAGGCCTAAAGTGGTGGTTCTCAACCTGTGGGTCGAAACCCCTTTGGGGTCACATATCAGACATTTAATTACAACTTGTAACAGTAGCAAAATGTCAGTTATGAAGTAGCAACAAAATAACTTTATGGTTGGGGGTCAGCACTTGAGGAACTGGATTAAAGGGTCAGCACAGCTTCGGGAAGGTTGAGAACCACGGCTCTAAAGGAACAAGGAAGAGTCAAAGGCACACTGAGAGCCCAGGACCAACCAGAGACAGAACCTGGGGACCAGACAGAGACCAGGGTTCAGGGATGCAGCAAAAGCCAGCCAACCCCAGCATAGCAGCTCCCTGCTACTGTGGAAGAGAAGCTGGGTTTTCACGATGGTCAGAACCACCCTACTGCTCCGGCCTCTCTTCTACCTGAAAGTCTCCTTGCAGGTCCCTAGACAGAGAGCAGATGTGGCCACGCCCACCGGAGGAGAGCGAGAAAGACCAGGGTGAGGCTGCCTGCAGGTCATTAATTCCACCATTCTCTGGGTTTGTGAAGCAGAGCTGAGGAAGGACTTAACTGGGGCTTAACACCCATGCTCCTTCCTGTGTGGTAATTAGTGACTTCCCTTTCACCTCCCAGGGAGAATAAATCACAGGCTTGGCCTGGCTGCTAGAAGGAGAGATAGATACACTGAGGCCCGGCAGCCGGGAGATGCAGGCAGGCTGGGAGATGCAGGCAGGCTGGGAGATGCAGGCAGGGCCGGCAGTTGGTGCAGGGAACTGCACATATTGAGGCCGCGTTTTTGGCAGAGGGGGAATCTAGGGCTCAAGGTAGTGGCTTGTCAAGCAGGGGAATGCCAAGTGAGGAGGGAACTCTGGAGCCAGCCCCAGCTGGATCTCACTCACGGCACCCACTTCATTGGCTGTGAGACCCCTTACACTCGCACCCCCAGGTTTTTCCACACTGCAGGGACATGCCAGAAGTCCCCAGCCTTGACCAGAGATCTGAAGATGGACTCCAGACCCGTTCTCTCTTCCTGACAAGATGCTTGCTGTCTGTTTTCTTCCCAGACTTAGACAGCCTAGATTATCACTCCAGATGAGCGATGGATGCACAGCATTCCAGCCTCACCCCAGCACACTTCATCCCCACACCAGAGCTTCTTAAAGACCCTCCAGGCTGGTCCTGCTTTAGAGATAAACTATGGAGAAAGAACAGGTGTCGGAGGGGGAGAGGGCAGAGGTCACTGGAGAAAGCCAGCTCTGTTTACCCGCACAGATAAACCCCCTCGGGTTTCAGAAGCTGCCAGATAACATTACCCAGCAGCTGGACTTCAAGAAAGGGCTGGCAATTAAACACCCTGCTTCCAAACACAGTTACTTGGGCTTATGTTTCCTGTGCGGAGTTTCCCTTCCTTCTGGATTTTAAAAATGCAGAGATTCCATTTCAAGGTCTCTCGTCGCTTCAGGCAGATGGCAGGCAACTAAAAAACCTCCTTAGAGACCAGTAACCATGCCCAGCTTCCTGTGGACTAGCCAGACTATCATCTTTCCCTGCAGCTCACATCTAAAGCGGAGAACCCCCAGCAGAGACACGACGTATGGACAACCAGTACAGCACAGCACCTCATCACTCAGCTGCCCATGAAGGTCCTGCTATCTGTTCAATACGCATGGCCTCACCATATCGGGGCCTTCTGACCTTGCCTGCCCAGTGGGCTCTAGGGTCCTCTATGAAACAAGCTCCTCTGAACTTGCCTGTAGGTTGGTAAACTTGCATGACCTTGACACAAATCACTTGCAGTTCAGCTCCAGAGAGCCAAGAAGGAAGCTCAGCCTCACGGAGGGGCATCCAGAAGGGATAGAGGTTGAACCCAATGAACTACAGAGATGTGGCCCAACCATTCCTAAAAGGCCCTGGCCGGGCTGGCTCGGGCTGAGTCAGCAATGCTAGTGTCTATGGCTGCTCTGGTCACAGGAAGTAGGGCAAGAGGCAAGGAGTTAGGAATTGTGCAGGGAACCGTGCACCCATGTGGTGCACACTGAGGCTGCAATTTACTGAGCGAGGCCTTCCTTTCCCTGGCCCCCTGCCCAGCCGACCTGGCCTCAGGCCAGATGGGAACCCCGCTGCAACACTCCCCGCCACCTGCTCACACACGGCTCTGGGACCAGGTGGCCAGGAATGGTGCACAAAGTTGGGCAAATGGTACTCACTACCAAAGGTTGCCCAGTCAAGGGGTCACCTGGGGGTGGGGGAGGCAGCTAATCTACACTCTGGTCTTCAAGCTACAAGTTCCACCTTGGGGTTATAGCCACACAGCAAAGGCATCCATCGCTCCTGGAGTGGGCTGATTTCTAGGGCCTGGGAAATCACGAGATCACTTCAAATCTGGAGTCCGTGGATGGAGAGAGACCTACCATTTTTGGTTAGCTGGGTTCAAGACAAAGGCCCTAGAAGCCAGAATGAACACAATCCAGAAACCAATAAAAGGGGATCTACATTTGGGGCCATGGTTATCATACTAGCTTCCTGTTGAGGAAGGTCCCATGCCAAGTTCTTTAACAAGAAGTTGATGCTCATCTAAGATAACATTAAGCCCTGCCTTTCCATTCTAAATGTCCCCATATACTTAGATCTTACTCAGAGGGTTGGCAAGGAGAGTGGCATGTAAATCTCCAGGCCAGCTGGATTCAAACCACCCTTGGGTAGAGGGTCTCAGGGCTACTGTTCCCAGGGCAAGTGACTATGCCAAACCCTGGGCTGATATAGTTTCTGTGACTCTCAAGGTGGCAGCGATGGTCCTGATGTTGAAAGTCCTTACTCATACCCCCTAATTGTTCTGGAAAAGGAGCTCTCGAAAGTGCCACCACCTGACCTGGGCCCCATTAGCCCCATGAGTCTGTTCATGTCTTGGAGTGCTCAGAGCCTGTGGCCCACCGTCAGCAGGCTATTATATCCACCCTTGTTTGCTAACTGGTGGTGCAGCACGATCCAGAGCCTGGCACATGTTGCATCAGCCTGTTTAACATGGGTGAGTCCATCCCTGGTCGGCCCATTAGCACAAGCAGCTGTCTTGACCTCTCCGGGCCTTCAGTGTACTAGGTGCTGAGATAATGACCGGTTCATCTAAGGAAGGCAATTCCAAGGGGTTTGTAACAACAAGGAGCGGCTAGAGGCATATTGGAGAAAGTGCTCCAGCCCCAGCCCCAAACTCTTTTTCTGTTTTTGGGGAGTTTTTTTGTTTTTTGTTTTTTTCTGAGACAGGGTTTCTCTGCGTAGTTTTGGTGCCTGTCCTGGATCTCGCTCTGTAGACCACACTGGCCTACCTGGCAGGGGAGATACCATGATCAGGCAGAACCAAACTCTTAAGAGGCAAGGGACAGAATACAAATCTTTCTGACCCAGTATAAGGGCCTTTGCCAATCCAAAGCCTTGCCAGTAAAATCATGTTCAATAGTCATGGTCACTTGGCTCAATTTTTTTTGGTGGGGGGGGCTGGTCTGTTAACCCATATGGTCTCAAACTCACAAGAGCCAAAGATGACTCTAGACTTCTGATCCTCTTGCCTCTACTTCCTGGGTGCTAAGACCACAAGTACGCTTCACTACACTCAGCTTACATAACTGTGGGATCCAATTCAGGGCTTCATACATGCTGTGTAGGCACACTGTCCAGTGAGTCACAGCCCTGGCCTTCAAGTTTTTAGCTTAGCCTAAAAACACTGAGCACCCCCAGTTTCTCCTCTGGATGGGGATTTGTTTGTTCCAGGTGACAGTGAGGATTTGGGAAAGAGCCCACTCAAAGGTGACTTAGGTGGAGACCTCTACTCTGACCTGCACACCTACAAGGTGACCACAGGCTGAGTGACCAACTTATAGGCCCTCTCTGGCCCTTAGCACCCTGGTCCATGCCCTCGACCTCATCTTCACAGAAGCATCACAGTGAGTCCTGTAGAACCACACATTTCCTGCTACTCCTGTGCCCACAAGTACCACTACAGGGAAGTGAACCCATTTCTGGGGGGAAAAGAGCTTTTCATTCATTCATTCATTCATTCATTCATTCATTCATTCATTATTTATGTGTCATCCTATATCATTCCAATTTCAGTCTATATGCTGCCGAAGCCAGCACCATTCATTATTTACTTTTGCAGTGCTGAATTGAACCCAGGGCCTTGCTCATGCTAGACAACTTCTACCACTGAGCTACATCTCCAGTCCTGAAAAAGAGACTTTAAAAAGATATATTTACTTAAAAATTTCTTACACGTGTATTTATTGTATATTGAGCACACTCCCTCCCCCATGTCTTCCCATCCTCCTGTTAGTCACCCTTCACCTCCTAGGAGTTCTATTACTTCCACTTTCAAGTCACACACACACACACACACACACACACACACACACACACACACACACACACATACACAATTCTATGTGTAAATATTATGATTTTATGTCCTGAAAAAGAGAAGGGCACAACTGGACTCCGCTGCACAGGGCCGGGAAAACAATGCCGGCCGCTGAGACGCTGTGAGGCCAGAGGCTTTTCTCTTGTCCTCTTTTCCATGTTTCCTGGGAGGGAAATGCATGAATAAGCAGGGCGCTCCCAGGATCACAACCCCTGAGGAACCCGGAAGGAAGGCTTCACCATCAAAGCTCTCCCCTTCAAGTGCCCCAGAGCCAGGGAGACACTGAAGAAGTCACTCTGCAAACCTCGGTCTTGTCTGGAGGACACCGGCCACTCCTGTTTGCTGAGTGCCGAGTTCCAGACACTGCTGGGGACGTTATTCTGGTCAGTCATCTATCTGTACAATACCCTCCAAGGACAGTGTTAGCACCCCAGCTCCCGAAGACGAGGTTGGAGTCCCAGGCATGACGGAGCTTAGGGTTAAACAGGCCAATCCCTCTAGAGGATGCTCTGTCCTCTTTTTCAGGTTAACTATAGTTTTTTAAACAATCATTTGTTTGGGGTAGGGGTTGGGAACAGATATGCACATGCCAAAGCTTGCATGCCATGGCACATGTGTGAAGTCCGAGGATAATTGAGAGAGTCGGTTCTCCCCTCCCACCCTGTGGGACCCAGGCTTGAACTCGGGTCATCAGACCTGGTGGCAATGCCTCCTCCTCCTCCTCCTGAGCCATCCTGCCAGCCCTCTTTCTGAATGGTTTAGTTGCTGTTATCTTAAATTTGTATTGTGTGTATTCATTTGTCCGTGGCATTGTGTTTCCTAAGGACGTTTTCAGGTCAGAACTCCTCAGGTGTGTGTCCCCATATCCTCTACCCTTCCTTCCTCCCCCTCCACGCCTCACTCTTTCTTATCCGTTTCACCTCTACTGTCATATCATACATATACACGTTTATGTAGGTATGTATATAAATTTCTGTATGTATGTATACAAAATCTAGAGACACAAAGGAGCAAAACCAGGCTCTTTGTCTTTCTGAGGCTGCTTTAATTTGCTTAATAGGATCATTTCCAGCTGTATCCATTTTCCTTCAGGCTGCATCAACTTTGCTCTTCTCTCAGGTTGGAAATGTCCTTCTGTGTATGTAAACCACATGTTCTGTCCCCATTCCCCTGTTGTTGGAGCCCTAGGGTGGTGCTGTGACTCAGCTACTGTGAACAGGCCTACAACAAGCACGGATGTCCAAGTGTCTCTGTGATATGCTCACTCGGGGAAACAGACTTTGTCCTTAAATAACACCAGATTACCTGGGACAAGACAGGGTCTCTGCTGCCAGGATTGACCCTGCCGTCCAACCTGTAGCTCTGCCTGTTGGTTTTTCCTTGAGTAGGCAATCGACCAATTAACCCTTCAGTACTGAGGCTGCCCATGTCACTGGAGAGCAGGGAGCCCAGCATTGGGACCTCAGTGCCTTGGATCAGCTCCATGAAAAGTGAATCACTCCCTGAGGCCCCCTTTCTACAAAATGAAGGCAATGGGCTGGGAGTGGTGGCGCACACCTTTAACCCCAGCACTCGGGAGGCAGAGGCAGGGGGATCTCTGTAGTCTGAGGCCAGCCTGGGCTATAGAATGAGTTTCAGGACAGTCAGGACTCCACAGAGAAACCCTTGCTGTGAAGAGCATGGAGAATCTGTGAAGAACTCAGTGCATGGGGCACTGGGAACTCTCGCTTTTGTGACATCCTTCCCATGCTTTGGTACAAACTGCCTGACAGTCTGCTGTACCTGACTGTATGTGGTTGGCCTTGGCACGTTCTTTCTTCCAACGTGACCACCGCTCAGCCAAAGCAGCCTGGCAGAGATGCAGTGAAGCTGCTCTCAGCCAGCAGGTGCCCAGTGAAGAACCCAGAAACGGCCAGTGGGCATCCTAGGTAATGCCCAGGCATCCAGAGAGGGTGGCTGACATTATGCTCAGTTGGGAGGAGAAGGCTCACTTTACAATGGATATGAGGTGAAAAACTTTATTTGGTGCATCTGACCTTTGGACATTATAACATGACCATCATCAACAAAGATCACATATGAGATCCATGCGATCTAGTTATAAAACACATGAACACACACACACATATACACAAATCTTGTTTTATGCAAGCTTATAATTAAACAAATAAACACATAAAAATGAAATGTTGTGTCAGGTCACATTTACAGTTATCATGTCGGACATGTCTGCTAGATGCACCGTGATACTGAGGAGCCGGAGCTCCGGAAACATCAAGAGCATTCATTCATTATGTGCCTAGGTTCCAATGGGCGTGGCCACCACTCAGCAGAGTTAGGAAGGGGACTTCTGGCTCCATACGTTCCCTAATCAACGCCCAACCCTGGCCCACTGCCCTCAACACACACATCCTGCAACATGCCTGGGCTTTGTCACCCCACAGAGCCAGGCAAAGGTTAACACACACAGCCCGGTTCCGCTTCCTGGGCAATGCAGCAGCCAGGGAAGGCCAGAGGTCAGCTGCTCGTTCATACGCAGCCTTCAGGGAAGTGACCTCTCCACTTCCTCCCCAGCTGACACACTCACATCATCTTCCTCTCTGCTGTGCTCAGCGAAGCTTCCCTGGTGACACAAGACAAGTGGCTGTCGTTAGGAAACTAGCGCCTGACGAGGCCTGGACAAGCTTTTTGGAAAGCATTCCGGTGATCCCTATTCCTAACCTTACACGTTCTTAGAAACTGGACCTCTAAGATGGGGGTGGGGCAGGTATATGTATGCAAAAAAATGTTCTCTGCAGCAAAAAATAAGGAATACTGAATGTTCACTGGCTTTAAGAGTTATATAAATTATGGCTCATATACCTGCTGATGGTAAGATATCCTCCTTAGAGCATGCTGAGAAAGAAGAAAATCAAGATCACAAAGCGGTATCTACACCATGAAGCCACATTTATTTGGAGAGTATGTGTACAGGGGTTTGTCCTTCTTCATGTACACACACATTAAAAAGGAAGAAATGACAGCTGACAAGTGGCTATTTGGGAGAAGAGATACAAGGAGGGAGACGGGTACATTTTCACTCTCTACTTTATACATTTCCGTATTTATTTCCTTTCGCTTGACAGTGTATAGCTTTCATAATGGAACATGAGATTTCTCTCTTGGCAAACACTTGTGTCCCCTCTTAGCCTGTCCCCGGCTCTGGTTCCTGGATGCTGACAGCAGCCCTTGCTCATTCCTGTGGGGCAGTGAGGAGTTTCAGGTTCAGTGTTGAGATCCTGAGGCTAAGGTCTGCAACCATGGTTACAGTCATAGGGGCGGGGTCCTTTAAAACCACTCCCCCTGGGCCTCGAACACCAGTTCATCAGAGCCTTGGAAAGTGGGAATGGTTGGGGGAGGTGATTAAGAGCTCCCACGTGGGTCTACATTAAAGCCAACCAAACCTTCAAAGACCACTGACTAACTGGGAAAAACAAACACAAACCAAAAAAAAATAAAACAAAACAACAAAAAAAAAAACTCCAACAACCACCTGCTGTGGGATGGTCTGTATGTCAAATTGCTCTGATTGGTCAATAAATAAAACCTGATTGCCGTGGCTAGGCAGGAAGTATAGGCGGGACTAACAGAGAGGAGAAAAGAGAGAAAGAGAACAGGAAGGCAGAAGGAGTTACTGCCAGCCGTCGCCATGACAAGCAGCATGTGAAGATGCCGGTAAGAGCCACGAGCCACGTGGCAAGGTATAGATTTATAGAAATGGGTTAATTTAAGATATAAGAACAGTTAGCAAGAAGCCTGCCACGGCCATACAGTTTGTAAGCAATATAAGTCTCTGTGTTTTCTTGGTTGGGTCTGAGCAGCTGTGGGACTGGCGGGTGACAAAGATTTGTCCTGACTGTGGGCAAGGCAGGAAAACTCTAGCTACAACCACCTGTAGAAGAATTTGTCTATAGAGTTCAGCTTTGGCTTCATGATGTCTACAAAAGTGAGTCTGGACTCAGAGACTCCTTTGAGTCCTGCCTGAGGCTTGGGACTCATTAGCTCTAATGGAGAAGGAGAAACTGGAATCAGATCCCTCCGCTCTGGGCAGTGGCTGTGCCCAAGATTCCCTTGGCAGCCTGTGCCACCCACCATCCCTGGGCTTCCATCGGTGACTGAAGGGTCAGGACCAGGAGGAACAGCTGGAAGAATCAGCAGTGCCTGCCCAGAGATGCCCAGAGAAAAGACTGCAGCAGTATGTGTTTTCAAATGCGTAGAGGACTCTCACAGTATGGGGGTCAGGTCCAGTCGACTGTCCAGGCAGGCAGGATATGATGAGTGTAAGCTGCAGGAAAGCGGGGCTCATCTGCTGTCAGGAAGAAGTGTCCAATCGCTAGAGCTAACCAAAGATGGAAGCGGACGTCACATAAAGTAGTGGAATTGCTAGCCGAGAGGACAAGAAACCCCCCAAATGCAATGTTGCTTGATGACACCTTCTGGCCCACCCTCCAACTTCCAACACCCCGAGGCAGAACTACTCGGTTTTTATCAAAATCCTCTGGGAAAGCAGCTTGTTAACTAAAAGAAATGTCCTGCTTTCACCAGCTCCAGCCTGAGTCCCGCGGAGACCAGGCGCTGTGCTAGGTGTGAAGTCCAGGCAGTGAGCCAGACACGTTGATACTGAGCGGAGCGTCTCTGAGATCAACAGAAAACACGGGGATCATGCTGAGTCCCTGAGATGAGTGCAGGGACAAAAGACCACAGGGGAGACACCATGCTAGACTGAAGGTCAGGGAACACCTGTCTGGGACAGGGTGTTTGAACTGAGCCCTACATGAAGCAGGTAAAACATCAGTCACCAAGTAGGGGACCCGGGGAACATCAGTGAGACCCAGTTCGAAACTGGAAAAGAGCAATGCCTCCCACCATACTCGAAACGGCAAGAAAGTGAGTTCAAAGGTAGGATACCAAAAAAGACAGTGATAAAAGGAAAATAGGCAAACCAGAATTCAACAAAACCACAAACTTTTATGCGTCAACGAATATCAGCAAGAAAAACAACCCACGGTGTGGGAGAAAATCATAAAGTGTCTGTTAAAGGACTTGGACCTAGAACGAAGGACCTGTGATACTGTGACGTAGGTCGGGTACCACTGCAGAGTCAAGTAAGTGAAAACTGACCCACAGCTGTGTGTGACACCCACATACCGCCTGTGTATGAAACTGTCACAGTAAGCAAATCTGTGAGTCAGAAAGTGCCTAGAACTGAGGTTGGGGGGGTGACTGCTGCGGGTGTTTCTCTTCTAGACGATGATATGTCCTAAAAACTGACCATGGTAGTAGCTCATAACCCTCGAATCTACTTGTGGGAGTCTGCGGCAGTCCAGCTCTTACCTTTGCAAGGGTTCCTATGAGGAGGAGAGAGGGAAAGGAAAATATCAGATAGATAATGAAGAGGAGAGAGACAGAAACACAGGACAGCTTCGGGAGGACTTAGGTCAATACCCAGCGGCCCCTTCTGTCTCTTCAAAAGGGCTTTTTATAACAATGCCAAGGAGCGGGGCAAAAGACCTCCCCCTCGCTAGATCAAAGCACACCACACAGCCAAGTATAGACCCTTCCAAACACCTGGTAACCACGCCCGTGGTCAAATCATCCCCTTATGCAGCCCTACTGGGTAAAGCAAGCTCAAGTTCTCAGACCCTGAGGAGATTCTCACTGGGAAACCTCTGTGGGTCTCTACATCTACTAAGACGATGGTGTATGTATGGTATAAGAATTATAATAAAGTAATTATTCAAACGTAGAAGAGGAAAAATGGCACTCGCACAGGGGCGTGTGATGTATCTGTACGTGTATAGGTGTGCTCACCTATCTGAGTGTGTGTGCAGGCCAGAGGCCGATGTTGGGTATCTTCCTCCCACACTCTTCCCCTTGTTTTTTAGACAAGGTCCCCCACTGAACCTAGGGCCTGCAGTTTTTGTTGGACTAGCTGGCCCCTGAGCCCCAGGGATCTGCTGTCTCTACCCTACAGCGCTGGCATTACGGGCACGTAGCACCACACCCAGCTTTCTATACGGGTGCCAGGGTCTCGAACCCAGGTCTTCATGCTTGCATGGCAGGTGCTCTGCCCACTGAGCTACTTCCCCAACCCCTTTAAAGCGTTCTTGACTCTGTTACAACACCCTCTCAACCTAATTCTCCCAAATTACAAGCAAGACCCACTGTCTCCTAGAAACCTCCCAGAGCTGGTTCCCTGCTGGAGGCTCCCCGTCCCTCATCTGCTGTGATGGGGACCACATGGCTCACACCAAACTTGGAGAAAACCTATGCCAGGCCTCAGCCGGCCTCCTGTGTGGCCCAGCAGCACTAGCCCACAGTAGGTAGCCTAGCTCCCAGTGGGTGTGGCCGTCACAGCAAGGAGGAGCCTGGCTCTCAGAAGATGCAGCTGCTTTCCCAGGTTGGGTAAGGAGCAATCCAGGTGCTTTAACACCAAGGCTGGAAGGAAGCACCGTCTAAACAGCCTGCTCTGCCCAGACAGTTTGCTGGCCTCCTGCTGTGTAGTAAAGATCACCCAACCCAGCAGTAAACACTGGGAAGGCCGTCAGCTCCTGTGTGTCCAGCGCCGGGAAACCGCACCGAGAATCCACCAGCCTGTTTCCACACTGGACGCCTGCACTGAGGGGAAACGCTCCACTTCTTCCTCTGGAGCATGGCCCAGCCTTCTTTCACTGGATGCCACTGTCCCCTTCCCTCACCCCAGCCTACACTTGCCCTCCCCTTTTCTAAAACCCATTATAGGTGCCCAGAACCACAGTTCCTTACACAGCACTGGAGACCTTTATTGACAATTACATGTATGTCCAGTCCCCCAATCCATTCCCAGAGCCACTTTCTCCAAAAGCCGCTACCCACCTTCCCTTGTTTATTAACCTATAATCTTGAATGACACTGGGAATGTGGAAAGTTCTCAGGAAATCTATGCTGCTCATCAGTCCCATCCAGAAAAGAAGCACTCAGCACCTACTGTGTGCTAGGCTCTGCCCTAGACACTTAGTCAGACAAAATCAAACAAGACGGTGTGCAGCTCTGGCCACCCTGGCCTCCAGGCTGAGGAGAAATAATACTCCAAATGGACAGGGTGCTGGGGGGCCCGACTGAGAGCCGGGCACTGAGCTGGGGAGCAGCCCAGTCTATCTTCTGTTACCCTAAGAGAACTCGTGAGACTGGGTAAGTTATAAAGAAATGGAGTTGCCAGGCCTGGTGGCCCAAGCCTGGAATCCCAGCACGTGAGAGGTCCAGGCAAGAAAATCAGTTCAGCCTGGACTACACGAGACCCTGTCTCAAAAAATAAAAATAAATCAGCAAATAAATGAAGTTTACTCCGGTTCCAGACTCTGGGGGCTGGGCAGCCTGAAGGCACAGCCAGCTTCCGGTGAGCACTTCTGCAGCGGGCCAATGTCCCGTGCCGAAGATGAGGACAACCTTGCTTTAGAACAGCTGTCTGGCAACTGCCCCGCTCCCAGGAGACAGGTGTTAACACCTCTTAATGACTTCATCCCCTTCACGGGGCCCCAGGTCTCAACGCCACCACAGTGGCACCAGCTTTTAAAATGAGTTTCTGTGGGAACGACCTATACTTACATCATAAGAGGCTTTCCAGAAGCCGTGGTACTGTCAGGGAGGAGAGATTACAGAAGCAAGGAGACCCCCAGGCAAAGAAGCAACCCAAGAGACGACTAAAGCTAGGGTGGCATGAGATGGGCTGAGCTGGATGGCAGAGGCTGGAGCCCACGGAGGAGAATGCCCAGTCCCAGCTGCGAGGATGAGGAAATGATGGAGGCCAGAGATCAGGGTGGTCCACAAAGCCGGAGGGCCACGAGCCAGACAGAGGGCTTCTTAGGTAGAGAACATGCCCGAGTTTGGGAGTGGAAAGGAGCAAAGGTCAGGTGGCCAGAGTCCTGAAGACGGACACAGAAATAGATGTGGTAGGAAACAGGGAGGTGAGGGAATTCCAAGCTGAGGGCAGGCATGCTGGTGAAGCTGAACCTGATGGGGAGAAATTTAGGAAGCAAAACGTTAGAGAGGGTCCCCCAAAACGAAAGGAGATAGGAAGCCCAGAAAGGGCTGTTGGAAGACAGAGAAGCTCCACACCAAAGGCCACCTGGGATGCTGTGGGGTGACTCAAAGAAGCCGGAGTTGAAAAGGGATTGAGGACCTCCATCCTGGCAGCGCACGGGGACTCAACCACTTCCTCGGGGACAGTCACTGCTCAGGGCCTTGAGGCGTTTGATGCCGAGGACACAGCAGCTTTGAAAAAGGAAGGAGCAAAATGCTAGAGGCCAACAGTTCTGTCTTATGTTTAGTTCACTCCCAGGCATGGGCTCTTAGGAAAATCTAAGCCTCTCTCTCTCTCTCTCTCTCTCTCTCTCTCTCTCTCTCTCTCTCTCTCTCACACACACACACACATACACACACACACACACACACACACACACACACACACACACACACACGTCATAAAATACAGAGTGACAGCAACAAAATACTGCCAGGTCACATCTTTGCAGCCCCCAACCCTCATCTCTCTGCCCCTTCCTAACCTGTGCCCACGGGGGACCTGCTTCTCTGTCCCAGCCAACTCTAGGGCGTCATTTGCTCCCAGGTCCCCCCTGGGGAAGAGGGCTGCCAAGTTAGCTGGAGGCGAGCCCTGTGCCGGGGCCAGGGCAGTCTGCCAGGCATTGCATCTGGTTAGGCCTACCCCCGATCCTAGTTCCTCATCAGAGGCTGGAGGTGAGAGGGCATGCGGCCAGCTCTCTTCCACCAAAGCTTCGCAAAGTCACGTCATGCAAGCCTTCCCTGGGGAAGGGTGGTCCCCTCCCTCTGACCTCAGCCTGCTTCACTTGGCCAGAGCCCGCCCCTTCACTCACTCCCAGGCTCTTGCAGGCAAAGGCATGAGCTATACATTTTAGCCCTCCCAGGCTGCACTTGAGGTCCCAGGCCTTGCTGTAGAGAAGTCAGCTGTGCTGCCATGGGCACTGGGGACGGAGCTCACTCAGCCAAAACACAAACTGCTAAACGCATTCTCTCTCCAGCATTATCACAGGAGTCAGGGCGGGGGAGAAAAGACGGGGATGCCCAATGGGCAGTGCAAATAACACATGCTAAATCCAGCTTCGCTTCTTACTTGGTATAGGGTCTTGGATGAAGTATCCAATTCCTCTGAGCCTTCCACACTTATAAAACCAGGGTGGCAAGAGGACATGACTTGGATGGTTTGAGTACGGATTACAAATATACATATATACACACACACACACACACACACACACACACACACACACACACACACACATATATATATATAGGTTTTTCATGACAGGTTTCTTTGTGTACCTTGGCTGTCCTGGAACTCGCTCTGTAGACCAGGCTGGCCTGGACCTCACAGAGCTCTACCTGCCTCTGCCTCCTGAGTGCTGGGATTAAAGGCTGCACCACTACTACCTGGCTACGAGTGTATTTTTTAAAAACATTCTTCATTATATTGCATGAGGTTCTGATGTGTGGTCTGCACATAAGCATGTGTGCCACAGTGTGCATGTGGAGGCCAGAGGACAACTATGGAGTCAGGTCTCTCTTTCCACCTTTAAGTAGGTTCTGTGGCTCAAACTCAAGTCATCAGGCTTACTTAGCAAGCACCTAATTGGCTCGATGGTTCTTAAGTGGAGATTAGATGAGGAAAGGCCGGCAAAGCATTTCCTTTATGCTTAGCCCATAAGAAGCACACTCTGGTGGCTCCTTCCCGTTATGTCCCCGGAATTCTCTACTGTACCTGTGGCAGTGCTAAGGGAGGGTTGAGCTCCACCATCCCAATCACCACCAGCTGGCTCTCACACGAGTGGGGGATCTGGACAGACCTTCAACCATAAACTGACCTTTGCAAGGTCTGGCCTCACATGCTATTCTTACACAGTTGAAGGCAGCCAGCCATGGAGCATTCCACGACACTTGAGGAAGGGACAGGAACCACCCTAGAAGCTCCTTGTCCCTGGCTCTCTGTAGGGGCTGCCTGGGCCATTGAGCTCCTGTATCCAGACACAGACCCCTGGAGATGCCTACCCTAGTCAACAGAAGACGCTAAGTTCCCAAAGGGTTCCAAGCTTGCGCAAGGGCACATGACTGAAACAGCCAGCTTGGATTGCAATCCTAATCAAAGTGTCCTTTTCCACCTTGTGGCGAAACCTTACACCGTGAGTCCTTCTGGGGACTTGGTGGTATCCCAAGGAGGGTGGGGGAGGGGCGGTGACAGATGTGCTGAGCTGAGGGAAAGGAAGGACAGGCGGTGGGCAGGGCCACGCCTGGGTGGGGACGGCCAAGCCAGGCACCTGGGGACCCACACCCCAAGCCTCACCCCGGAGTACTCCCTCAGGCTGGGCCCCACCAGCTGGTGGCCACTCCCTGCCTCTAGAAGGAAGCACATGGGCGTGCAGAGCTATTCTGGAAGCTTGATGCCCTATGGCATGTGCCCTACATGGCACTCCCTGGTGACCTCTTTTCTATTGACTCTCCACAACCAGCTGCCTTGTTTCCAGAGAAACCTCCAGAAGATGTAGAAGCAGCCAGTCGGAAGGGACATCAGGAATGAGTCTGTTCTGTCAGTGGTTTGGGGGATCTTAAAATAGGAAGATAAGGGAGGGAGCAGAACTGGGAAGTGACTGACGGGGTGTCCCCAGCTCCTAATGTCCCCAGCTCCTAATGTCCTCTGCTCATCTGGGGAAATTCCTCTTACAGGAAGGTTATAATAGGCCAGAGCCTCAGCTCTGAGGCTGGGACAAACGAATGAGAGAAGGAAACTTGGAGTCAGGGGTTAGGGGTCACAACAGCTACATCCCCACAAGGTCTGAGACTGTGGCCGTGTGTTCAGCAAACACTGGGCAAGTCTGGGAACACGCTGGTGATATGGAGGACAACTGTCCACGCCATCCTTGCCTCTAGGCCGGACAACACTGCTGCACACACTGCATTCCACGTGAGTGGAATCCCAACAGAGGCTCCAGGGACCAACTGCAAAGAGGCGGCACTGGCCAATCAAACACAAGAACTGGGCTCTTTGGAGACTCCCTATGTCACTTATAAATGTGAACAGGATAACATGGGAAGCCCAACTCAGTCACTGTCAAATGTTTTGAGTCAGAGACAGAGCCCACAGGCCCCGGGCACATACCTAGAGACTAGCCTTTAGTTCACAGGGACACACTTAGCTTAGTTCTCAATAAAGTTGAGAACAAGGATGATCTTGGGTAAAACACGGTTGTACATAACAAACAATCTTTTCAAAACATAAAGAAAATCCCTATATAAAAGAATCATTAGCAGGCTGGAGAGATGGCTCAGAGGTTAAGAGCACTGACTGCTCTTCCAGAGGTCCTGAGTTCAATTCCCAGCAACCACATGGTGGCTCACAACCATCTGTAATGGGATCTGATGCCCTCTTCCGGCATGCAGGCATACATGCAGACACAACACTGTATACATAATAAGTAAGTCTTTTAAAAAAAACCATTAGCAAGTGTTTCCGGAGATAAGGAGTGCTTTTGTAAGCATAACATCCCACATGGACTTGCTTTGCACACTTAAGAGTTTTATAAAATTCAGTTCATGCCCACATTTGCTCAAGGCAGCCACAGGCTGGGCTCCTGCAGGGCATTGCAAGCCCCAAGACACAGCCCTGAATCACCGTCTTTGCAGGGAGAGGCTATTTTTGTTCAGAGCAGCTCCACAGCTTGCCTAAGGTCACAGATAGGGATCCAGGGTTGGGAACACAGCCCAGTCTGCAGACTCCAAACCTGTCCTTTCCACCATGCCAGGCTGCCTCTCAGCATCCTTAAAGAAGGTTCCAGTTGTTTCACATCCCCATCTGAGACCAGAACCCCAACCCAAAACTCAAGCATGCTCTCCTGTTCCTGTCTGCAATCAGACAGCTGCAGACCCATGAGAGACCATGATGGACCATGATGGGCCCTGACAGCAAGATAGTTAAGGATGTGAGCAGAGCCAGCTCCCTAGCCCAATTCCTTCAGGTCACCTGAGCACCCTTCAGGAACTAACAGAAGTCCACACCTCCTTCTACACTGAACTACTCAAAGCAAACCCTGCCTCTATCCAGGAGCAGAGGACATTTTGTACTTTACCTTAACTACATACAAAATTATGGCAACAGTAATGGGAAACTGAGTCACCCTCCCGTTCCCTCTCCCACCGCTGGCCTTTGCCAGACATTCCCTCATCCGGAACACCTGCCGACTTCCAGTATTGCAAGTGAGCAGAGCTGCCTCTGCCCTGTTTAGAGACCACTTCCTTCCTTCTGGCCCGTTCCTGCTCTGTTTACGACCCAGGTCCCCTCCTGAAATGCTCTGGCTCAAGCTGATCCAACTAGTCAGTCTGTGGGCTTCCTCTTCTCTGAAGTGACTGCTTTGGTTCACCCGTGTGTCCAGAGCACCTGAAACTGCGTCTGACACACAGTAGATGCTTCACAAACGCTTGCTGGATGACGGACAGGAGGTCAGATGCGATACTGCTAACGGCAAGCTTTAACAAAATCAGCAAGAGGACAGGAGCACTGCTTAGAGGCATTTGTGGGCCTGTGAAGGAGCATTTTCGGCATGAGCAGAAAGAGGCGGAGAACAGAGAAATGGTCAAGGGATAAATCTAGCCTTCCACACCAGGATATCCCACGGCTAATGCGTCATCCTGACAGGGTCATACCCATCACCATGACCACATCTAATCAGTTAGCTAAGGAGTCGGGACAGAGGCCCAACAGGCGGATGATGTCACCTCCTCAGAGCCAAGAAAACGTCATCCAAGTCAAAGCCATCAGCTATGGCACCAGGGCTGTGTGTCTGGGATAACCTTGAAGACTGGTCCCTTTCTGACAGAGTTCCTGCCGTTCCCTGGGCCCTCGCCTCTTCCCCAGCCTGAAAGGCTAGCTCCTTTCAATCCCCCTTCTCACCACCCCTCAGGGCCTTCCCTCCCTAACTACTCTGGTAAAACAATCTGTCATGGCCTCACACCAGGAGAATGTGTTTTGGCGCTGGGGAGCCCGGCTGTACCACCCCTGAGCTGCACAGGGCTGAGAAAGCTACAGAACCTCTGAGGCTTGATCCTGTATTTATAAAACAAATCTCACGGGAGTACTCTGAGAATTAAAGGGGTTCTGCGCCTAAGGCACAAAGCTTGCAGCTGGACAGCTGGTACACAGACTGCTCAGTGCACCCCCACTGTGCCAGCCCTTCTCTAGGATTCTCTTAGCATTGGTGGTGCCCAGCTCTACTGGACCCAGTACTTTAGCTGTCCCTGGGAGGTGGTTTTCTCTTTGCAACTAAGACCGAGGTATAAGAAGGCAGAGCACGGGGCTGGAGAGGTGGCTCTGCAGTTAGGAGCACTGGCTGCTCTTCAGAGGACCCAGGCTTGATTCCTAGCACCTAAATGGCAGCTCACAGCCATCTATAGCTCCAGTTCCAGGGGAATCTGATGCCCCCTTCTGGCCCATTTGGGCACTGCATACAGACATACATGCCAGCCAAACACCTATATATATAAAATAAAAATAAAAATGTTCATAAAAAGGAGGAGGAAGGGGTGGTGCTGACGGCGGGGCAGGATGGCTAAAATGTCACAGGACCTAGGTCTGAATTCCTGCTCTGCCACTTCTCATCTACCTGACTATGCGGAATAGCCCCACGGGCAGTAACGGTCTTGTCTTGGCTGACAGGGGGCTGGCTCCGTGAGGATGTACTGTTGGGAGCTCAGCACAGCTCCCAGGCTTGCTCAGAGCTGAGGACCATGGCTGTTATCCCTACAGGGCTGGCATCACAGGGCATTAGCACATCCTCTGGGAACAAGAAGAGGGAAGTCTTTGTAACGAGATGCCATGTCCTCCACTTCTGCATTTTGGGTAACAGAGCTGATACACACGTAGCCAGGGTTGGCAGGAGGGAATGTCCTGCCAAGGAGAAAACCAGCAAGCAAGTGCCAGGTCCTCAACCAGCCTGCAGAACAAGAGCCCATTCTCTTTACCTGGGAGCTCTTCCCTATGACTCACGGACAACGTTCTCACATTTCAGGTCTGGTGAGCGATTTTCCGGCCACTCCTCAAACAGCTTCCCCCAGCCCATTAAAACAGGCAGGCCAGCAGCTCAGAACTCTGAAGTATCCCCTCCCTGGGGGTGGCCCTCAGATAACCTAGCCTGACTTTTTAGTAAAAGTGAAATGATTACTAGGTCTCTCTCCCATGAAGGGCAGGCCACCACCCACCTGCTTAACGTGGTGATGAGAGGTGGGTGGAAGGGGCCACTGTCATCAAAGTCGGGGTCCCTCCAGCTCACATGCTGCCTGGATACCAAGGACTCTGCTGTAGCCATCAGCTCCATCACCAAGGGTCCACCCCCCTCTCGGAGGCAGATAAGGAGTCTCTTCTGTGTGGGAATCTGCCTTTTGGGAGTTGGCAGAAGAAGATCACTTCTGTTCTGGATTTCCTGCCCCCTCCTCCTAAACTTACCCTCATCCTGAGTCACAAGAGACCACTGCATGAGCAGGTTGAGGTATATAATTTCCCAGGTGACAGACACTATGACAGCTTCTGCAGTCACATGTAGGATGCACACACACATTCCTCTTTCATGGAACCACTGCCCAGGCTGTCCTGACAGCTTTTCCGTCTTTGAAGTCTCCACTGGGTCTCTTGCCCACTGAGAAGGAAGTTCCATGCAGCCCGACTCTTATTTTCTTAACACGGTGGAAATATTTGGCCTTTCCCATAATATTTAGTTTTCCTGATACAATACATAGACAGCACTTTTTTCATGGTAGGTTTTCAAGGGACTGTTTATTGAAAGGCCATCAGTAAGATACCACACACTGCCAGAGAAGGCCAGCCCTGCAGATGGGTGGGGGACAAACAGATGAGCCATCTCCAGTGTGTGATCCTAACTCACTTACAGGACACACGCAGGCATCTGATCCCTCCTTAATGGGTGTGATTTATGACATCTCTCTTAAATTCAAGGGGCTTTCTGAGTCACTCTCCTAAAGACTCCCTACCCCAAAAAGCAATAAATGAGACTAAAACGAACATTTGTAAGGGAAGGGCAGGAGGTAATGCCTCTTCTTAAAAGAAGATTTTGTTTATTTTTTTTTTAACGGTCTGGTTCTAGCCTTTGAAGATGATGGATAACATATAATCTGTGTCAGCCACCCAGCAAGTATTTACTGAGCGTCTGCTAAGTGAAAAGCTCCATGGAGCAGGGAGGGGTGGGGCAAGGGTGGAGGTGAGCAAGGGGAGGACCTCCTGCTGCCTGTCCACGGCTGGGGCAACCGGAGAATCTCCTGCTGCCTGTCCACGGCTGGGGCAACCGGAGAATCTCCTGCTGCCTGTCCACGGCTGGGGCAACCGGAGAATCTCCTGCTGCCTGTCCATGGCTTGGGGCAACTGGAGAATCTCCTGCTGCCTGTCCACGGCTGGGGCAACCAGAGAATCTCCTGCTGCCTGTCCACGGCTCTGGACAACCAGAGAATCTCCTGCTGCCTGTCCACGGCTCTGGACAACCGGAGAATCTCCTGCTGCCTGTCCACGGCTGGGGCAACCGGAGAACTCAGACAAACACATGACAGGCGCAGAACACCAGTTCTAACACCATGTTTAAGCCTTGCTGAGACAGCAAAATAAAATCGAGGGCAGGGGCCAGAGAGGTGGCTCAGTGGTTAAAAACACTTGCTGCTCGTCCAGAGGACTTGAGCAAGGTTCCCAGCACCCACGTCCTCGGCTTGCAACCACCTGTAACTCCAGCCCTAGGAGATCTGATGTCCTTTCCCTCCTTGCTTCAAAATACGTGGCATACATTCACACACACACACACACACACACACACACACACACACTTTAAGTCAATCAAAGGGTTGCAGAGATGCCTCAGGGAGTAAGACTCCTTGCATTTTGCAGGAGAGGACCCAGGTTCAGTTCCAGCATCCACAGGGTGCTCACAGCCATCTCTAATTCCAGTTCCAGAGGATCCATCCAATACCTTCTTCTGGCCTCCTGGGCCACCAGGCATGCACACAGTACTCTAAAATATATACAGGCAAAACACTCACACACACAAAATAAAAATAAATCTTTAAAAAATAAACATAAATACAGTTTTAAAATAATAAAAAATAAAAGCAATGACCAAAAAAAGACCAATAATAGTCCATTTCAGCAATATCAGGTGTCACAGGACAGTTATGACTGAGAATCTGGTTCAGGCCAGAATCTGGGTATATTAGTAGCATTCTTTTTCCTCTAATTAACCCCAGCAAATAAACCCAGGTGATTTCCACCTGCAGGCAACCTCACAATTTAAACAGAGCTAAATGCCAAGCCTGGCTTCAGAGGCGAGGTGCTACCGGGCGGGTGGAGTCCTCCCGGACCCTGGGCACCGCAGAGCCAGGTGAGGCAGCACCTCTCGGGCCCTTTCCCGGGACAGTCTACACAAGTGGCCAGAGAGGCTCCCAGGCAGGCAGAGAGCGGGAGATAAGAAGGCTTTAGTTCAGATTAAGGGAGAAAACAAAGGAGGTTTAGTTTCGAAAAGCTGGCTGTGTTCTTCAGATAATGGAAGGTTTTAGGTTTCTGGTCCCATTAGTGAGACCTGGGTGGAAAATTATAAAAAGGACTTTGATTGCAGGCAAGGGAGAAGGGCTGGGAAGGAAGGAGAGGAAGAGATTAGGATTTACTATCTATCCAGCAGAGGGTGGGCTGGTTTGTGGGGAGGACCGCCAACAGTCTGGAGGGTCCTTGGGTAGTTACCAAGTCGGGTGAGCACACAGGGAGGTGGGGGCCTTACAGACTGGAGCAGCCATCTGTAAGGCACCACAGCAGTCCTCAACCGCGTCCTTTGGTAGCAATCCTACCCCTAGGTCTACATTCTAGGGAAATCTGTGGAGTTTGCAGCGGCTGCACTGTGTGGGGACGCTCGCCACCATAATATCTGCATTAGAGAGCGAGCCTTGGAGGCAACCCAAGTGTCCATCAAGGGGAGAGTATGTAAAATGTGCCGCATGTGGGTACAGAAGGCTATGAAGCAGTCAAAGGCAAAGAACATGCACCACCTATGGTATACGTGTGTGTGTGTGTGTGTGTGTGTGTGTGTGTGTGTGTGTGTGTGTGTGTATGTGTGTGTGTGTGTGTTATTTAGATTAAACTTTACAATATGCCACCTATGGAAACCACACAGCCTGTTTTTTAGGGATACACAGGTTTAGATTAAACAAATCAGTGCAGACACTCAAGAGGGAGGAGGGAGGAGGAAGAAGGGAGGAGGGAGGGTCAGGTTAAAAGGAAAAATACAAAGGATGAGGGTTCTGCAATGGTCATAATATGAAAAAAAAAAAAAAACCTGTAAAACAAGATTAATTTATCTAGCTGCACCTGAAGTTGGAAAACCCAGCACGTGACCCACAAACACATCAGGCAGGGCCACGAGTCAGGCAGGCTCAGCAAATATTGACAAGTGTTCTGCTCAAGGGTTAGCAAAGCCCTTGTCCTAGAAGAACGTTGTGTCTATTAGCCTGGGGCTCAAGTGCCGGACCCTGCCTGTCCTCTCTTCATATGGTGCCTGGTACAAAGACCTCACACATATGGTCGGAGCCTGTGTGCCTCTGGAAGAGACATTCAAATGATGTCTCAAAGGACAGGGCAGGTAAAGCACACACTCCAGACAGTGGAAATGGCTTAGCATGAGGGGGGAGGGAGAGACAGACAGACAGACAGACAGACACTGACTGATCGTGTAACTGAAAGGTGCTTGCCCTGGTCTGCAGGTGTGTCCTCCTGAAGAAGCTAGGCTGCTCCATCACCTACAATGAGTGAGGGGAGAGGAGTATGAAATGTGAGCAGAGAGCAGAGAGTGTAGAGGTCGGGGCAGAGTCTCCTGGCAACCGTGATCAGAACTTCAATGTTAGGTTCTACTCCCAAGCCAGGACTAAGCTGGCCCAGGGTCCGAGCAGGGAAGCCCCAAGGCAACACTTCTTCCCGGCTTCCCACAGAGACCCAGGACCACTGGTGCAAGGCAACCGCACCACTTACGAACTCCGATAACGTGTTTCCATATGCTTAAAGAGGCTCTGCCAGGGCTCTGTTACTTGCAGCTGAATGCCTCCTAAAGGATGTGCCAGCTTTGTGCTGGCCCAGCTCCAGCTACAGGAAAAACAAACAGCCCAGCGTCACACTGGAGAAATCCAAAGCACTTGTGGACTTCCCCCAGAGAAGTCCCAGGTCCCATCACCCCGTGTCTCAAGGGAAGAGGATCCAACTGAAACATGGGGACTCTGACCAGAACGTAGGAAAAGGAGGGTCTGGTGAGCTGGGCAATATTAAAAACAAATAGAGATACTTTTCTGTCTCTTTCCCCACCCCCTACCGGAAAGAAGGTCCCTGGGGGGACAGATCAGTGAAGGCTTTGTGCAGATTCCACCCCGCCCCACCCCCAGCTCCGACAGAGGAAGTACTGGGAATAAACTGCAAAGCAGGACCTGAGCTTCGGAACGACCCAAGCTTCGGTGTGCTGGCAATGTTTCACAGGGTAGGGAGAGCTAGCTCTGGTGTAGCCTGCACTCACAACCAAGGGCTGGGCCCTGCTAGAGTCATCGCTAAGATCTGTGTCCCAAGGAATGAATCAAACACCCCCAGCAAGCCATCCAAAGAGGTGACATGGGTGAAAGTATTCCCTAATGAAAGCCAGTCATAAAGACCACATGACAGATGGCTGTATTTATATGTGATGTCCAAAGACAGAAAGTGTGTTAACAGTTGCCAGGGGCTGGGGACCAATGGGGGGTGTGGTGTGTATATCATGACGTACTCTGCAACTGATTATCACAGTGCACTTATGTAACACTGTGACTATTATAAATCATTCAACTGTACAGATTTCATGGGCCAGCTGTGCATTAGAGGAATTATATCTCAAGAAAGCTGATCTCAAAGCTGGGGAAGGGTGGGGTGGCTAATACCGTTTGACATGGGCTAGCCTTTGCCATGGCTGGCAGTGGGGACACCAGCACCTGCTGTCTACTGTGTTTTACTATTGATTCCTTCTCTCCTCCGTTCCCTGTCTCTCCCTGCCCACCTGCCTGAATCCCTCCTTCCCTCATGTTTTAGGGACAAGGCACATTAGTTGGGTTTCTATTGCTGTGATAAACACCATGACCAAAAACAACTTGGGGAGGGAAAGACTTATTTCCTCTTAGAGCTTATAGTCCATCACGAAGGGAAGGCGTTTGTACTTAAGGCAAGACCCTAAAGGCAGAAACTGAGGCAGAGGCCATGGAGGGGTGCTGCTTACAGGCTTGCTCCCCACGGCTTGTTCAACCTGCTTTTTTATTTCTATTTTATTCACTTATTTATTTTTTATTTTATTTTACCTTTTTTTAAATTTTATTTTATTTTTGAGACAGGATTTCACTGTGTTGCCCTGGCTGTACTGGAACTCACTCTGTAGACCAGGCTGGGCTTAAACACAGAGATCTGCCTGCCTTTGCCTCCTGAGTGCTGGGATTAAAGGTTTGCAACACCTCTGCCTGCCTGGGCCTGTGTTTCTAGCCCCATTTTATGGAGGGAGAAACTGAGACTCGGGGGTTTATGAACAGTTTGCCCCACATCACATGGCTGGTTAGGGTCACTCGTGACCACGGCCCTGTACCACCACATCCCAATCTAAGCTCACTCAACACAAGGCTCAACACGTCCTGACACACACACACACACTAACAGTACCCAGACTGGCCTCTTGCCACAGGTTGACTTTTTGAAAATGGGTACTGCTCAGACTGTCATGGGTGAGCCCCCTGCTTCCCAGAGCTAGCCTTGGCTAATGCTGAATGCACAGTGGGGTGAAGAAGAGCCGAAGTGACCTTTGAAAAGTCTTGGGGACGCAAGCACGGACTGTCTGCTTCTCCCAAGGAGTTGTTGGGGGTCATCAGGCAGGCTGGTCAAAGGCCCTCTCCAGGGCACCTGAGCCCTGGACTAACGGCCAGAATGCGCCGGCTGAGTCTCACCTGGGCTTGCAGCTTTTGTGGGATTTTCGGCTACTCTATCCAGAGCTCTCACAGCTAGAAAAGCGAGGCCACCTCAGAGACCCCACTACCACCTGCCCAGAATTCACACTAACCAAACATCATCATCCATTCCCTCCAAGAACCCCCACTGATATGGTCTGAGCCTCTGTCCACCCCCTCCTCCGAGGCTGGACCACACAGTGGGACAAGGGCACACGCAGGGAGGAGGTGATATTTACTCTCAGGGCCTACCGTCCACACCAAGTTCCTGACTCACCAGGGTAGCACAGAGTCCTCACCTTGGGCCTTCTCAGGCTTTTCTTGCTCCTCGACAGGTCTTCCCTGGCTTTCTCACAGCTCTGGGGTCATACCGTTTTCCTGATTGAGCTAGAAAGCATGCTTCCAGGTCTGGCGCCTTGGGCAGAAGAGGAACCCTCTTCTTGGCAAGGGACAAAACAGGAGTGAAGGCTGGTCTGGTCCTGCTCCCCTGTGTCCCTGCTGAGGGCGTTACCTTGAATGACTGACATTAGCCCCCTTACCCTCAGCTTTCCGACCCAGCACAGGACCGGTAAGCGAGGTCAGGGTAGCCCTGCCTCGCACAGGGAGGAGCTGCAGAGAAGGGACCGGAGACCCTCTGAGCACTGCTGGACCCTCAGCTCTACTGCAAGCGGCTTGGCGGGAGACAAGATGACCACAGGAACAGGCCTACGGACAGTGTGACCCAAGAGCTTTCATCACACACCTACACACAAGGACACAAACACAGAGACACACCAATATGTACACACACACACACCCTACACACATCACCCAGCACACACGTACCACCTCACACTCAAACTAAGCATGCACGTGCATGTATAGACACACACACACACACACACACACACACACACACACACACACACACACACACACACACCTGTTTTCCCTATCAGGTCAAAGACAGTCCCAGCAAGCTTTAATGCTCATGACATCTAACATACTCCCTGTTTTGTAGACAGGAATTTCACAACAAACACAGTGTCTCCCTCAAGCATGTCTCCTCATGGGAACGAGGCCAGCAGCCAGGACCTTCGCTGCCTTCCTTAACGCTGTTCCTCACAGCCCGACTATGGAGCACAGACTGGATTTCTACCATCTCCCAGGGCCTGTTGTTGTTGATTTCTCTCCGGGAGTGCGTCTGTAGATAGTCAGAGTCGCTCATGTCGAAGCCCCACTTCGACAGCTCCTGCTTGCACTGGCTACATCCACCCTGGTGAACCCCTGGAAATGCTGTATCTCTTCCATTTAGTGCATTCTGACTCACCCCAGGAACTGCCTCTCACTACAGCAAAAGACCTGCATAAACCCATTCTCCTCCTCTGTGACAAGCTAGAGGGCCAGACACCACACAAAAGACAGTCTGGCCCGGGGGCCGAGGCTCAGAGGTCTCTAGTCCCAGCTCCACCACTTACCATAGGAGATGTTGGCTGCCTTAGTTGGGTTCAGACACTAAGCCGTGGACCCAAATGCATGCTAACTCCCCTCCCCTATTACCTGCAAATATCCCCACAGGGATGACAACACTATCACCTTCCTGTGGCCATTCCCAGGTTCATCTGCATGGATGGTGCAAGCTTTTCTGGTCCGTGTTAACTGTACCTGTCGAGAAGAGCCCTCTTCGAGCCTTACAGTGTGGTGATATTATGTTCCCCAATATACTGTGCACCCCAATAAACTTATCTGGGGGTCAGAGAACAGAACAGCCACTATATTAAACAGGTTTATGCAGTGGTAGCACATTCCAGAGGCAGAGATCTGTCTGCATCTCTGTGAGTTCAAAGCCACACTGGAACCAGCCAGGCATGGTGACACACGCCTTTAATCCCAGAAAGTGATGGCAGGAAGCAGAAAGGTATATAAGGCGTGAGGACCAGGAACTAGAGTCTTTTTAAGCATTTTAGGCTTTTAGCAGCAGTTCAGCTGAGATCCATTCAGGTGAGGACTCAGAGGCTTCCAGTCTGAGGATTCGTGGAAACAAGATTAGCTGAGGAATTGGCCAAGTGAGGTTGGATGTAGCTTGTTCTGTCTCTGTGATCTTCCAGCTTTCACCCAATACCTGGCTCCGGGTTTGTTTTTACTAATAAGACCCTTTAAGATTTGTGTTACATTACAGCTGGCTAAGTGGTCATCACAAAGAGCTTCTTGCATGTTTTCATAATGTCAGTGATTCTCAGAGCAACCCTACAGGGAAGGCCCAGTCATCATGTACCTGATGAAACACAGTGGACAGGGCAAAGCACTGACTCACAGCCAGCCAGTGAGGAAAAGGGGCTGGCTTGAGTCAGTGCTCACAGTGACCCTCACCTGCTGTCACCCTCCCACTAGAACACGCCACAGGCTCCATCCAAGATGCCTGTCACAGACACCATGTGACCCTCTCAAGCGTTCTAAATATATCCCCATCAGGCTGGGGGTGGGAAGGTGGGCAACTCCCACCCGCGCGTCTCCTCAGAGATGGCAGGACCACGCCTCAGCACTCTCTTCCTCGTCTCATCTTCCCAACAATGCCATGCCTATAAGAGGCTCTGTTCTACCCCCTTTAAAGAGGGAAGGGAAGCACAGAGTGACTAAAGGACTTCCCCAAGACCACACAGCAGAAATGATTGAGGGTCCAAAGTCATAAATTCCTGTTCTCCGGTTCTCTCTGGAACATAATGTTATTCTCTTCCCCTGTCCAGCACAGAGCAGCAACCTCGGATGTTAAAAATCGAACCACACAGCCTTCTGTTCTAGAACAAAAACAAAAGCTGGTGTGTGTGTGTGTGTGTGTGTGTATGCGTGCATGTGTATGCACACACGCATGCACACACAGCCATGTGTGTAAAACTATGGCATGACATCCTTCAACAGAGATTTCATTAGCTACTTTTACAAAGGAAGCTGAAGTCAGTTACACTATCTGCTCAAGGTCATCAGGTAAGTAAGTGGCAAAGACAAGAGCTGAGTTGATACTTGACTCTGGACCCTGACGGTGCCGGCCTCATCCTAGGATAGAAATCGGTGGTGCCAGTGAGTGGCGGTCTGGCCAGTGCTTTGTAGTGCAAGGCTAACTGTTCCAAACCCAACGCTCCCGAACCCAAAGGAGGCAAGGCAAGAGCCCAAGGCTGTTGATGGACTGGCTGTCGCAATGGAGGAGCCAGCAACAGCTGCTGTTTATTTTGGGGCCCAAGGACTAGTTAAGACCTGTTGAGTTCCAAAGATAAACTGAGCAGGGTAGGATGTCAGCTGCCCTCTCCCAAGGAAAGCGCCCCAGCCGCCTGCTGGCCTTCCTCCTTAGGCCTTGGTGTCAAAAGTTTCTTGCTAGACACCCTAAATGGGCCTCCCCAGCAGGGTCCCCACCCTGACTTGTAAATGGCCCAGGAAGACAAGCTCACACAACAGAGCCACCCCCCTGCAGTGTGGAGTGCCTAGAACAAACGGTTTTTCCTGTCTGGGGAAGAGGGGCTGGCCTCCTGCGGCTTTGTCCTCCTCCTCCCCATGCCCTGAACCCCCCTCTTTCAAGTAGAGATCCACACACAGCCTACTTGGGCCACCACATGGCATGGCTGACTGGTAAGAGTCTCTGGCAAGCTAGGGAGCAAGAGCTGCCCAAGGATTCTGGTGTCCCTGCCAAGCTTCAGTCCTCACTCTACCTCTTCCTGGCTGGTGACCATGGCAAATCAATCTGTCCTTGCCTCTGGTCCCTTGGCGGCACAGCAAGGGCCATGCTGCTCTTTCCTCACGGGCCGTGGAAAGAGGTGGATGAGTCAGGTGCTTAGGGAAGCAAGGGTACACCAGACGGGCTGTCAGCGGCATCCGTATGTTTATTGCTTAGCCCCCGGACGACGGTTTCCCTGGCCATCACACGTGGTATTTGGGTTCTCAGGTTAGTCCATAATGGAGTTAATTAACAGAGACACCTGGTTATAATTCTATCTGCTCTCAGGAGAACAGATGTTTTGTGCGCTGATCTTCACTGACAGGGACAATGGGAGGGATGTGTATGTGGGTTTTGTTTTGTTTTGTTTTTTGTTTTTTTGTTTTTGTTTTTCGAGGGATGTGTGTTTTGACATCCAAACAAGCAGCTTCCACAGCTGTGGTAAAATAGGAGTGCGAGGAGAGCAAAGATTTCCATAGGGCGAAGCCTCCATCCACGGGTTCACCACACGGATCCAGGGCCCATCATGACCTGAGCCTCTGCAGGGATGAGAGGGATGTGAAGGATGCCAGGCGGCTGTGGTCCCTCACCAAACCCTCCTGCTCCCAGCTTCCACTGCAGCACCTCACACACAGTAGGTCTAAGATCAACTTTCAGCAGAGCTTCTCCCTGGAGAAGGCAATGCTTTTAGGTCCTGGGGGTCCCCCCATCCATGTCACTGCTGATGGAGACTGTGTCTGCACAGAGGGTCTTCCTAGGGGGGTCAGGATCAAACCCCCAAACAGTGTATGGCCAGACTGAGTCTTCTGCAAGTCCTCAGAAAGCCCCCAGGCAGAGGAGAGCCGGCTACCCTCAGGATGGGAGGGGCCGAGGCTCCATCCTGTTCTCTCACACACACCACGCTGCACACCCCAGCTTCCTTGCTGGCCCTTGGAAAGACCAGCTATAGTTCTACCTCTGGGTTTTAGCACTTGCTGGTCCCTCCCCGTCAACTACTGTCTCTCAAATACCCACATGCCTCACCAACGCGAGAAATCCACGGGAGTCTGCTTAACGGGTAAAAGGAATTTATTAGGAAAGAAACCCACTAAAATGGGAAATGGTCGCAGGGCCCGGGGAGGCTGTCCCACGCTGTTCTCCCCACCATCCAAGCCCACGTGGGAGAGAAGAGAACAGCACAGTGTGAGTCAGGTCTCCACGGTAACCCTGAGGCCACGCCCCAGGGGCAGGCACTTAAAGATTACAGGTAGAACAGATATTCATTACATTCATTCCCCCTTTTGTCTAAATGAGAAAGTTCTAACCTAATATAAAACTATACACAATAGGAACGATTATCAAGTATTGTCCAGGAGAGGGGAATTAAACAAAATAGAAATACAACCAACAAAAATGACATCAAGCAAGAAATATATATTAAATGTTCAGAAATGTCCAGACCATAGGTAAATGGCATGTTACAGAGATTACTCCAACAGCTGTCCTATCCTAAAGATTCTAACTTCAGTATCTAAAATGTTCTTAGCTAAGATATAAGAGGATTGTAACTATAACTATCTAGTCTTCAACCCCATCAAAGACCTGAGAAGGAAAATAATAATACCTGAGAAAACAGGAAAGGCAAGCAAGCAATTTCCAAAAAATTGAGAGAATAGACAGACAGCTGGCAGCCTGGACAGTCACCTAAAGTTTCTCAGCACTGCTGGGGCACCCATTTTGGCTACTGGCCTAGAAAATCTGACAGACCATTATCAGAAGAAGGGATTTTGAAAGACCATCTTATCCTGTCTTGGCAAGGTTCAGCAGCCACTTTTCCTTCTGTCTTGTTCATCCAGAAAGGACAGCGTTCATACTGTCAGCAGTCGATGCAGGGGCAGTTCTTTGCCCAGCAGGCCATTTTGTGCCAAGAAGACAACAAAGTTCCAAATGGAGTGTCTTAGAAGCCTACCATTCTCTCGGGAGTAGATTGGTGCTGCCCGGAGCAATTGTGTCTCACATCAACAGAATTCTAGGTTATCAAAACATTAAAATGCCATATTCTCTAGGTCTATGAAGTGTTTGAAGATTCTATGCATCTGACATGTGTTTCTGTAAATCTGGAAAAACTAACTAACATAACTATAGATATGACTATTATTTACCTAAATAACCTAAGGACTAAGGCTTCCCATTAACAAGGTAAATAATCTGTGGCAGATGTACAGTATAGGGACAATGACCTTTAAATTATGACCATATACAAAATATCCTAAACAGAGGTAGAACATACAGACAGTATGACAAACATAATTTTATATTTGTATCAATATAGAAAATATTTCAAATAGGAGTAGGAACATGTGTACAATATGACAATTATAATTTTAAATTTGTATCAATATACAAATTATCTTAAATAGGAATATAAAAATAGTTTACATTTGTATCAATATACAAGAATCCATATCAGTGCAAATTATCTAAGGCTGATAGTTTAATTAGTTTACTAGGTAAAACATATCCACTATACTCAATGCCTCAACTTTCAAGTCCTATTAAAAAAAAAAATCACCCCCACATAAGGCCATCCCTGCCTCTCTCAAATGTCACCCCCTGCCTCATAGGGCCATCCCCCCCCCCAAAAGCACAGCAAGCCTCCTTCCTCCCATCCAGACTTACCTGCATGCCTCACTCTCTCCAGTTTTCTCTGCAGTATTTATTCCCATCTAACATATAATTTATTTGTATCTATTTGGTTTGCATATGGTTTCCCTTCTCCCACCAGAAGGTCAAGTGCACTGGGCAAGGCTTCTTCCCCACCCTGCTGTGCTGCTCACAGGGCCTGGAGCAGAGCAAATATCCAAATACTGAAGAGAGAACGAGAGGCTGTGAGGCAGGTAGCTGCTGGCTGAAAGCTAAACAACCTAAGGTCATTCAAAAAAAAACAAAACTAAAACCTCATAGGAAATATTTAAAGATGTGAGGTCAGGGACGCTTCCAGAAGTAACAAAAACTAAACAAAATCATGAGGGATGATAATGATGGAGATAACAACAACTTATTGAACATCTGATCACCACACAGAACGGTGGTTCTCAACCTGTGGGCCGCTACCCCAGGGGAGACAAATGACCTTTCACACTGGCCACATATCAGATATCCTGCATAGCATATAGTTACATTATAATTCATAACAGTAGCAAAATTATAGTTATGAAGTAGCAATTAAAATAGTTTTATGGTTGGGAGTCACCACATCATGAGGAACTGGAGTAAGGGTCACAGCGTTAGGAAGGGTGAGAACTCCTGACAGAGAGCCACAAACATGAGGTAGGCATTATGATATTTTATCATCTTTGGCAGAAACAGAGACCCATGGAGTTAAAGAAAGGTAACCAAGCGATAGTCCAGGCCCACAGCTCATCACTGTTTCCAAGGCCAAGCCTGCGCCCACGTGGCAGAGGTCACCGACGCCCTACCTACATTCTCTTGTCCTCTCCCTCCCCTGCTGCTCCCAGGTCTCTGGAGGTTACTCTAGTTCCCACAGCCTAGATTTACCTGAGCAAGCATCAGAGTCAATGTCAGGGTCTTAAGCCGTGCCCTGGTCCCAACCACAACTCCATGATAGTTGTCATCTCAAAAGAGAGGACAGAGAGCCCCTGGCCGCGGGGACCCAAAAGCGGCTCTGGACAGTAAATAGAAATCGGAACTGTTTTGAAGCTTCTCTCAACGACCAGCTGCAGCCACCCTGTGTTATGGAGGGGCTCAGAGGAGGTCAGAAGGGTAGGTGAGCTACAGTGCCATCCATGACCCTGGGAATTCTGTCTGGGACCCATGGGATCCGTCCCTTGGGCTCTGGCTTCCTAGGAAGCTCTCAGAAGGGGCATCTTCAAAGCCATGGACAGCCACTGCAGGACATCGCTTTTCTCGTCACTCCACTCTTTAGGAGACCAGGACACCACTCTGCTCTGTACCCACCAGGGCCACACAGGAGGGAGATGCCCCTGGGAATACCCCAAGGAACAGCCACAAGGGCCAGGACAGAGTGCAGAGGGAGATGAGAAAGGGCACATTCTGCTGGTTTTCCCTGCTGTGGATGCTTCCAGCCTAGTGGGGGGGTTGGGGAGGTGTGGGAGGGGGATGACACACTCTCCCATAGCCGCCCATTGTCCAGGACTCTCCACCAACTGCTGTGGCACAGCAGAAAAGTCCCTTTTCCATTACTGCAGAGATTTGGATTTAAACCTGACTGCCACCACTTAACTACCAGGGACAGAAGCAAGCTGCCAAATGTCTCAACAATGGCCAGGGGCTCCTGGGCAAGAGAACCCTAGCCCAGCGGCTGCACGTGGTAGGGGCCCCCCTGTACGTGTTCTCTTGACTCAGTGCACCCACTTCCCAGGCCTGGGAGCGACCACCCTCAGAAACCACAGAGGGAAATGAAGCTGTTTTGCTCAGTTGCCAGTGAGATGACTAACATAAATAATGAATCCCGGCTTGAAAGCAAAGCTCAGACACTGTTCTGCAGTAGACTCTAACTACGCGGGAGAAGGATCAGAGGGCCAACACACTGAGGTTAAACTAGCAGAAACCTCTGGGCAGCCACCTCGGCATGCCCCAGCCTCCTCGGTAAGAGCTGGTGTCCCCTCCAAGAGCCAGTCTCGGTGCTGAAGGCACATCGGGGCCCCTGCCTGGGAGGTGGAATTCAGGAGAGAGCTTCCCTCTGGGAGCCTCAGAGCCAGCCTGTGCCAGGCAGCTAGGCCTCCTTCTCTGCTGTCACACGGAGAAATTCTCCCACACAGGCAAGTCCCTTAAAATAGCTTTTTGGGTTTCAGCCATCAGGAAACAGAGTAAAGCTGGATCAGAATCGGGCCTACCCTGAAAGTTTACAAAGGAGCAACTTCAAAGGACAGGGACAACCCTCTTCACACAGAACTCCTAGGTAGGCAAAAGTGGGAGGCAGGGTTCCCGACAATGGGCACAGAAGGATGGCATGTGGAGCAGCCTAAGTCCCCATGGCCCCTGGGGCAGCCCTGGAGAGGGCCCAAGTGTGTGAAGTACAGTGATGGTGTGGGACCAGGCGCTAGGGAAAGGGACGGACACTCCTGAAAATGTGCTTTACTGACAGCGTGACTCCAGGTCATTAGAACAGCAACGCTGAGGGCGGACCTGAGGCCACTGACTACAAGTTAGGAGCCTGGAGATGCCGGCACAAAAGACAGGGTAACTGCGCAGTCAATGGCGGTGATGTAGCACGGGTCAAAATCTCCTTCGGCTAAGGAGATTACTGGAGAATGAGGGTCCTCTACTAGGCACTGCCCAAGAAAGGACAAAGGTTCAAACCAGCCCCCAGCCCCTCAGTTCCTCACCCCACCTAGGATGCAAGTTCACCATCACCACCCCTTCCGCCCTGGAGCTGTGGTCAGATCTGATAAGAGAGGTCCATTTCCGCCAGGTCTGAAGGTCACCCATGTTTTAGGGATCCCGGCGATGGATCAGATGCCCTCACTCGCTTCGTGCACACCGCCGCCCGCCGAGCACACAAAGGAAAGGCCTCGGCCTCATCCCGTGCGTGCGTACCTCCGCCCAGGCTCCGGGAGGGTGGTTTCCTTACTGGACAAAGGGAAGTGACAGCCAGAGGCCACAGAAAGCCCAGTGGAGGGCCAGGGAGCACAGCTGTTTCCTCTTTGCTAACTCAGCCACCTGGGTGTCACTGCCTCCCTCAGGTGACAGCCCGAGGCATGGAAAGAGGCAAGCAGCCCCACAGGCTGTGTTCTAGAAGACCTCCTCACTGAGGGCCCAACTGTTCCCCGGACGGCTCTGGCATGAACCTTCTCAGGTGAGCCTGGCTGAGAAAGTCCCCAGGCATCTGGAAGAGGTCTTTTTGTCATGATACTGGCTGTGCCAAATTATGAAGATACAGCTTGGGAAGTCAGGGTGCCCCTCACACATTCTGAGGAGCTCATCTCTCATACCTGCCCCTTCCCTCTGTAAGACGGGCCCCCAAAGTCAGCAGCCATTTCTAGATAGGCAAGTGGACTTTTGAAAGGGGCAGGCGACGCATGCAAAGTCTCACAGTGTAAGAAGGCAAGCAGCCAGGCCTGGGAGTGAATGTCCTTGGGGTCATCCACTCTTTCTGGGGGTGAAACATGTCATCTGGATACTACACAGTCTCTGTGAGGACAGGTAGGTTTTGGAGCCCTGAGACCTAGTTCAGGGCTCCAGCTGGGACAGTTTATGTTCTCCGAGGTGTCTAGGGATTCCTGTGGGCTCTCTGAGCCGATACATCCTCTCTCAGCTGTACAGTGTGGATGCTGGCAGCAGCTTTACACCCGTGAGACTGTTTGGAGACTACCCCCCAGCACACACAAGTATGACACACACCACCATCGGCACCGAGGCTCAGGGAACAAGGAAGACAGGCAGAAAGACTGTTACTAAGAGATAAGGAGGAGTGACGTGCAATGCTCTCTTCTGATGTGTAGGGTCACGGCACTCATAGCAGATGGGGTGACCTGAGCAAGATAAACCAGTCAGCATTCCAACATGGATGGGGGTGGCGGGGCGCTCAGGAGATCCCATCCCCAGCTGAGATGCTATTGGCTGCTGATACCTGCTGGAGAAGTGAGAGTCAATTTTCTTAGGTGTGGCCCTTGGTAGGTTGCCCAAGCTCCAATGGGGGGCCATCATCCATGAATTAGTAATACTAATTAGACTCAATGAGTTATGGAAGAAACAAAGGAGGCCATGAGGTGTGGACACACACACACACACACACACACACACACACACACACACACACACACACTGGCAGGGAGTAGGGGAGGATGGAAGAGGGAAGGGGATTGATCACAATACACTGTCTACATGTAAGAAACTGTCAAAGAAGCAATTTCAAACTTTTTTTTAAAAAGAAAAGGAATTCTTTCTGATCACTGTCTGTTATTTCTGTTAGGACAATCCCCCGCATCAGGCTCCTGGAATACATCGGTTTATGGTAGGGATGAAATCACGGAAGAGGTAGTATGAGACGCTGTATAGACAACCGTGAGTTCTGAAGGGTGGATGGTCCAGCCCGACACTGGGACTTCAGAGACAATCTATCTGGGCTCCACCGAGTTATTCAGAATTCGGCCCAGACACTCTAAGGCAGGCCCTGTCTTTTCCTTGCCACCGGACAGTGTGGGTGGAAATTATTACCCTGAAATGCTGCTGCCTCTGCCCCGCCACCCCCACTGTTGAGACCCGGGCAGCCACAGCCCCAATCCTGGATGCCCAACCCCTGCTCCCCAAGAGCATGGGTGCAATAAACTTTTATGCGACAGTCTGATCACTAGGAGTAAAGGCTATAAACAAGAGAGGCTGGAGTCCAGCTAACTCAAAACCTCCAGAGTGGCCCTAGAAAAAGGCTTCCGTGCTGACCACGGCAGCAAGAGCAATCCCACAGCCAGCTGGCGTTCTTTCCCTCTCTCCCTCACTCTCTGTGAGAGCTTGTACATGCATGTTCATGCATGTGAATGCGGAGGTCAGAGGTCAACCTCCAGTGTTGTTTCTTAGACACCATCCACTTTTTAAAAAACTACATTTTATCGTGTATGTGTGTGTACACATCTCTCTGTGTGTTTGTGTGTGTGTACACCTCTCTTTCTCTGTGTGTGTACATATCTGTCTTTCTGTGTGTGTACACATCTGTGTTTGTGTGTGTACACATCTCTGTGTGTGTACACATCTCTCTGTTTGTGTGTGTACACATCTGTGTGTGTACACATTTTTCTGTGTTTGTGTGTGTACACATCTCTTTCTGTGTGTTTGTGTGTATACACATCTCTCTCTCTCTCTCTCTCTCTCTCTCTCTCTGTGTGTGTACATGCACATATGCACATGTGCACAGGTACAATAAGTCAAGAGACAACTTGCAGGAAATCAGTTTTTCCTTCCACCATGTGGGTCCCAGGAATTAAAATTAGGCTGTCAGAATTGGCAATAGGCATCTTGACCTGCTGAGCCCACTCCTTTAAGGCCCAGTCTATTACTGTCTTCAAAAAACTGCCAAGTTGCCGGGCGGTGGTGGCGCACGCCTTTAATCCCAGCACTTGGGAGGCAGAGGCAGGCGGATCTTTGTGAGTTTGAGGCCAGCCTGGTCTATAGAGCGAGATCCAGGAAAGGCACAAAGCTACACAGAGAAACCCTGCCTTGAAAAACCAAAAAAAAAAAAAAAAAAAAAAAAAAAACTGCCAAGTTGGCTAGACTAGTTGAGGAGCAAACCCCGAAGACCCTGTGTCTCTACCTCCCCCCCACTCCCCGACCCCCGAAGCACTTGGCTGAAATTTAACTCTTTCTTTTTGTTCTTTTTTTTTTTTTTAACATGTTGGTTCTGGGGGTGAATTCAGGTCTTGGTGCTTACACTTTCCTCACGCTCTCCCCTCCCCTCTGCAGCCAGTTCTGAGCCCCTCACCCCAGTGACCATCTGCTCACTCCCATCCCTTGGGAGAAGAGCAAGGTTCTGAGGTGGCTGCCTGTGGAGCTCTGAATCCCCGTGGCTGCCATCTGAGGACCGTGGCCCTGGCCGTCATCATCTGCTCTTTCTCCTTCTCGGCCACGTTCATCTCAAGCTCTGTGCAAACTCCCCTGCAGGTTCCACCAGCGAGGTATAGCTGTCCCCTCCCCTGGACAGTGTCTTCCTGCAGTTCCATCTTGGTTCCTGTCTATCCCAGCCCATCCTCACCGTTCCCAAGTCCCACCATGAAGGCTGCCTCCTCCATCCACCTGCCTCCCTTGGAAACTCCAGTTCATGGAGAGTTCTTCCTGCTCCGAGCAACTCGGGACTGAATTAGTTTGGCGGATACTAATCTTGTATTTCAGATATGCAGGCACTGTTCTGGGGCCTTTATAAGGACAAACTCATTTAATTTTCACTAGAACCATGGAACTAGGTCCTATTTCCACTTACACATTTTCATTATTTGCAGATGTGGAAACTGAGGTACAAACACTAGTAACCTATTCCATATGGTGTGGCTGTGAGTCTCAGCCCTTGAGTGCTCTTCTCCTTCAGAACATTCTGCCTGGATTTGCTTGTCATCTCCCTGACTCAGCTCTGATGGAGAATCAAGTGGCAGCTGACCAGCTTGTTAGGGGCCAAGGTAAGACTCACAGCCCTGCCACACAATTACCCTGAGTGAGAATCCCAAGAGCATGTAACTTCCATTTCCACATCTATAAAACAGGAACAAAGCCACCCTCACCCCCCCCCACACACACACACACACACACTGGTGTTGTAAGTCATGGCACCGCACCAGGCCTGGCCCTAACAGGTCTTCAGGTCAGTTCCTACCCTGACTTCTGTGCTCTGCAAGGTCCTGGCTGGACTCTGGTCAGCCCTGTGTACACAGCAGGGCTTAGTCCCTGATGCTACTATGGAGACTTGCCTGAGGTCATCTGAGGCCTCTCAGTGGCCTGCCCCTGACTAGTCCAAGCCCCTGACTCTCTCCATGCACCTGCCTGCCTACAGCTCACGTCCCTACAGAGAACAGCAGCCCTACCAGGCAGAAGGTAACTTGCCCTCTGGGGAATCAGCCTGTCCAAACA
Source organism: Peromyscus maniculatus bairdii (assembly GCF_049852395.1). Classification (NCBI taxonomy): domain Eukaryota; kingdom Metazoa; phylum Chordata; class Mammalia; order Rodentia; family Cricetidae; genus Peromyscus; species Peromyscus maniculatus. The sequence continues at coordinate 200,049,400 of NC_134852.1, forward strand.
CTGACCACCCTGTTGGAAGCTTCCATTATTTTTGGCAATTGTCAGGGCAGAGAACATCATTGGCCCTCACTCAGAACCTACTTCCAAAGCCAGAGTCCCCACCTCGTTTCCCACACACACCCCTTGTCCTTCCTGTCCCCGAGGTTTCTGCCCCAACCCATAATCCCTTTCCTGGATTCTCAGCAGTCAAGATGAGTAAGTGTGACTACCGTATGTATAACTCTATTATTTGTTTTATTTTCTTTAATTAGGAGGCAAAAGAGAACAGAGTTGCCCGTTAGACTTTTCTGGCCAAGAAACTGGTCAGTGACTCAGGCTGAGGAAATTAGAAGGCAATTTCCAGGGATGGCTATGCAAGCCCTAAGTCAGAAGTTCCCCCAGCACTCGGCTAATTCACAGCCCCCACTTCCCATTAACTCAGCTGGCCCCAGAATAGCTCTCTGGAAAAAGCAATAGCTGGTGCTCATATTTCTGAAGCTGGACCCAGTCTCACTTGACATCAAATAGGTTTATTTTTCCCTTCCCTTCCCTTCCCTTCCCCTCTGCCTGCCACCACACACAGTGACTCCAACCCCGGTTTGCCCCCCTCACACTCCACTCCGTGCGAAGCCATGAGAAATGGCTGGCTCTGCTCCCTGTCCCAACGGTCTTGAAGGATGTGGTTGGTTGTTCCGTCAACGGGGAGCCTCATCAGCCCCGTGAATCACCCCTAGGTCACTTCCCTCTACAGAGAAGAAATGGTTCCCATTTGCACACGTGTGTGTGTGTGTGTGTGTGTAAGAGACTCACACTCCCAGAATCAGGAAGATGGGGAGCAGGCAGTGCTGACCTCTGGTGCTGATCTGGCTAGGATCCTCCTTGTCCTGTCCCTACCTGGAGCAACCTCTCTTTTCTCCCAGCCCACATGCTTTCTCTTCTCCGCATATCAGGAATCTATCAGTAGGGCCCAGTGCTCAGCCAGGATCCCCTCCAGGTCTGAACAGCTGCTCCCTGTTTACTGGTGTCCTGTATGCTGGGTGCTTTCCACCCAGCTTTCCATGGGGCAAACAGCCCAATAGACTCTGAACAGCTGGGCCTTCCTTTCGGCCCAGCCTTCTTTTCTCTCAGCTTCACCCATGGGTCCTAGATGCACTTCAGTGCTTTGGTGATGAGAAACGTCCTCAAAGTACTGTGAGGTTACAGGTGAGGACACTGAGCCCAGAGTCACTGGCTGGACAGTTAGGAAGTGCCGGAGGCAGTATTTGAACCCCCTATGTCCAATATCACTTCTTCCATAATGCAAACCCTAAGAAAGGCTCTTGCACTTCTCACTCCTGTGGGGCTGGAGCCATAATCTCAGGGCTTAGAGAATAAAAACGAAGAGCTGAGACATGAATGAGTTTGGTGCCAATTCCTAAAAACACAGCTCCGGGACCAAACCCAAAACCTACGATGATATAAATGCGGGGAGAATGTGCTATTTTCATAGGCTCACCCTTCATTCATCTTCCCAGGAGGCACTGGAGACAGATACTCTTCTCCCAGGGACCTCTCCCTCCACGACCAGTCAAACCCAGTTTCACGGCACAGGATGAACACCCTCCCCAGAAGGGAGGCCCTCTAATGCTACCCTGCACCACTCTGTCATACAGGCCTGAGCCTGGACTCACTAACGGCAGGCACCCCGTCTTGGGGCTTCTCCTTGGGAGGTAAACTAACCTGTGTTTACCTAGATCTGACTGAAGCTCAGTGGGGGTTCCAAGCAACTAGCTAATTTCACCGAGCTTTGGCCAATCCATCTGTAATAAGGATCAAAGCCGCCCGCGCGCGCGCGCACACACACACACACACACACACACACACACGCACACACACACGGTAGAGTAGATGAACCATCATGCTCCCAGGGGAGCATGCCTGTTAGCGCTGGGCACCATGGAAGGTAACTGCTGACACTGCTGTTCCTTCCATTCCCTAGAGTCCTGTGGAGGATCAGAGCATTCACGACTGGTATTTGTCTGAAATAAACACTCACGAAAGGAAACCACTGTGAAAGCAGGACACCTCCCAAATCTAAACAGACATAATGCCTCCTTGGCTTTGGGTAAACAAGCTTCTCTCCACCACCATATGGCTCTAAACACACCTATACACACCCGTGAGTGCAAAGAATTCTGTCCTTCTGAACTCACATCCCTGTCAGAAGACTCTCCCATGCAGGCAGCTGTGGCCCGCAACTGGTATCTGCAGGGCCATCTTACAGAGTCTGAAGCCAAAGCCAGTTTACCTAAGGTCTCCTGAGGAACAGCTCATGAGCACTAGGACAGGAGCCCAGCTCCCAGACAGGCAGGCTGACTTCAGCAGCAGCAGCTGCTGCTCACCCTTCCCAGCCCCACCCCAGGCAGGGGCTGGCCGAGAGGAAGGAAGCCAGGGGCTGGCTGCACCGTGCACACGATGGAAGATGAGGCTATTTGTCTGCCTTTCGTAAACAGATCCAACGCACCAGATGCCCCCCACCTCTGCAGCTCCCCCCTCCTTGTGGCAATGCGCACACCCTCTGCCAGGTGTCCTGAAAGAACCTTTGCATGGGTTTCCAGGGTCCTGGAGACAGTGCTGCTGCTCCTCCTGCATGGGCCTGAAGTCTCCCTGGTCATCAAGCTCCGTCCGGTTAACCTGTGCACCCATAAAACCTCTGCTCTGCAATTCACCAAAGCACAGGCTCAGCACTCACCCTCAGTGCAGGGAGGCTGGAAGGAGACACGATTCTCCAGTGTAGAATTTACGAGGACATAGGTGACTTGAGTGCAATTTCTCCTGCCAACTTACCAGCCAGAGGAGCCTTATCCAGAACATCTGCCCTTCCACTGTGGGGTTTCTACTATACAAGGGTCAAAAAGGGAGGTGATCGCCCCGGAGCCCTACCGGACTCCTTCAACATTGGGCACCCCTGTGTCAGGCACCAGTGCCCCAAGAGTGTAGTGTTGTCTCTGTCCTCCTCGTCAACTTCAACCAGACTCCGGGTGCCTTCAGGGAACAAAGTTCACTCCACAGGCTTGAGGTTGTGACTAGCTACCCGGTAAGTAACCCGCCTGGTTCTCCGTTCCCTCATCTGTAAGTAAAGGGTTGTGCCGGATGAGCTGTCTGCCCCAGCCAGCTCCACAATGCCATGACATACAACACACTCCTTTCATTGTTTCTAGAACTGTGTGTGTGATCCCATCTGCAGGTGACATCACTCTCTGCCCCAAGAATCACATCATCCATTCTTACAGGGAAGTGGAGATGACCCCGGAAACACTCTGTCTGTAGAAAGGGAGGAAATGATCATTTCAAGGGAAGGAGACAGGACTTCTTTTGTATTTTCCACACAGAACACTTTATTATCAGCCTTAAAGCGCCAAGTCTCCCTTCCTCTCAGTCAGACCGTTAATAGCTAGTTTTCGAACTTTCTTAGTCAGACTCTCACCAACAGTTAGCTACTATTTGATGAGTGCTTAGTACCCAGAACTGGGCTAAGTACTGCACATGGATGATGTCATTTAGTTCTCCCAACAGCCCGAGGAAGTAACACTATTATTATCCTCACTTTGAAAGTGAGGAAATTAGAGCTGGAGAGATGGCTCAGCGGTTCCAAGCCCCGGCAGCTCTTCCGGGGGACCCTGGTTCAATTTCCAGCACCCACAGGGCAGCTCACAACTGTCTAAACTCCAGATCCAAGGGATCCTGGCTCTTTGCAGGTACTTCAGGCAAGTGGTGCACAGACACACACATGCAAGCAAAACACTCGTACACATAAAATAGTTTAAATTGCTTTTCAAAACAGGGAAACTGAGGTCCATGAAGTCTTAAAGAATGTGCACAGTGCTGCACAGCTTGCCAGTGGGTGAGCCAGCCTTTTAAGGAGATCCCACAGTAGCCTGCCCGGCCTCTCTATACCGCCAATAGCAGGTCTTGGTCCCCTTAGCTGCTTCTTTGTTGTCAGTGTGTGGGACATTGCAATCTCGGGCATAGCTGCTCAGAGCTAAAATGTGATGTTTCCTGTAAAATCCAGAGCTGGAAAAGCACCTGCTGGGGTCTCAGGGCAGAGACTGCAACTGCTGAAGGCTGGAAAAGAGAATCTTTCAAACAGCACACAGTGCACCCAAAAAATGAGGTCAGGAAGGTTGGCGCCATTCTTAACCCTGGAGCAGGGTGACCAGCAGGTGACCCAAGGAAACCCCAAATGTTTTCTTGTTTTCGTAGGACTGGGGGTAGAAATGCCTCACACTTTCAGGTCCAGGGCTCTCCTACTGAGCCACCTCCTCGGCCCCTCAAGGAGCTCTTGGTTTGGTTTGGTTTTTGTAATGGCAGTAGACGCTTTCAACACCAGATGACATGGCTGTGTGTCAGGGGATGTCCCCCACAGATCCACCACCCTGTCGGATCACTCTTACCTTCTTCCCAACCTGAGTCCAGCCCCACTAGTCAACTGTAGAGAACCCCGTCTTCAGGTCTGCTGGGATCCAGGCAGAAAGAGTAGCCCGGGGTTGGCATTACACCACAAACCCAGCCTCCTTCCAATGGGGAAATAAAAGGCACTTCAGAGACCAACGTGCAATCTAGGGCAGCGACCAACAGCCTGTTTTAATTGTTAAAATGAATGCTCTGGGCGTTCTAAATGTTCCTTTAAATGCCTGATTTGCAAAGAGGAGGCTGCCCCACTGTCCCTGTCTTCTGTGACTTGGGTACTGTACTGGCACTCTCTTCTATCTCAAGTGCAGGAGCAGAGCTCAGCAAGGCATCCTCGGGCAGCAAGGACAGTGTTTACTTCCAAAGGTGTGAAGGATTGGAAGACAGGACCGGCTGAGATGAAAGGGGACTGTCACACACCCTGAAACCCAGCCGGTCAACCGTAGCCTCTTCTCATTAAGTTTGGGTAAGGAAGGGGGAGGGGCGGCGGGGCAGTCAACCGTGCCTCGGAGACCACAGACCACATTTGCTTACTCGTGTCTGGAGACAGAGCATCACTTACGAGGAAATGACCCCGGCGAAGGGTCACGTCCAGAGGAGGGATAAAAGGAAAAGCCACAGTTCTCCTCACACCACGGGATACAATAGTTTTAAGACGGAAATCAAAGCTCGGAGCGAAGAGTGGAGGGGGCAGGGGGCCAAAAGCTTCCTCTGTCCCCAGAACCCAGCCGGTGCAGGCAGAGCAGCAAACGTGGAAGGCAGAAAGCGAAGCGTGGGTCGCCGGTCAAAGCAACTAAAAGCATCCCGGGCCGAGCGAGCGAGCGTGAGCGCCCCGCGCCCCTAGGGAGCGCGGCGAAAATGCTCTTTCCCAAAGGAACTGCTCCGCAAGAGGCTGACGAAAGCTTCCCCCACCATCCATCCAAGCGGCGGGCGGACACATGACTTCACCGTTGTAACAGACAAGGGCAGCCACTTGCCAATTGCAATGCCAAAAAAAGAAACCCGGGACACGGGAGTGGAGGAAGGACAGAAAAGGTTTCCCTAGAGATCGCAGCCCTGCGAACAGACTCTGGAGCCGAGGGCGGGCCCTGGGGTCACGAATCTCTGGGACTTAATAGTAAGAAGAGGCCAGGGGCCACCTCCGGCCCTGGCCAGCCCCACACCGGGGTTAGTGGGAGCAGTACTCACATAGTGCTTGGAGGGGCTCCTCCGCTTCTCCACGTCCACCACGGTGGCATCTTGCACGCAGTAGGCGAGCATCTTCCCCACAAAGCGAGTGGCGCCCCCCAGCGGCGTCACCTTCTCATCCCGGCCGGGTTCCAGCTCCTTCTCCGGTTGCCCGGGTCCCCGCGGCTACGCGCCACCCCTGCCCCACGCGCCGTCCGCCGCCCGGGCTCCCGGCGCCCACAGCAGCGGCTCCCGGGCATGCGACTGTCCTGGAGGGCACGAGGGCTCCGTGCGCCCCAGGCGGCTCCCGTGGGCCTGCCGCGCGCGCCCCTTCCCTCCCGCGCCGCCGCGCTCCGCTCGCCTGCCCGCTCTCTCTGCCGCCCGATGGGGCCGGCGGGAACTGGCGGCGCAGAGGAGGGTGGGGGTGTGTCCCGCCGGCGAGGGCACGGGGCGGGGGCCGGGTCTGCTGTCAGCGCGCCGGGGAGGGGCCGCCGGCGCCCCTGGGCCGCGCTCGGGCTCCTGGGGGCTCGGCGCTGGCGGACGCTGTGGGCGCAGGAGGCGGAGGCGGGGCGGGCAGGGAAGGGGAGGGAGGGGAAGGGAGGGGAGCGCGGCAAGGGGAAGCGCGGGGAGGGGCTCCGGGCCGGGGGAGGGGCTCGGGCGGACGGCGAGGGGCTGCAGCCCTGCGAGGCCTGGAAGGGCTACTCTGCTCAGCACCCAAGCTCAAGGTAGCGTTGGAGCGAGGAGGCTCAGGGCAAGTGAGCCCAGGGCGCCCCCATCCTGACTTTCCGTCTCCCAGAGGATCTGTGGTCACCTTTCTGTCCCTTGTACCACTGCCGTCTCCCCAGATCTCTTGAAGGAAAAGTAGTTTATTACCGGCCTGTTACAGCCCACAGCTCCAAGAGGAGACCGGGAAGAACCTGCATTAAATCTTTCAAACTAGCCTTCCTTTGATGAACCACCTGCCCCCCTGCAGGTCACCACGGGTGAATTCTCCCCGGAAATGGGATCTATTGATCGGCTGCTGCCTCCATCATCGATCAGGGCCTGTGTAACTAACCTGTGACATCATTTCCCAATGGCAAGGTTACAAACACCACTTTAGTCTTAAGTCCGGGCTCCCCTGGGACTCTCCCAGGGCTGGCGACGAGGAAGGGAGCACACAATGGTGGGAAAAATCCACTGTGTTGGGGGCCAGATCTTCATTAGCTCCAGGCTCTGGCTTCCTCACTATCCCTCCCTCTGCATGGGAAAGCCCGCTTTCCGAGTCGTTTGCCCATCTCTGTCTGGTCTTGGAGCACAATTTTATTTAATTCAACATACCCCCCCCATCGATTTCATCATTTTTTTTCCATTCTACTTTCAAATATTTAAAAGAGTAGGTGTTTTCATAACAAATCCAATTGTTTCACAATACAGTAATGTTTTGTGCCTGGGGACCAATGGGAGGCATCAGAAATGAGGGCGAAGGATTTTGTGACTTTAAAATTTGCCTTGTCAGAAGCTCCCGGGCCATTCTGAGACTTCCTTCAGCATTTGCTTGGCGAAAAGTACCCAGCATAATCCAGGCTGAGGAGGGACATAAAGATACTGAACCACTGCACCTGAAAGAACTGAAGACAGATTCAGGATGGAGCCAGGAAGGTGATTCATGGGGTAAGAGCACTTGTTGAATTTACGGAGGACCTGGGTTCTGTTCCCAGCATCCACTCAATGGCTCACAACCCTCTATAACTCCAGTTCCAGGGGATCAGATGCCCTCTTCTGACCTCCTTCAGCAGGCAACGTGGTGCACATACATACATGCAGGCAAAACACTTAAACAAAACTTTAACTTTTTCTTTTCTTTTTAATTGTAAAAGAGCGCTGGCCGAGCAAGCATGACTAGCAGAGTTCAGAGCCCCAGTACTAATGTAAAAGCCAGGTGTGGGCTCGAGCCTGTGACCCTAGCACTATATGGGACAGATTGCAGGGGCTTGCAGGCCAGCCAGCCTAGTCACAGAAACAGTAAGTTCCAGGTTCCAGGATCAGTGAGAGATCCTGTCTCAAGGGAATAAGGTAGGGAGTGGATATCAGCCATCTTCCTCTGGCCTGTGAGTGTATTGCACACGGGCACACACATGCAAGTGAACATGAACACATACACTCACAAAACAGATGGGAGCAGGAGTCTTGGCACCAGGCGCAGCCGTCTCCATCTCAGAGACAGTGGTGAAAAATCCTTGTTGGTGCTGGTGGGAGGCTAGAAGAAGGCGCTCCCTGGACAGGGTGTTTGGTTAGTGGGGAATGGCAGAGCTGAGTCTGTCCTCCTGAACAAGGCTTGTTCTCCAAAGCTTCACCCAGAGTAGATGCGCAGCCCTGAGCCACGGAAGGTGGGAGGATGTCAGCCCCGCCCCAAGTCTGCTTTGATACCGTGTCAAGGCAGCCTGAGCTTCAGGATGAGCTGCTCCGCAGAAGCTCGCCCGCCCGTCTTCCTCTATGGCTGGCCCGGCTTCTAGATGTGCTAATTAATCCTGATAAACCTCTCGTGAGGGAAGGTGTTTGGCTGTGGTAGGGAAAATGGAGGGCCAGGCTCAGTTGCTGTGGCCCGCCTTGAGAACCAGAGCAGTTAGTTCAGTCCAAACTGCATCTGTTTGTTCCCACCCAGACTGCTGCTCCTGGGCCCCCACTGCACTGAACAGAATACCAACCGCAAGAAGGCTTGGGAGCCATGGTGGTCAGTGCTGCCACTGTCCTAGCCACTTAGTGCTTACCTGCCTGTTGACAGCCTTTGCCTGCCTAAGAAACTCCAGACAACCTGACATCTCTCAGACTGGGGTCTTAGACATACACACTCCGTTCCTCCTTTTGTTTCTGAATTATCTCGATTAGAAAAAAAACAAAACTGAACATCTCTTCTCATCCCCAACACAAGAATGTCAAGATGGCAGAGGCTGAGGGAGAAAAGATCTTTAAGTGTGAAGTGGGGCAGGCTGCACTTCCTACTTCCTTCCACTAGCGTTCCCAGAATTCCTTTCTGCTTACCTCCGGGTTTACTGCGTGTCTCCTGGGTAACTGACACTCCCTCTGACATAATAGAATTCAGCAGCAATTGACTTGTAGACAGGGACAGTGTCTGATGCATGGTAGGTACACAGGTTTTTTCTGGGTTGGAAATGTCAGTTCAAAGATAGTGCTGGAGGTGAGATTAAACCCCAATTTTGTCACTGCCTGGGGGACCAGCACAGGGCTCCAAGGGAAATCCACACTCAGTACATACTAGACTTCTCTCTCAGGGGGAGGGGAGGGTGGGATGTAGGGGAAAAAGACACACTCTTGATGGTTTCCCTTTTTATTCTCTATTCTTTCATGTTCTTTCTGTGCTCTTTCATTGTTGGTTGAAGAAAAAAGTCACTCCAAGATGAAATTTTAAGGCCCATGTGACAGCAGGAAGGTCCAGCCTCTTAGGATGGACTGAACTGGACTGGACCCTAAGCATCCATACAAAGGCATATTTATGGATTGTTACACAAAGAATTTCCTCATACCAAGGTCCCTAATCTTAATTTACATGTCTTACCGAAGGAGAGCATCACATGCCTCCATGACTCTAGTTCTTCATTGTGTATCGTGTGCAATCCACAATAATACAAGAGCCTCAGGTGTGCCTGAGGCGTCTTGTGACCAAAGTCATGGGATGGCTGCAAAGCCCCTTCAGCAAAACTGTCTTCCACAAAGAATTCTTCAAGGTCAAAGTACTTCTAAAAAACAGCTGTTCATTCTAAGATCTACCCCACACAGTGATTCTGCTAAATTCCTACAGAGTATGGATAAAAACAGGGTTTTTTGATCTCCTTTACATGAGTAAAAACAAAGTCACCCTAATAACCCATATACATTTATATCTAAGTACCTTGTTACATATTAACAGAACATGAGCAAGCAGAAAGCATTTTTTCATAGCCAACTCCTTTGTTGGCAGGCGAAAGCAACAGCAAACATGTAAAGGCACAGCAGAAGCAAAAGACATTCCGGAGTCTGTGGTCTGGGTGGGGGTTGCCTAACCAGGAGTCACCCACTGGGGTTGCCTCTTGGTGGACTGACACTTGAACTTCAATTGCCACCTGCTGCTCCTCTGACATGGTCTCCATCAGTCACCTCCACCTGCAAACCCTGTGGGTGAGTCCAACCCAAGAATACTATGTGAGCTCAAATGAGAAACTACAGACATAAAAATGAAAAAAGAAAAAGTTGGGTATTTAAAAAAAAAATGGGAAGAGTGCCTAAAATAAAGATGCGAACTGATACCTCAAAACTTGATTTTTCAAAAACAGAAATTTGTATGATTTGGTTCTAATGTGTATAAAGAAAGAATTTTCTAGCTGGAAGAGATCATTCATCTAATTTTGGAGAGGCAAACTGAGGCCAAAAGAAACTAAGCAAGTTTCCTAGTGCTAAGATCTAGCTAGTCCTAGACCAACTGGCTCCCTGTCTCCAGGTGCCTATTCACAGACACAAGGAGTTCATCTGCAGAGCACACTGAGCACACGTCCTAACACCTATAGAGTCCTTTACTGCCAATACGCCACTTCTACAAGCACCAGAAATTGCCCAGATAACAGGGACTGTGCATGCTGCATGGTCCTCCATGCAAGGCCCATTCCACCTCCCTCCACTCAACCCCCACCTCCAGACTGTTCAGGCTGCCTAAAAAAAGACGACCTACAGGAAAGCATAGAAAATTAAGCCCTAGGTAAAGGCAAAGTATTATTCCTTCTTCATACTTAGGAATGTTATGGTAGTTCCTAATCATTCTTGGTCTCTGTCTTAGTTAGGGTGTTTTTGTTTTTGTTTTTTAAGTTAGAATTTTTATTGCTGTGAAGGGACACTATGACCACAGCAACTCTTATAAAGGAGATTGGGGTGGCAGCTTACAGGTTCAGAGGTTCAGCCATTATCATCATGGTGGGGAGCATGGTGGCGTGCAGGCAGACGTGGTGCTGGAATAGCAGCTCAGAGTATACATCATGCAGGCAACAGGAAGTCCACTGAGACATTAGGTGGTATCCTGAGCATAGGAAACCTCAAAGCCCACCCCACAGTGACGCACTTCCTCCAACAAAGCCACACCTCCTACTAGTGCCGCTCCCTGTGAGATTATGTGTAGCCAGAGTTTTCCTGCCTTGCCCACAGTCAGGACAAATCTCTCTCACCCGCCAGTCCCACAGCCGCTCAGACCCAACCAAGTAAACTCAGAGACTTATATTGCTTACAAACTGTATGGCCGTGGCAGGCTTCTTGCTAACTGTTCTTACAGCTTAAATTAATCCATTTCCACAAATCTATACCTTGTCACATGGCTCATGGCTTACCAGCATCTTCACATGCAGCTTGTTCTGGCGGGGGCTGGCAGTGTCTCTGACTCAGCCTTCCACTTCACAGAATTCTTCTCCTCCTTGTCCCACCTATACTTCCTCCTGCCTGACTACTGGCCAATCAGTGTTTCATTTACTAACCAATCAGAGCAACACATTTGCCATACAGAACATCCCACAGCATTTAGAACATCCCACAGCAATTATGGGAACCAATCACATTCAAACTACCAGCCTCTAACCATGTATTGTGCACTGCTTACTCAGCCTTTACTATACTGAACCTCATTTACACCCTGTTCTATTATTCAGCTTTCCTGTGCTTAGGCTGGACCTTCTAATCTGGTAAGAAGCCCACAAAGCTCTTACAAACAAACAAGCCTGGTAGTGGTGGCGCAAGCCTTTAATCCCAGCACTCAGGAGGCAGAGGCAGGCGGATCTCCAGGTTCAAGGCCAGCCTGATCTAAGAGTGAGTTCCAGGACAGCCAGGACTACACACAGAAACTCAGTCTCAAAAAAACCAAACAAACATGGACTTTGACCCCACCCATTCCCTCCCTACCCTCAGCTGAAGCATTTCTGCCGCCTGCCACCTGTCCTGCTCTCCACCCAAAGCAGGGCTGTGCGTGTGCCAGGCACTCTGTCAATGGTTGTCTCTTTGAATGGTTGAGATCACAGTAGACAGTTGTAGATGTGGCTGCTACTAAGTGCTATGTGGAAGAGTTGGAGAATGGTCTCAAAACAGGCTTTATCCAACCTGGGTTCCCATGCCACCTTCACAAGCCAGCCTTGTGCCCTTAGAGCAAGCACCCTGGGGACCTTTCTCATCAGTCCCTTTCTGGACATACTCGATGATGGATAACTGTTCTTTAGAATAAGGTCTCAATAGACCATCACCTAGAGATGTGAAAATTCGAGTGAAATCTGGGGCTCCCTCTTGGCCAAAGTGATACTGACCCTGTTAACTCCAACAGCTGGCCAGGGCAGCATCTGCCTTTCAGATCCTGGCTAACCTCTGGTGGGGACATGCAAGGCCTGGAATGAAAAAGGAACTTGGTTCGTACTTCTTGCTCAGTTTCTTTTTTTAGGACCGGCCCTATTAACTTGTGTTTAGGAGCACATCCAGAGAATGTCCCCATGACCCCGATCCCCACCTGGAGTAGAAAGTGAGGTCAACTTCCCAGGAAAGTCATTTGCTAGCTTTTAATTTCTTTCTTTTTTCTTTTTAAAGACTCCTAGAACTCACCTGGTAGACTAGACTGACCTCAAATTCGCAGAGATACACCTTCCTCAGCCTCCCCAGTAATGGGATTAAAGGTGTGTACCACCACACCTGGCTAGTGTAATGGTGCAGTCCTTAATGCTAGCACTTGGGAGGTGGAGACAGGAGGATCAAGAGTTCAAGGCTAATCTGAGCTACAAGAGACACACACAGACACATTGTGTTAGTTAGGATTTATTATTTCTGTGAAGAGACACCATGACCATGACACCTCCTATAAAGGAAAACATTTAATTGGGTTGGCTCATTTACAGTTTTGAGGTTTAGTCCATTATCAGCATGGCAGGAAGCAAGGCAGCATGCAGGCAGACATGGTGCTGGAGAAGGAGTTGAGAGTTCTTACATCTTGACGCACAGGAAACAGGAAGTGGTCCGAGACACTGAGTGTGGCTTGAGCATATATGAGACCTCAAAGCCCACCTCCGCAGTGACACACTTCCTCCAACAAGGCCATACCTATTTCAACAAGGCCACACCTCCTAATAGTGCTACTCCCTTTGGGGGCCATTTTCTTTCAAACCACCACACAGGTACACATGCACAAACGCAATTTTTTTAATTAAAATTTTTTCATTGTGTATATTTATTGTACATGGTCCTGTGTTACATAAGGACACTCTCATACAAACATGTATTATATGTTCAGTGTGTTCCCCCATAACCCTAGACCTCTTTGTTCCCCTAGACTAGTAGCTCTCAACCTTCCTAACGCTGTGACCCTTAATACAGCTCCTCATGTTGTGGTGACCCCAACCATAACATTATTTTCATTGCTACTTCATAACTGTAATTTTGCTACTGTTACGAATCATAATATAAATATCTGATAAGCAGGATATCTGATATGTGACCACTGTGGGGTTGTGAGCCCCAGGTAGAGAATTGCTGCCCTAGACAATTTTACTTCTCCTTTTATGTCATATAAACATATATATGTGATTTTATAGATCTATTAAAGTCTAAGAATCTCACATGAGAGAAAGCACTCAATATTTGTCTTTCAAAACTGGCTCAATTCGTTTAACAAAGAGATTTCCAGTTGCATCCATTTTCCTGCAAATAGCGTAGGTCTTCTCTCTGGATGATGCCACTGCACATGCAACATACTTTTTAACTCGTTCCTTTGATACTAGACATATGGCTTGCTTCAATAAGTTAGCTATTGTGAAAAGTGCCACAGTAAGCATGGATCTGTGACCTTCTTTGAAAGGCTGACTTAGAGTCGTATGAGGAAATAGCCAGGACTATAATGTAGCTGGAGTTACATGGGACAGCCTAGTTTTAGTTTTTTGAGGAACCTCCCTGCTGACTTCCAGAGGGGCCGCACTAGTTTGCATTCCCACCAGCAGTGTACAGGCTCCCTTTCAAAGGTGTCTTCTTTCTTGGTTGCTGGAGATGGGGAAGGATGGGGTACCAGAGCTGCCCTGTCTACATAGCCCCACTGCTAATTGCAATTATACTAACACGGTGCGGCTCTTTGTTAAGCCATCAGCTGGGGAAAGCCACCTCTCCCTTTGCCCACATGGGCTTTTCATCAGGCAGGTGTCTGCCTGCTTCTCCAGACAGTGCTATGGAGGGCCTCAGCCTCCTGCTGCACACTGGTAAGAGTCATTGTGCGTTTTTTAAAATAGAACAACTTGGAATTTTAGCCTTAGAAAATGACCAGGCCCACAGAATACCAGAAGGAAATCTGGTAGCTTGAACAACCAAAGAAGCCAAGGGCACAATTAGATTCATAGAGGGGGAAAATATTATTCTGCAACTCTAGGCTGCATCCCTAATCCTGACCAGACATCTGGTCCCCAGACCAGCACATTATGTTTTAAGGCCTTCAGAAATGAAGATGTGGATGGTTTTGTCTAATCTCATACTCAACAGGTGATGTGCTGGCCCGTTTTATGCCAACTTGACACAGATTAGAGCCATCTGAAGGGAAGGGACCTCAATGGAGAAAATACTTCCATAAGATCTGGCTGTAAGGCATTTTTCTCAATTGGTGATTGATAGAGGTCCATTGTAGGTGGGGCCACTCCTGGTCTGGTGGTTCTAGGTTCTATGAGAAAGCCGGCTAAGCAAGCCATGAGGAGCAAGCCAATAATAAGCAGCTCCCTTCCATGGCCTCTGTATCAGCTCTTGCCTCCTGGTTTCTGCTCTGTTTGGGTTCCTGCCCTGACTTCCTTCAGTGATGGACTATTGTTGTGGGGTATTTGTACACTGTGTAAAAATATATCGCTGTGATTGGTGTAATAAAGAGCTGAACAGCCAATAGCTAGGGAGGAGGTATAGGCGGGATTTCTGGGGAGAGAAAGGAAGAGGAGGAGTCTAGGTGCACAAGAGACACCAGGAGACGTGGAGAGGAAACAGGAGGTGCAAGATGGAAGAGAGGTAAGGCCATGTCATAGAACGTAGATTAATATAAGTGGGTTAATTTAATGTAGCTAGAGCTTTCCTGCCTTGCCCACAGTCAGGACAAATCTTTGTCACCCACCAGTCCCACAGCCGCTCAGACCCAACCAAGTAAACACAGAGACTTACATTGCTTACAAACTGTATGGCCGTGGCAGGCTTCTTGCTAACTGTTCTTATAGCTTAAATTAATCCATTTCTATTAATCTATACCTTGCCACGTGGCTCGTGGCTTACCGGTGTCTTCACATGGTGCTTGTCATGGCAACGGCTGGCAGTGACTCCCTCCGCCTTCCTGTTCTTTTTTTTTTCTCCTCTCTGTTAGTCCCGCCTATACTTCCTGCCTAGCCACTGGCCAATCAGTGTTTTATTTATTGACCAATCAGAGTAATTTGACATACAGACCATCCCACAGCAATTTAAGTTAGAAGAGCTGGTCAGGAACAAGCCTAATCTATAGGTCAAGCTTTCATAATTAATAAGAAGTCTCTGTGTCATTATTTGGGAGCAAGCTGGCAGTCCAAAGAAAAATCTGACTGCAGACTATGATGTGGAAATGTAAGCCAAATAAACCCCTTCTTCCCCAATTTGCTTTTGGTCATGGTGTTTCATCATAGCAACAGTAACCCCAACTGACACAGGTGAATTCCCAGCATCCTCTTGGTATAAAAGACCGCTCTGTATACTTTTATTTCAATCACAAACAGTCCTAGATTTTCTTTTTCAAATTCCCCTGGGTTTTCCAGAAGCCAGAAAACTCTGACTTGGCTACTGAATGACAAGTAAAAAGTGAGGGAGAGAGAAAAAATCCATCGGGGAATTCAAAAGCAATCTTTTTCTCTTTCCTTTTCTTAAATATAGCCAGAGGCCACAAATTAAAAAAAAAAAAAAAAGGCTCTGTTTTGACTCCGCCCCCTTCCATTTTCTTTCGTTTCTCTATTCAGAAATATCTTTGAAGTCACAGTTTCATGTCCTGTTTGAACCCATGAGTTTATTCGTTTTAGGGTAAAGGATTTGAGACACTCGAGGGCTCCCGGTCAAGTGTGATTTCAGCACAAGCCTTACCCTTTGTAAAGCAGAAGGTCCCCCCAAAGCTGGCTCATTTCTTACCCAATTGGTAATAAAGGCCGAAAAATCCTTGGCTCAGATCTGGGCTGCCATGGTTATGCAATCTGCCAGGTGAGAAATCAACCTGTTCCTCTTCCTGAAACAAGCGTGGTGTGTGTCTTCATTAGGACTCCGATTTGCAAGGACTATACCCTGACGCGTGATCTAGAAAAGGATGGGTTGGGGCTCTATTTACAACACATAGTAGCAGTTTCTCATGGAGTCACAGACATCTGGACATCCTGAATGAGTAGAATCGGGAAGTAGCAAATCGTTGAGAATATAAGCAATGCTTTTCTTGTCTCTATTTAGTACTGTGTGCCTGATTTACCTCTTTTTCTTTCACGTGCATGTGCTTATTTGCGTGAACCTCCCGTTTCTGCCTCCCAAGTGTTAGCATTAAAGACTTGCACCATTACACCAGGCTTTTTGTTTTGCCTTCTGACTGCAGATTTTTTTCTCTGCTTCTTGACGTGGTGGGAAGTCTCCTCAGCACGAGGGTCCACCATCCTCTCAATCCAGATACATCTAAGGCACATTGCCTGCCTTTGGAGTCCAGTTCCAAGTTTGCTAGGAAAGAAGAATCTGATTGGCTCAGGTTGGTCATGTGTCCATCCTGACCCAAGTAAGTATCAGCAGGTGGAGTTCCGTAGAGAATATAAGCAAACTGATTAGGGAATTCTAGGAAAGAGGGCTGGGACAGTAGGTTATACATCCCAAATACAGCTACTAAATTGCTGTTTGCTTTTTAGAGGACTTCATTAATCAAGTAATTTTTTTTCACATTTATTTTTGGGGATGGGGCACGTGTGCCACAGTGAGTGCATGGAGGTCAGAGGACAACTTGTGGGAATCAGTTCTCTTCCACTTTGTAGGTCTTGGGATAGGAATCAGATCAGTGGGTGTGGCAGGAAGCACCTTTATTTACTGAGCCATCTCACCAGCCTGATTATTTATTTATCCACTAGAAATTGTGTTAAGTTACCAACATGACTCCCACTCACCTAGGAACTGGGGCTGCAGCAGTTGGAGACAAATTGCCATTTAGGAATTGTATAGCTTTTGTTGAAGATAAGCATGGTTCAAAAAAGTCATAAAAAGGAGACTGGAAAGATGACTCCGTGGTTAACAGCACAGGTGACTCTTCCAGAGAACCCTGGTTCAATTTCTAGCACCCATATGGTGGCTCACATCCATCTCCAGTCCCAGGGGATTCCAATACCTTCTTCTAGCACCTGGGAGCACCAGTGAAAGCAAGACATTCATATAAACATTAAACAGTCATAAAAATGAATATAAAATTATAATAGTGGTGAATGTTATTTAAGCAGAGCAAACATATACCAAAGTATAAATTCTGAGGGTGAGAATGGAAAGTTTTACATTTTAAAGATTTAAAAATGTAAAATAAACACACCGCTCACAAATTCCACAATGCACTTGAACATTTGTAGAAGTGGAAGAAGACAGGTTTGGCTGTTCAGCACAGGGGCCAGGCGGAAGACATCTGAGGTTTTGTAGATGACCCAGCTTGGACTTTGACCGTGGTCTTAAGGTGGAGTGCAGGGAACTGTAGCCGCAGAGTGGCCTCTGTTTGGTGGGACTGTGGGGACCCTGGTGATAAGGACAGTTGTAGTTCTTCATCTGTATAGCTGGAGGGATGCGATGCTGTTCAATTTTCTAATTTTTTTTTCTCTGTGAAATTAGATGGTTCATCTAGTTCATCTCAAGACTTCCTTCTGGCTATAGTAAGAATGGTAAGAGTAACAACACCCACAGTTCTTTACTAAGCTCATATAGTATGGTATTCCAAGAACTATGCTGAGCAACACACACACCACACACACACACACACACACACACACACACACACACACACACACACACACCCTCACCTCTATTCCATAACCAGGAATTTAGTCACAAATCCGACTGTAGAACTTAGTCTAGTTGACAATTATACGTGGCAAAACCGAAACACTTGGGCCCTTTCGAAATTCTGTTCTTTGCATATTTGACCAGAATTTCTCTAGTGAAGGGAAGGCGTTTCTACCCAGTGTGCACCTTGTCTCTGAACATAAAGAGGGGAAGCCGTTTAGTGTGGACTGTAAGCTCAGAGTCAACTTCCAGTTCAGGGTTCCTGTACTCATATGCTTATAAAGTCCAGAAAAAAATGTTTTAAGGTGTTTTATTGTTACTTTAATTTCCAGTTTACTATTTTTATTTTTCTGGAAATCAAATGTTTCCTACATATTTGGATCTCTTTCTCTGTGAGTTCCTGCCTCTCCTTTTTCTCTGAGAGTAATCAGTTTTCTAGTTCATTAAGTTCTTGGGAGGCATATTAATCTGTGAATGGTCTTTAAATAAACTAGTCCTTCCAAGAAACAGGCACCAGGCTGAGCTCTTCTGCATACTGGCCCTGTAGCCAGGGTGACGCTCCTGACTAATGGGCTGGCGTGGGCAGGGGTGGGACTGGTCGCCCAGCACACTGTCAAGTGCCAAGCATCCCGTGCATATGCGCTCACCCACGCTCCCTGAAGATGCGGGGTGGTGAGGAGGGGTGTTTGCTGCTTACTAAGTCCCACTGTGTGTTGTGCCAGAAATCATAGAGGGGAAGTGCTACACTCATGTCTTTAATCTCACAAATGGAGTGCCGTGCCTTTGTGGAACTCCATCTAGCCGGCAATAAATTATGCAATGGAAAACCATTACATTTGGTTTTCAACTTGCTACTCTTAGAGTCTGTTCAGCATTTATGTAATGAAAGCTACAAGAAATGAGTTTTCTGTTAAGTGTGCACCGCCTTCTTTCCACCCACTTGAGGATGTTGGCTATTGTAGTGAGAACTGGACCACTCACACCCACAGGTCATTGGGAAACCCCATTCTTGTAGTCCAAGACTCTTGGCCATTTGTCTGTGTTGTCTAGTACAACTGAAGTGACCTACTCAGGCGTTTAGAAGCAAAGTGGAAAATTTTCACCATAGTTAGGAAATCCTGTAGACAGCTCTGAATAAGAAGTAGTGATATTAAGCCAGGTGTGGTGGCCCACACTTTAATCCCAGCACTCAGGAGGCAGAGGCAGGTGGATCTCTCTGAGTTTGAGGCCAAGCCTGGTCTACAAAGTGAGTTCTGGGACTGCCAGAGCTACACAGAGAAACCCTGTCTGGAAAAACCAAAACCAAAAGAAAAAAAAAAAAGTAGTGATATTGCTAAAACATCAGAATGCAAACTTTCCAAGTACAGGGAAGATGGTCTGGTTTGCTTGTTTGGCACACACCATCAGAGCTGAGAATAATATCTGACGCACAGCAAGTTTGAACTAAACATTTGTCCCATGAGTGAGCGACTCTTAAGTAGAATATTTAAAAAAAAAAAAAAAGTCAGGGAACACTTTGTCAATTAGAATCTGACCTCCAGAGTTCTGCTTTTCTCACTGACTTATTAAAGAGCCAATTAATAGCTTTCATGTGCTGTAAGGAAACAAGAGATTCTTAGTCTCTACTGAGATCTATAAAGCACTAAGACACATGTCACTTGTGACAGAAAGGTGCATATGTGGGGAGCTGAGGTACCTGTTATGCTCCTCCCAGTTCACTCATGGCAGCTGACATGCATCTCTTTGTCCAGCTCTGACGAATGCTGTTCCAGAGAAAATGAAAGGGACCGTCCTAGTCAAGGGACAGGAAAGCTGCCTGGTGACCCCTTGAGCAGCAGTGTGGAGGAGGAACGGGAAGAGACTTCTGGAAAGAGGGCAGATCAAGTGAGGGAAGACGGAGGAACCACAACAGGAGAAAGGCTTGAGGGAGGCAGAGAGTTCGCTCCAGTGTCTGTAACCTGCAGAGGGAGAGTAACAAGAGGAGGCGGGAGATGTGAGGAAGGGCCCCGAGAAACAGCATGGGCCTTGTCCCGCGGGTGGAAGTACAGTGTTTCTCCATCATATGCCTATGCTATGGAGGACCAGCAAGTTCACACCTGGGAACAGACCCGAGAGAGTGCAGGTGTCCACATAAATCATGCTGAAGTATTTATGTCAGCACTATTCATAATAACCCCAAACTGAAAATGTGCTGCTATCCATCAGTGCTGAGGGCACCAATAAGTAATGTTTCAGTGCCACAGCAGAGGACTGTACATCATCGATACAGGAAGACCTACAGCTTCCTGCAGTGAAACCGATGAAACACACAGGTGTGACATGGGGGCGGGGCAGGGGGATAGCATATAGCTCCATTTATATAAAGCTCAAAACAGGAGCTGGGAATCTAGCTCAGTTGGTAGGGTACTTGCCTAGCATGCACGAAGCCTTGGATTCGGTTCCCAGCACCGGGTAAAACTGCATGGCGGCACAGTCCGGTGCATCCCCACCCTCTGGAGCTGGAAGCAGGAAGACCGGAAGTTTGATGCAGCTGAAGACGCTTAAGATCCTGTCTCTACCTAAGTAAATTCTAAGTTCAAAACAGACGAAATTAATTTATGGCACCAGAGGTCAAAAGAGCAGTTGCCTCTGAGAGGATGCCCTGGGAGGGGACTGGGGGACAGGAAGCGTCCCCACCCTTCTCACTCCTGCTCTGCAGGAGCGTCTGAGCTGTTCACTGGAGCTGTGTGTTGAGTGTGTGGACCTTACACCTCAGCAAAGAGACTAAATCCACCTGGATGAAACCCTGTCAGATTCTACCGAGTAAAGGCAATGTAACAGGGGCCGAGGAGATGGCTCAGTGGGCCAGAAAACTTGCTGCACAAGCGTGAGGACCTGAGTTTGGGTCCCAGCACCCCATCAAAAGCTGGCGTGTGGCTATGCGCATAACCTGTTGTGGGAATTGGTTCCGTTCAGCCAATGGCGTTGGAGTAGAAAGCCCTAGGGCGTGGTCTTGCCTGCCTATGTGACTGAGCAGAGGAATAGGGGTTGTGTGCTCTCCCGGGTGGTCTGAGGCAAAGCAAGCCTTGGGGTTGGTCCCCCTCGCCCTGGGGCGGAACGAGAGGACAGCCCAGCCAGATCAACAGGTCAGCAGTGGCATCTTCCTTGTTCTGTATTAGTGAGTCTGTATTTCTACTGTACCCCTTAATACGTTATTAAGTAGACTTTTGTGGGTTCACACTTCAACCTGTAACCTCAGAGCTGTGGAGAGTGGAGACAGGAGGGGCCCTGGCTCCAGGATCAGTGGGAAGTCTGCTCAAAAGAGTAAAGCAGAGTGTGATAGATAGAGCTGAACACCCAGTTTCCTCCATACACCACACACACACACACACACACACACACACACACACACACACACACACGGTAGGAAGGTTTCTTGGTGTCATCGTCGTCATTGTGTCGTCCCCCCTACCCCACCCCGGGTCCAGACAAATTTCTCACCTGCGGTCCCATAGTCGCTGGGACCTAATTAAACACACAGAGGCTTATATTACTTACAAACTGTATGGTCTATGGCGGGCCTCTTGCTAGCTAGCTCTTATATCTTACATTAACCCATTTCCTTTAATCTATGTTTTGCTATGTGTTCCATGGTTTTACTGGTCTGCTGGCATGTTGCTGTTCCTTCAGTGGTGGCTTGAGTCTCTTCCTGCCTTTCTTCTTCCCCGTCTCTCTGCTTGGATTTCCCACCTGCCTCTAAGCTGCCTTGCCATAGGCCAAAACAGCTTTATTCGTTAGCCAATGGGAACAACATATATTCACAGCATACAGAAAGACATCCCCAGCACACACACTAATGGAAACAAAAACATAGACTCCGTGCTTCCACCCCATTCTTCTGTTTTAGACAGTCTGGGTCATGGTGTTGCTGGTCCACTGTCACACTTAGAGAGCCTTGGCCAGCTTGCACTGGGGAGGGCCTTGCAGGGACTAAATTGGAGCAGAAAGCGTCTGGAACAACAAGAAACTAAGAGGCAATGTTAAGGAAGGAGAAAGTCCCCAGGCTGGAAACCCCCAAATATGTGTATAAATTCTCCTCAAATCCTTGACCAACCTCTGAACAATACATGTATGAGACTCACAGAAATCTAACCAAAAACAAGACAAAATATCAGAATAAGCAGAAATTTCAGTGTTGTCTTTTACAGGGAGAAGAGGTTAGAACTTGGGGTAACTGGGGTACAATCCCACTGGGTCTCTCAAAAGACAGTTTAGAACATGCAGGCCTCAGAACTGTCCTACCAAGGGACAAGGAAATATATCCACAAACCCCAGCTCCTCACTGTGGTCTTCTAGGTACCATATATTCCAGAGAAAACTCTCCCAAACAAGCATTTGCTTTGTTTCTGGGCTGTGCGGGTGCTGGGACCTGAACCCAGGCCTTGGGCAAGAGCAGTGCTCGTAATGGCTGGGCCATCTCTCCAGCCCCACAGCCTGCACTGTGTAAGGAAATTCCACAGTCCACAACGTTGCAGGCCTCTGGGGTGAGCTGAGGGGAAATGGGCAATGCCTGGTACTCATCTGCTAAATCTCTTTATATAAACAGGATTCTGTTGCATATTGTTTTTGAAAGAATCAGTATTTACAACTGAACATGTCTGAACTGTGTTAAACACAAACCATTGTCATGCCTGAATGTGTTATCATTCCAAATGGGGGCGCACTGGGCACCCCAGAGCTGACACGCCCACCATTGCTCACTAGACCTACAAGAGCTGGTCTGGATGCCATGCTCTTCATGAAGGCTCTAGCCTACTGCTGTTCCCTGAGAGGTGGCTGCCAGAAGAGCTCATGTATATTAATGTAATATTACATAACTACCCCTCTCTGTGAAAAATGGGGCATTTAAGAAGAAAAGTTAGCTGGACACAGAACACGCTGGCAATCTCAATACTTGAGAGGTGGAGACCAGAGAATCAGGAGTTCAAGGTCAACCTTGGCAAGTTCAAGGACAACTGGTTTATGAGACCCTATCTCAAAAAATATAAAGAAAGAAAGAAAAAGAAATTTTGATGGTGTATAATGTATTTCATCAATATCTTGCCTCAGATGAGTTCTACGTACCAGCCACACTGTCAATAGCTGATGAAGCAGGGTGTCAGAAATGTTCCTGTGAAGACAGGAGACAAGGATAATATTTCACTGTTTTGGAGGAGTCATTTTTAAAAATTTTAAAAATTGCCCAAGTCTTTAATGTGTTTTGTGTAGAGGATTTTGCAAATGACTTTTATGGAGCCTGCTGGGTTGCAAAGCTGTTCTGTCACTGAACACAGTGGAGCATGAAAACGGCAGTCTGCTTCCACCCAGGGAGGATGAACTGGATGTTTCTGAAAACAACATATGCAAAGAAGTCTGCGTGAAGAAAACGCCCGTTCAGCGCTGCTTTCGGGTAACACCCGGCCCAGGAGGGAGGGCACACCATTGAGGAGAAGCCCGGAGAGCCTGGGCCATAGAGAACACATCCATCACAGGGGACCAGGAGTGCCCAATGAGCACCTGCCCTCACACCCTGTGGTAGCTCAGATGCCGACTTTCACCGGGAACTCAGGTTTCCAGAGGACAGGGGTCCTCGTTAGTGGGAACTGTACCTTTTTTTCCTTTGAGACAGAGCTCACTATGTAGTCCTGGCTGACCTGGAACTCTCTCTGTAGACCAGGCTGGCCTTGAACTCACAGAGACCCACCTGCCTCTGTGAATTCAATTTAAAATTCAGTCTGAGGATTCTTTATTTGTTTATTGTCATTAGATATATTCGTTTTATTTTCTGTGTGTTTTGCTGAGCCATTGTGCCTGCTGAAAATCAGTGTTTGAACAGTCAGAAAGACAGAGAACAAGGAAGCAGACAGGGGCAAAACAAGGTTATGTCTGCCTGGTTTGTTTCAACCCATCAGGCCCCAACTCTAATTTTCCCACCACTTCCCAGTAGTCCATTCAAATACAAATAAACCAGAGTTGGTGAGGTAGGGAGCCTATGATCCAATCCCTTCCCAAAGGCCCCACCCTTCACACTGCTGCATCCAGGACCAAGCCTTCAACACCCGAGCCTTTGGGGGACATTTCAGATTTAGGCCATAATACCACTCAACAAAACCAGAGAACAAGTGACGCTTATTTTAGTAAATAAAACACTGGCTAACATTTATTAAGGATTTTCCTACATCATCCTGCACCATACTGGCTGCTTTACGTGATTATCTCATGGTCACCTGTCAATGGCACCATGAAGTAAACATTATTGTCTCCATTTTTATAGATAAGGCAAGACATGCAGAATAATGACAAAGCTCGCATCAGATCAAGACGCTTGAGATGCAGAGCCCACATCCCGACACGGTCCTCCTCTGCCCTTTGCATTCAGAATGGTTGTCAGGAGGACTTCTCTGGGTGCGGAGGGGTGGTGTTTCAAGACAGGGTTTCTCTATGTAACAGCTCTGGCTGTCCTGGAACTCACTCTGCAGACCAGGCTGGCCTCAAACTCGGAGAACTGCCTGCCTCTGCCTCCTGAGTACTGGGCTTAAAGACGTGGACCACTATTGCCTGGCAGGAAGGACATTTTTAAATACTTTGGAAAAAATGTATTTTCAACTAGTGAGGAACTACGACACTTGCTTCTTGCAGGGTTGTACTGCATTGAGACCACACAACAAGTGTTAGCCACTGTCCAGAGGCAGAATCTCAAATGTGCTGGAGTCAGGAGTCAACGTGTCAGAGTTGAGGTATAGTCTTCACCTGCAGAGTTCCCGTTTAAGATTATTGTGAGACTCTGAGCACCGAGAGCCAGAATTAGCATCTAACTCTTCAGGCCAGCTGAAATCCTGCTCTGACCATTTCACCAGAGAAAATAAATACTACAAGGGGCTTCTCTCAACCATATAGTTGCCTCAGTGCTTCTTTTCCTTAAGTAAATTCGATTTAACATTGAACGTTTCCACTGAAATTTTTATAAACCCGAGCAGGCTGATGTTATACTTCAGGACTGACATTTGGTTATATTAACTTCATATACTAAAGCACTGGTACAAAATCCAAACTAAGTCTGGACTCTGTATAAAAAAAATAGTAATTGGAGCCAGCTGTGGGGGTGCACAGCTTTAATCCCAGCACTGGGGAAGCAGAGGCAGGGGGATCTCTGTGAGTTCATGGCCAGCCTGGTTGACATAGCGAGTTCTAGGACATCCAGGGCCAGATAGAACCAGAAACACTCAACAAAAATAAATAAATAAACCAACAAATAACAAATAGAAAGTAGGCCAACAAGATGTCTTAGTAGCTACCTGAGTTCAATCCCGGAACCCATAAAGTAAGGAAAGGATGGACTCCTGGAGTTATCCTCTGACCTCCACACATTCTCATATTCACATAGACATGATAAATAAATACAAATTTAAATTATACTAAAAATTCAAACGTGCAATTTTGCAAGATGTATGACACATTAAGAATCTGAAATGTTGGGTGTAGCTAGAAGTTTTCCTGTGTCCCGCCTGGCCTGTGTCAGGTTAAGTCTCTCTCACCTGCCAGTCCCGAAGCTACTCAGACCCAAGTAAACACAAAGAGGCTTATATTAATTATAACTGCATGGCCATGGCTCAAGCCTTTTGCTAGCTAGCTCTTATGATGACAGTTCAGGGGAGTCAGTTGCCTTTTTCCATCACTTGGGCCCTGGGCATGAAACTCAGGTCATCAGACTTGGTGGCAAGCACCTTTACCTGTTGACCCTTCTTGTTTGCCCAAAATCTGTGTTTGAACAAGCTCCCCCAAATTCCATCATATTCAAATTTCAGGATGGGTTCCTTAGGTGAAAAGGCACACAAGTATGGACCTTCTGCCTTTCTGTGGTGGTTTGAAAGGAAATGGCCCCCAAAGGGAGTGGCACTATTAGGAGGTGTGGCTTTGTTGGAGTAGGTATCGCCTTGTTGGAGGAAATGTGTTACTGTGGAGGTGGGCTTTGAGGTCTCATATATGCTCAAACTACACCCAGTGAGACAGTTCACTTCCCTTTGCCTGAAAAATGTAGAACTCTCCTCTACTTTCCAGCACCATGTTCGCCACCATGGCCCGCCATGATGATAATGGACTGAACCTCTGAAACTGTCAGCCACCCAGCTAAATGTTTTCTTTTATAAGAGCTGTTGTAGCTGTAGCGTCTCTTCACAGCAATGGAAACCCTAAGGCAGAAGCTGGTACCAGGGACTGGAGTATTGCTGTGATAGGCCTGACCATGCTTTTGTTTAGAGGAATTTGGACTTCGGTTCTTTGGGTTAGGAGGACAGTGGAATGCTTTAAGCACTATTGGCCATACCAGTAGGAGCATGGAAGACAATGGTGCTGAGAATGATTTGAACTGTAGGGAGCTGGCTCACGTTTCAGAGGAGAAGAATTTTAGTATGTTGCCTAGAGATTGCTCTTGAGATATTTTGATGAAGAATGTGGCTGCTTTTGCCCTTGTCCAAAGAGTCTGTCTGAGGCTAAAGTGAAGAGTTCTGGATTAATTCCATTGGCAGAGGAAATCTCAAAACAGCCTAGTATAGACTCTGTTGTGTGGTTACTAGTGTTAATGAAGATATATAATGAAAAGGAGCAAGCTGAGCAGGGTAAATTCTAAAATGTAAAATTTAAGGAGAAAAGGAGCACCAGGAAGTGGAATGGAGCTAAGTCCCTGTGTTCAAGGAGATAAATAGATTAAGAAATGGAATAAAGGGAGTGGTGACCTCAGGGCAAGATCCCACCAAGCTAAGTTTCCAACTTGTGAAAAGGAATTAGAGAAAAGTTTAGATCTGAGTGTGGTGGTGCACGCCCTTAATCCCAGCACTTGGGAGGCAGAGGTTGGTGGATCTCTGAGTTTGAGGCCAACCTCGTCTACAAAGCAAGTTCCAGTACAGCCAGGCTTAAACGTAAGTGAAGGAAACCATCAAAAACAGAAAGCTGATGAAGATGTAATTGAATAAGGGGCCATGTTCCAGCCCCAGCAAGCAGGAGAACTTGGCAGCTTCAGCCATGTGATTCTGGCTTTAAGGATAGAAGAAAGGGGCTATGGAATATTCCTCAGCAACTAAGGAAAGCCTTTGAGGCCAGGCACGTGTCAGGGGTGTCCCTGAATGGAGGCCCAGAGAGGCCACTGTGTGAAGCTGTGAAGCTTGAATTGCCTTGGAGACCCCAAGATGTTAGAGATGCCAGAGTCATGGGATACCTGCCAAGGAGAGCTGCCAACAGGGAGTGGAACCAGCCCAAGAGAAAGAAGTGTGCTGCAGTCAACAAGGCTGAAAGGAGTTGGAGATGTAGAGAGCATTTTGACATCAGACATGAAGATGCAGTCTGGAGTTTTCCCAGCTGGTTTTCGGTCTTGCTTTGGTCCAGTGTTTCCTCACTATGCTCCCTTCCCTATGTTTTGAAACAGTAATGTATATCCTGTGCCATTATGCGTTGGAAGTATGTAATCTGTTTTTTGATTTTGATTTTACAGGGGACTACAGTTAAGAGATTGCATGAATCTCATAAGAGACTTTGAACTTGGGACTTTCAAACATTGTTTAGACTGTGATAGAGTATGGGGAGTTTTGAAGTTGGACTGAATGCATTTTTGCATTATGATATGGCTACAAGCCTTTGGGGGTCAGGAAGTGGAATGTGGTGGTTTGAAAGAAAATGGCCCCCAAAAGGAGTGGCTTTGTTGGAGTAGGTGTGGTCTTGCTGGGAGAAGGTGTAACTGTGGAGGAGGGCTTTGAGGTCTCATATACGCCCAAGCCACACCCAGTGTTTCAGTTCACTTCCTGTTGCCTGCCGATCAAGATGTAGGACTCTCAGCTCCAGCACCATGTCTGCCTGTATGCCAACATGTATACCACGACGATAATGGACTGAACCTCTGAATTAAATGTTTTCCTTTATAAGAGTTGCTGTGGTCATGGTGTCTCTTCACAGCAATAAAAACCCTAACTAAGACACCTTCCTTTACTGTAAGCTTCTGTGGCATTAAACAGATGTGTCCTGCCATAATTCCATAATTATTACTTGTGGAGGGGTTAGCCTACAAATCACTGTACTCTGTTAGAACAGAATTCACAGAATAAAAAGAAAGATTTATTTTTATTTTGTGTGTGTGTGTGTGTGTGTGTGTGTGTGTGTGTGTGTGTGTGTTTGAGTGTTTGCTTACATATATGTATATACACCACACGTTCCTTGTGCCTGAGGAGCCCAGAAGAGGCTGTTGGATCCCCTGGAACTGGAGATACAAATGGTTGTGAGCCACTATGTGGGTGTTCGGAACTGAACCTGGGTCCTCTCTAAGAGTAGCCAGTGCTTTTAAAGGCTGAGCCCTGTGTTCCATACCCACTACCACGTGAAACAGGTATGGTGAGGCATGCTCATAATGCCAGCACTTAGGAGGTAGAGTCAGGAGAATCAGAAGTTCAAAGTTATCCATGACTATGTAGCAAGTTCAAGGCTGACTTGGGCTGGGCTGTTTTAGATCCTGTCTTGGAAAGAAAAGAAAGGAAAAGAAGAGAAAAGCAACTATGTAGTCTTGTAGTCTAAGCCACATGGTGGGCATGACATAGTTTGGGGATTAGCTTCATCCATGCATAGGAGCATCTCTATGGCAACCATTACCATAGCATCAGGCCCAAGGCAGAGGTGGTGAATGAGAGTGCACAGAGAGCATCAGTGTGGTGTCTTCCTGGTCCCTGTAATAGAAATTCTGCCTAGAGGCAACCTGTGGGTGGTGAGTAGGTAAGAGGACCTGGTTGCTAAGAGCAGCCACACCCCAGCCCCAGCCTCCTTTTGGAAGAGGGATAAGATGCTTGTGATCGGCTTGTTTCTCCATCCTGCTCACATTCCCCAAAGTGCAGAGAGTCCTTGCTCCACAGTAAGAGCCAGGGACTCACCTTCAAGGGCTACTGACCTCGGTTCCATACCATTCCACTCTACTAGATTGATGGTGGGCGGGGAGAAAACATACATAGAATAATCACTGCCTCTTTTTCCTCTCTAACCCCACCCAAAGGAAGACAGCCTACCACAGGGAAAGGTCCACCCAGGCCTCACTTTCCCAACATTAATGTACACACAGTGCTTTGGTGATTTTGTTAGAATTAAATCCTAATTTAGTAGGTGTTATTGGTCAAACTGTATTTCATCAAAATTCAGAAGTTAAAATCTAGCCACCAGTACCTCAAATGTGACTAGGTGGGAAATATAGTCTTTTCTGTTGCTCGAATTTCTAAAGGTCTTATATTAAAACCCTGGAGCCAGATATTGGGGTAAATGCTGAAAGATCAGAGAAACAAAGGAACAAACTACTGTCACGTCTTACCTCGCCAGCTCCACAAATCCTCTGACTGAAATCCTCTGAGACCTTATCCTAAAGGTTCCAGCTGAAAAAGCCTCTAGCTGAAAGGGATGCTCCAGCTGTTCTAGTTCCTGTCTCCTCATGCCTTATATACCTTGCTCCTCCAGGCCATCACTTCCTGGGATTAAAGGCATGTGTGCTTCCCAGTACTGGGATTAAAGATGTGTGCCACCACTGTCTGGCTCTGTTTTTTCTCCTAGACTGAGTCAATCTCATGTAGTCCAGGGTGGCTTTGAACTCACAGAGATCCAGATGGATCTCTGCCTCCAGAGTGCTAGGATTAAAGGTGTGTGCCACCATTGCCTGGCCTCTATATTTAATCTAGTGGCTTGTTCTGTCCTCTGATCTTCAGGCAAATTTTATTAGGGTACACAATATATCAACACATTTTCCTTTTCTTTCTTCTTTTCTTTCCTTTTCTTGTTGCAGGGAGTGGGGTGTCTTATGTGTCCCAGGCTAGCCTCAAGCTCATCATGTAACTGAAGACGCCCCTGAACCCCTGGTCTTCTCTATCCCCATCTCCAGAGTGCTAGGATAGGAATTTGCCCCCATGCCCAGGAATCGAACCCACAGCTTCTTTCATGCTAGGCAAGCATTCTAAGCCATACCTCCGGCCTGAAACAGGGTCTATAACCGAGGGGAGCACTCTCACAGGAAAAGCCTCAGCCCGGGACTCTCAGTTTCTGGAATTGGGAGATTCTCTAAGACTCCGTGGATGGAGTGAGGCTGGCCCAGCAACTACAGTGTAGGTCTGAGAGGGACCAGGACTGCTCTCCTAACAGGCCATGGATACGGCTGCTGCTGGTGGAAGCATGGCACGCTGGATGTCAGAGGCCTGGAGGATGTGGCTCCCGGTCACAGTGTAGCTTGGCCAGCAGCTCCCAGTCACCTGGCTGGCGGTAGAGAGGACATTTTTTCTTAGATGCTGCCTTTCTTATTCATCTTTTCATATCTGTAGTGCTTTTTAAGGACTGAAGTACAGCAGCATCTTTCTACAGCTGAAGGGAGGGAGCCACAGGAAGATGGCAGGGTGGAGGGTGAGGGTCTTGTGGGCAGTGGCAGTACTTCCATGTCCTTGGGCTGGAATGAAAGCTTCATGTGGCCACACTTCCTAGAATTTCAAGATAAATCAGAAATCTGGATTTTTACTGGAAATTTGGCTATTTTATCTGCTTATTTTTAAAACGTTGTGAAATGCCAGGCGGTGGTGGCACACACCTTTAATCCCAGCACTCAGGAGGCAGAGGCAGGCAGATCTCTGTGAGTTTGAGGCCAGCCTGGTCTACAGAGTGAGTTCCAGGACAGGCTCCAAAGCTACACAGAGGAACTCTGTCTCAAAACAAAACAAAACAAAACAAAACAAAAAACACCCCTTCTCCCCACAAAAAAACAAAACCAGAATGGGCTGGGTCGATGGATGAGTGAGTAAAGGCGCAGGCGCTCAAGATCAAACGATGGCCTGTGTTTGTAGTGGGTAGCCATTCCAGCTTTGACCTGGAAGCTCCAACCCCCATTGAGGCTTCAGTAACTGTCACGCCTATAAGGTGGGGCTGAGAGAGGACCCTGAAGACCCGAGATCTGGATGCGCGGGCTCTCTTGGTTCCTGGACCCTGGACGCTAGAGATAGACCGAGCAGAGTTCTCCAGAGAACACCGGTGGACTGTGCCACACCTTTCCCAGACCCTGTAGCCTATCCCTTTACTTGTGAGTTACCCTACAAAATAAACCTCCCTTTTAACTACGTGGAGTGGCCTTAATAGTTTCACCAATATGCATTTGATCTGTGCCTGGAACCTACATAAAAACACTGGTGGTTGTAGCCCAACTCTGTAATCTCATCACTCCTACAGCAAGAAAGGAGACAGAGACAGAACTGTCTAGAAGCTCACAGGCCGGCTAGCCTGGAGTAAGCGCAGCATCACACAAGAGAGACCTTGCCTCAAAAAAGCTGAAGAGGAGAACTGACTCCTGCAAGTTGTTCTCTGACATCCTTACACATACCGTGGCACATGTGCCTGTCTCCAAGTATATATAATTAAAATAAGTAAATAAAAACAAATGAAACAAAAGGGTAAGCTGGAGCACACGGGTGGGGGAGGGGTCAACAGCTGACCCACTTTCATGGTATTGAGGTGGCCACTTTGTTACTTTCTGTGTTTGGAAATACATCACAACTAAACATTGTAATTTTTTTCATTTTTGTTTATTTTTTCAAGACAATGTTTCTCTGTGTAATAAATAGCCTTGGCTGTCCTTGAACTCACTCTGTAGACCAGGCTCGTCTTGAACTCACAGAGATCTACCTGCCTCTGCCTCCTCTGCTGGGATTAAAGGTGTGTACCACCACACCTGGCTTAAACATTGTATACTAAAATTAGAAATACCCGTGAAGACATGAGCCCAACGCACCCCTGGGAGGCCACTGAGCCAAGCTCTTGGCTCCCTCCTGACTGTGATGCGGGTTAGGGAGGCACATTACTGCCATGTCCCAGTCCTCCGTCTTCAGTAAACACCTGCTCCCTCTGTGGCATGGGTGTGACCTGAAGTCACCTT
This sequence comes from Peromyscus maniculatus bairdii, assembly GCF_049852395.1. NCBI lineage: Eukaryota > Metazoa > Chordata > Mammalia > Rodentia > Cricetidae > Peromyscus > Peromyscus maniculatus. The sequence continues at coordinate 200,080,958 of NC_134852.1, forward strand.
CCCTGTTCAGCCCAGCATCCCATGTGGCTTTCCCGGTGCAACTCAGCTGCAGTCTAGGGAAGTTTATGTGTCGTCCCTAATTTGAAGACGCTGTGATGGATCTATGGTTTAGGATGGTGAATGGCTCCTCTTTCTGACCCTGAAAGCAATACATTCTTGTAGTTAAGCTTGTTGAATAGAAGCCCGGATTGCAGGCCCTCAGGCAGATTGGTCTCTAGTTTTCTGGTCTGGCAAATAGGAGTGATCAAAACCTGTTTGGGTCTAAGTGAAGATTTGAGTTTGCGGTGGGAATGGTGCACAGCTGTTCAATAACCATTAGCTATTACTAAGTAGTTCCTACTAATTGATTTTACATAGAATATCTTCCTTAAATGGTGGATTAAGTCTGAGGCAACACTGAGTGTGATCACATTGATATCTGACCTGCAAGCCTCAAGAAGAAAATATTTTCAACTCTAATTCAAGTAGCCAAGGTGATCAAACGTCAAAGTTGCTTTAAAAGTGTTGAGAGACAGCCAGGCGGTGGTGGCCCATGCCTTTGATCCCAGCACTTGGGAGGTAGAGGCAGGCGAATCTGAGTTAGAGGCCAGTCTGGTCTACAGAGCGAGTTCCAGGACAGCCAGGGTCACACGGAGAAATCATGTCTCAAAAAACCAACCAGTAAACAAAAACCAAAATCAAACCTGCTGAGGCATTTGAAATTATCTTCCAACCTGCAAGGAACCGCCTACTTCAGGCTTTGGAAAGACCTGCAAGCGCTGGGTCAAACCTCGGGAGAAAGAGGCAGGCAGCAGTTGGGCAGTTCCTGTCCTGTCCTGCTTCCCTCTGGCCCCTGGGCCTAGACCCCTGCCTGTCCCCTTGGCCCCGTGTTGCCAGGCAGCCAGTTTGTTGACAGAACTGCCATGTGGGATGAGATGCTTCAGGTAACCATCTGGGAGCAGCGCCCCCTGGTGGCTGGTGTTTTTAAAACCCCAAAGGGTCTTAATCATGACTTATAAAGCTGTAAAGAAAGGATGAACACAGATCCCAGAAAATACACTTGCCAAGGGCACAGAATTTCAATTACTTTTCAGTTGGTCTTTCTTTGTCTTTAAAATTTAAAAAATCAATATTTTTGAGACAAAGTCCTATACATCCTAGACTGCCCTTACGTCCTAAACATCCTTAAACTTACGTAGTCAAGGATGACCTTGAACTTGTGATCCTACTGCCCCCACCTCCTGAGGGTCATGATTACAGGTGTGATCCACGCTGCCAAATTCATGCAGTGCCGGGCACTGAATCCTGGACTTCATGCATGCTAGACAAGCACTGTACCAGCTGAGCTACAACCTCAGCTTTTGTTTCTTAAACTAACATTTCTTAAATTTTTCTCACTCATATCACCTTTTTAACTGAGAAAATCCTATCCCTGGGTCTATAGGTATACAAAAGAAACATCTACTGATAATAAATAAGAAAGAAATTGATTTTAAGTCAGATGTGGTGGCACCAAAATGTAATTCTAGCACTTGGGGAGTAGAGGCAGGAGGATCAGGAGTTCAAGTCTAGCCTCAACTATATTGTGAGTTTGAGACTAGCTAGGGCTATGTAAGTCCCTGGTTCAAAAAAGAAAGAAAACATATTTTAAAGCAACTTTTGATATTCATATAATTTTACCATTTATTAAAGATAAAGTAAATTTCTATACCAATCCAATAATATTTTTACATATCAAAATAAATCTTGGTTGAATGTTTGATATGGCAGGACCTAGAGCATCTCCAACATTTTTCAGAATTGACCGATGTTTTTTGGTTTTATGATTATCAGTGCCGGAGCTGGAGTGATGGCTCAGCATTGAAGAACACTGACTGCTCCTGCAAGGGACCTATTTGATACTTATGTGCTGAAGAATGATAGTAGCAAAATATGAAGTCTTTGTTTTTTTTTTTTTTTTTTAAGATTTATTTATTATGTACACAGTATTTGGCCTGCATGTGTCCCTGCAGGCCAGAAGAGGGCACCAGATCTCATTACAGATGGTTGTGAGCCACCATGTGGTTGCTGGGAATTGAACTCAGGATCTTTGGAAGAACAGTTGGTGCTCTTAACCACTGAGCCATCTCTCCAGCCTTTCTTTTTCTTTGTTTTCTATAATTAAGCCATTATGCTGAGCTGAGGCGCTTCAGTGTTCACTGGTGTCTGTGCTAATGAGCAATGTGACTTATTGTATTCAAAATCAAGGGTGCAGTGAAATCCCATGATGCAACACAGTCAGACACTGCCGCAAATGCCTCAGATTCATCACAATCGATTGTGTAATATTTCATTATGTTTGATTTTAAATTAGTTTTTGGTTATTGTTTGTTCAGAAACTTTTTACTATTGTCACCGAGTGTGCGCGCGTGTGTGTGTGTGTGTGTGTGTGTGTGTGTGTGTGTGTGTGTCCTCGTGTGTCCTTTCCCACGCACTTTTAGACAAACTGTGATCACAGTTTAAGAAGCGGTTTTATGTAGTTGTTATCTTGGTTTTTGAGGCAGAGGTCTCATGGCCGTGGCTGTCCTGGAACTCTTTATGTAGCAGGCCAGGCTGGCCCTGAACTCACCAAAATCTGCCGGCCTCTGCCTCCAGGTGCTGGGATTAAAGGTCTGTGCCTAGAAGAAACTAGAGGTGGCTGTGAGCCCCCAGCACAGGTGCTGGGAATCACACTTAGGTGCTGGGGAAGAGCAGTGTAAATGAGAATCGCTGGAAGGAAGCTGTGTCTGCAAAGGCCAGTTGACCGGTTAGAACTTCAGAAATGTGGAGAGCTTGGGATGCAACAGATCCAGAGTCTAAGCACACATTTTTGAGCTAAATAGCCATTCTTTGTCCACCTCTGTGTCAGACCTAATATCCCATGACTAACAGAGTAAGTCAAACTCAAGCTGCTGTGACTAATAGATAAGAACCCTTTGGAATGTACTAGCAAACCCCGGGAGTGCTCACAGCTAGCATCTAAGGCCCAGACTGAGTTCTCTCCATATTGCTATAACCCGACCGCCCAATGGATCCACTAAGGTAGTTGAAAGTGTCTTGACTCACGACTTTCTTTGTTCTGTTACCATAAAAATTTCATGAGATTCCTTCCACATTGGAACATAGAATTTGAGGTAACCTGAATCTGCATTCCCAGGCCATGGTCACTCATATTTGACTTCAAAATAAACTAGCCTCTTTGAGGTAATACTTGTGTTTCTTGTGTTGGCGGCAGGAAATGCTTTTAATGGTGGCACATCTCTCCAGTCCCCGGAGTCCATTTTCTACATGGAACGCCTCTTGGTTTTCACACGTCGTCTTCGGAAATTTCTTCTGTCACCAATCCAGACCTGCAGAGCTCTCCTGAGTCCCCACCCCATTAGTCAGACAACCCCGAGGCATTTGCTGGTCTGCTTGGCGGATCTAGAAGTTAACTTTCCTCATCTACCTACCTCAGGTTCTGTTATATTAATGTCTGATCTCTCCTGCTGCCATGATGCTGGCTCCTCTGGACCACTGCAATAGGCATGAGCTCTCGGGTCTACCTGACCCTGGGCTTGCTCCTGCAGTGTTTCTGGGCTCTGCTGCCAAGGGTACACACACACACACACACACACACACACACACACACACACACACACACACACTTTTTCTTTAGATACAGATGGTAACCAATTTTTAAATGTTGCTATAAAAATTTTAAAAGCCTGAGGTCAAGCGAAACCCTTTTGCACCTAAAGTTATAAATCATGTGCCTTATGACCCACTTGATGGAAAATTCCAAGTCTGCCAATGCTGGTGGCCCAACCCCCAGTGGAGTGCTGAGACCAGCATTCCCAAGCCAGCTGTCATCTCCAGGAGAGCAGTTTCCATTTTTTGCCCTTCACCAAGGGCAGGCAAGCCCAGACGCAAGCAGACACCACAGGCACAGGCAAAGCTTGCTGACACTACTGAAGCTTTTGGGCCGGGCTGGGCCGGGCTGGGCCGGGCTGGGCCGGGCTGGGCTAGGCTGGCTGCCACTGCAATGTGTAAGCCGTCATGCTTCTTCATGTTGAGAGAAGACTCACAGCTCAGGGGCTTTTGGAATCTTCGGAGTTTGACTGTATTGCTGATTCACCTGCATCCTCTTGTTCCTGCATAGCCAGGCACAAACAGGCTCAGATCCATGGGTCACTTTCCTTGCTGGTCAGCATGTACAGGGGCTGTGGGGCAGGGCAGATCATGGAAAGGTGGGCCCTGTGGAGAAACTGCACACACACACACACACACACACACACACACACACACACACACACACACCACAACACTTGTGCAGAGGTCAGAAGACAACTTGCAAGCATTAGGTTTCTCCTTCCACCCCGTAGGTTCTGGAGACTGAACCCCAGTCATCAGACTTGGCGGCAGCTGCTTTACCTGCTGAGCCGTCTTGACGGCCCCTCTCCCACCTTCTCTGAAGAGTGGCTTCCAGTTGTGTTTCCACAGTGCTGCAGGACGGGTGTTCCTTGTCCTTGGGAGAATAACAAGCAAGGTCTCCAGAACCACACCGTGACATCATCACTTTCCTTCTCACTCAAAATAGCACTCTGAAATACAAGTGGGTAGGAATGAGCGAATTCTGAGATTCACCTGGAATTTCTTCTCACTGGTGCACTATGAATCTTACTTTCAAAACTCGAGTGAGACTTGTCTTTTTCCTTTTCTTTAATTTCAAGTCATCTTGGGGAGTGGCAGGAAAACTACATTGGTAGTGAGAGGGTGAGTGAGGCAAGTTCACGCTTCCCTGCAGATCCATGGGAATCCAGAATTCCCTAGCTGGAGAATAGGACAGGGCTACCCTCCTCCTGAGATCAAAGCCGATGCTCATAGCCCAGGCTTCCAACCTTCAGGACAGGGGGGCTTGTGGTTCCCTCATTTGCAAACTTAGGCCTGGAATCTTAGCTGAAGCTAGGACTCAGGCTGAGGCCCCACCCTTCTCAGAGACACCACAGAGCCATGCACAGAAGCCAGCCATCCCGACCTCTGCCATCCCGGCCTCTGCCGTCCCGGCCTCTGCCACAGGACTATCAGGACTTTCCAGCCTGCCTTACCTGGGGTCTACTCATCTGGAAACCCTCCCCAGGGTCCAGGCTTCCGGTAAACATCCCCCAGGCTGTCTACACAAGCAACTCCTCAGTTCAGCTTCACACAGGATTTGCCTGAGGTAAAGCTTGCTTGCTCCTTACAAAGGAGTATGGGAAAACAACAGTGTTGCTAGCAACTCAGTATAGGTGGTGTGGCACTCATCGACGGTAAGTTCACTGTCCACAAATCTCAGTATGGCAGTTGTCAGGGCTCACGCAACACTGCCATTATTCTGCAAAGCGGAGCTAAAAACACAATGGAAGGGTGCTCTGTTCTCCCCTTCCCCTCCCTCATGGCTTCTCCTCAGAATGGGAAACAAAGACCCTCAGCCCCAAGGGTACAGCTTTTAGCAGAGACCATCGAAATGGGTGTTGCCCAATGCTCCAATTAGCTGCGCCAATCCAGGCAAATAAAGAAAACGAAACCCCCAGACTGTTGGGGTGACTGGGCTACGTGAGGCAGCAGGCAGCTCCGTTAAGCCTGCTCTTATTATAACTAAAGCTCCCTCCCCGCTTTACTAGGGATTTCCCGCCGACATCCTTGGTCTTCCACACGTTTCTCACCGGTGACAGTGTCTGAGGGTGTCTTGTCTGTGAGAGGTCTGGGGTGGTAATGCCGTGACTGGGGTTAAAGAGACCACTGAAGCCGACATGATGGGGCACAGCTGTCATCTCTCACTTGGGAGGCTGATGCAGGAGGATCGGGAATTCAGTGCCAGCTTGGGTTACATAGTGAGAGCCCATCTTTGAAGAAGGATCAGTCAGGCTAGGGAAATGGCTCAGTACTCGCCACAGAAGTGTGAGAACCTGCATTTGATTCACATACAATGGGCATGATCATGTACTTCTGCAATCCCAGTGCATCTGTGGTGAGATGGGGAAGGCAGGAGACTCCCTGGGAACTTGAAGGCCAGCTAACCTGGGTATACAACAGTGACAGAGATCTGTCTCAGATGAGGTGAAGGATAAGGTTTGACGCTTAAGGTTGTCTTATGACCTCCACATGCACACATGAATAAACACACACACACACACACACACACACACACACACACACACACACACACACACCACTGTTTTAATGTATTAACGCTGGGGTGGGCACGTGACCAAATACTTGAAGTAGCAGTTGGAACTTTGAAAGCTGGATGTTTATTCCAGTTGTGCGTCAACCCCACCCTTGCTAACCAGGCTGGGCTCGTTCTGAAGCTGTTGCTGTTGCGAAGGGTGACTGACCATTCTCAGCTCCTGTCGGAAGAAATGGCCGCAGTCCAGAACAGAATCTTGTCTAAGGTATCCATGATGAGCATCTAGATGCTCAATTCTGCTCATATTCAAGAAACAAATGCCAACAAAAACCCAGCAAGTGCTCGTACCTGTCAGAGGACAAGGATGAAAACCGCAGGGTCATCAGTGTCGGTGAACTCTGAGCGGCAGACTCATCCATCATTGGTGGCAACTAACAGTGGATCAGTCTTTTCAGCCGGTAATTTATCAATGTCTGTTCACTTAGTTGTTTTTAGTGCATGTTTTTAGTCTCTCTACAGGGCTTAGAGTGGCCTTGAACTCACAGTCAGCCTCAGCCTCCTGTGTTCTGGGATGACCAGCACAGCACCTGCCACCAGACTGGGACCAGTTCCAATTTCAGATGCTGATGCACTTTCCCCTGGGAAAACATATGGAGATGTTCCCTGAAGACTTGGTTTCCACGGTTACAAAGTAGAAACCAATTAAATGGTACTGGACAGGAGAGTGAGTAAATGCATTTCAGCCATACAATGGAAACTATGTCACCATTTAGAAGAACATGGCTAATTCCCACATAAAAGAGAGAAGATCCCCACGGCTAATAGTAAATAAAAAAGCAACTTGTGTGTGTGTGTGTGTGTGTGTGTGTGTGTGTGTGTGTGTGTGTGTGTGTGTAAGGGGGTACTGGAGAAATGGCTCAGCATTTAGGAGCACTTCTTGCGGAGCACCCTGGTTCCACTCCCCCGGCCTGCCTGGTAACTCCAGTTGCAGAGGATCCAATACCGTCTTCTAACCTCTAGCACACACATGGCGCACAGACATACATGCAGGTAAAACACTCATACACATAAAATAATATTGAATCAATCTTTACAAGATTAAAATGCAAGGTGCATATAAAATGCTGACATATTATATAGCCAGACACAGTTACACTGTCGTCCCACTATTTGGGGATGAGGCAGGAGGCTTGTGACTTCAAGGCCAGACTAGGGTACATAAGTGAGACCCTCCCACCAACCTCCTCTTTCCACCGCGTCCTCCCAGATAAAATTCTTTTTAATTGTGGAAGGATACACAAAATATCAACATGACTGTTTTCCAATATGTACATACTCATTTGTGATGTAAGCGTGGTACACATGGAAGCACAAAATTCACATCAGCGTCTTCCTCAATTACTCTTCCCTTCACTTACCGAGACAAGGGCTCACCACTTCTTGCTAATCTGGCTAATCAGTTCGCCCTATTGAATCTGCCTCAGGTGCTGGGATTATAGCCCCATGTCTGCCTGGCTTTTCCATAGGTTCTAGGGACCCCAAACCCCAGTCCTCACACTTCACGGCAAGTGCTTTATCGGCTGAGCCATTTCCCCAGCCCCTAATATGTATATAAACTTTAAATATGCAATGCTTAAGAAGTTGCACATTTTTTTTCTTTGGTACTTTTCAGGACAAAACCACCTTTTAGCTGAATGTGGTGCCTCCGTACTTTTATCACAGAATCTGTGAGACTGGGACAGGAGGACTGCTGTGATTGCAAGGCCACTGTGGTCTACAGGTAAGTCTGGGCTACAAACTGAGATCCTGTCTCAACACCTTCCACTTTCCCCCATCTTTTTACAGAATGAGGTTGTCCGCATTTATAAGTAAAAAGATGTTTGCTACAGATACCTTTCCAAAATAGTCAGAGCAACATTCCTAATCCTGTGTGTCCTAGAACCTTGTCACCACCAGGAGATGGTGTTTACACTCACCCTCCCTCTTGAGGTGGGGGTGGAACCTGTGACAGCCTCAGCAATCACAACGTGGGAAAGTGAGACTGTACATTCTGGGCTGTATGTAAAATGGCCTCGAAGCTCCCAGCTGACTCAGGTTCTCTCAGAATGCCTGCCCAGGAAACCTAGCCACGAGGACATGGGGAAACCCAATCTAGACTGCAGTCCAGTGGTTCTAAGCATATTCAGAATTATACAAACATCACAACTACATGATTCCAGAAACTTCCAACATCCCCAAAGGAACTCTGTAACACACAACCTCCTTTCCTTATGCCTGGTAACCATTCATCTACTTTGTATCTTTAAGACCTGCTTGTCTTATGGCTTTTTCATATAAAAGGATTTATCCTCTATGTCAGTGGTTCTCAACCTCCCTAATGCTGTGACCCTTTAATATAGGTTTTCATGTTGTGGTGACCCCCAACCATAAAATAATTTCATTGTTACTCCATTATTGTAATTTTGCTATTGTTATGAATTGTAATGTAAATGTCTGATATGCAGAATATTATACATGTGACCCCCAAAGGGGTCGAGACCCACAGGTTGAGAACCACTGCTCTATGTGGTCTTGTCTTTTCTGCCTGGCTTCTTTTGCAGCTAGCCTGAAGTCTTCAAGGAAGACTGCTCTGTTCACAAGTTGATGGACATCAGGTTGCTTCCCCTTTGGGTTATTAGAAATACACTGTGCTGCTAGTTTTTACATAAACTTGACACAAGCTAGTCAGCTAAGAGGACGGAACCTCAATCAAGAAACTGTCGCCATCAGATCAGCCATAAGCATGTGAGAAATTGTCTCCATCAGATCAGCCATAAGCATGTCTGTAGGGCATTTTCTTAGTGATCGATGTGCAAGGGCCCATCCATTGTGGGTGGGCCATCCCTGGGCTGGTGGTCCTGGACTCTATAAGAAAGCAGGCTGAGCAAGCCATGAGAAGCAAGCCAGTAAGCAGCACCCCAGCCCTGTCTGCCTTCATAATGGAAGAGTGAGCCAAATGACCCTTTCCTCCCCAAATTTGTTTTTGGTCATGGTGTTTTATTACAGCAATAAAAACCCTAAGATATTTTCTATAAACATACGTGTACTAATTTTTGCATGGATATATCTTCAGCTCTTTTGTTTGTTTGTTTTGTTTTTGTTTACCCCTGGCTGTCCTAGAACTCTCTCTGTATACCAGGCTGGCCCCAAACTCACAGAGATCCACCTGCCTCTCTGCCTTCCAAGTGCTGGGATTAAAGGTATGATCAGCACCAACACCCCACGTCTTCAGCTCTTTTAGCATCAAGAAATTTTATTACTTACATGTACGTATGTTGTGGAATATTAGTTTAAGATGTGTTACATTTATTTATGCTATGGAATATTTGTTTAATGATGCAAAGATGTGTTGCATTCTTTTATGTTTCATTTCTTTAACTCTAAAAAGCTGTGTTACTTTGCCTGTCTAAAACACTTAATTGGTGTAATAAAGAGCTGGATGGCCAATAGCTAGGCAGGAGACAGAAATAGGCAGGGCTGGCAGGCAGAGAGAATAAATAGGAGGAATCTAGGCTCAAAAAGAAGAGAAGTGAAGAGGGAGGGGCAAGGAGAAGGAGAGGACTCCAGGGGCTAGCCACCCAGCCACCCTGCCAGTCACGGAGTAAGAAGGAAAGAAAGATATATAGAATAAAGAAAGGTAAAAAGCCCAGAGACAAAATGTAGTCAAAGAGAAACAGAATAATTTAAGTTAGAAAAGCTGGCTAGAAACAAGCCAAGCTAAGGCCAGGCATTCATAAGTAAGAATAAGACTGTGTATTTATTTGGGAGCTGGGTGGTGGGCCCCAAAGAATTTAAAAAAAAAAAAGCCAACTACATTTTGGCATTCCAACCTGAAGCTTGAATTTCCATAGGGCCTGAGAAAGCTTAAAAATTAAACAAACAAACAAACAAACAAACAACAACAACAACAACAAAAAAAACCGGACATGGCTCCTTTTAGAAGTTCTGCTGTACAGCAGAGCACTTAAAATAGTCTTTTTTTACGCTAAGTAGAAATAACAAACTAAGTAAAATGCCTGCCACAGTGCAGGGCACTGACATTCCAGACCTGGGGCTGAATGCAGTTCTTTGTCACCTACCTCCAAGCAGGCTACAAGCTTTAGCTTAGCTTTCACAAACCCTAGAAGTGGGTGGAGCCAGCCTCCAAAGCTGCAGCAGAGGCCCTATCCCTGCAGCTTAGCAGTTCAAAGGCTCATGCGGTCAAAAAGGGTTAGAGATACACAGAAAAAAGATCCAGACCAAAAAAACAAACAAAAACAAAAACAAACAAACAACCCTCTAAACAGGTTCCACTGTGTTTTAAAATGTGCATAGGCTTAAGAAAGAAAAGAAAAAGGGTGTAGGCAGTCATAGAAAGAAATACTTTAAAAATAATAAAGTCTTTAAAGAGAGTAAAAGTAATATAAAAAGAAAGGCACCTAATGGGAAAATATACAGGGAGTCTGAATCCTATATAGTATTGTGTTGATTCTGAGTTTTTGATTTCTGATAAGCAAACAACAGTTGCTAATAGACTTGGGATCATGAACTGGACTGCAATATTGAACCAACCTAGGTACTTTAGGGCTATCTTAACTTTAAAAAATAAGTCAAAAAGTATGTTACGTTGGGGAAGAAGTTTAGCTCTTGTTTCCACAGGAAACGAGAGGCTGTGGATTCCTTCAGGATTAATATGGATCAGGTTTGATTGGGGAAGACCTCCTGAATCTTGACAGGTGATATATATCAACAAAGGTTACAGCTGGTCTTCCCAGGACTTGGCCATTATATAAATTTTCTCAGGAACCCCTAAAGATGCCTTTGTCCACAGACAACAGGAAGCAGTCTAGAGAAAACAATGCCCACATTCCCAAGAGGTGGTGTGTGGATAGTTTTTGGTTATTTGGTGGGTCATGGATGTTTGTTATCATATAGGGGAATATAGGATAAAAAGACAACTATTAATCTCAGATATTTTGCATTGGCATGGATTTTGGTATATTGATACAAATTTAAAGTTATTTTTGTTATTCTGTATATATGTTTCTACTCTTGTTTGGGGTATTGTGCTTATGCAGCTCATTTAAAAATGCAATGTATAAGTAAGAAATGAGGTTAGTAGTTAATCTATAATAATCAAACTTGTAGTCACATTAGGTATGTTTTCAAGGTTAAATAGATATATTTTACACAGATAGATGATTATTTTCAAAAACTTCAAAGACATACAGAAGGTCATTTAAGATGTTTAACAACCTAAGTTTTTTCATGACAATGAGACACATTTGCTTCCGGCAGCACCAATTTACTTCATAAAAGGATGATGGTCATCGAAGAAACTCCATATGGAGTTTGCTTTCAATGTGGCAAGGCTAGCCATTCTGGCAAGAAACTTCTCTTGCCTGGACTGCTGACAGTATGCTGTATATAGACTGCACAATCAGGACAAAAAGGAAAAAAGACTATTGGACTTTGCCAAGACAAGGTGGGACAGTCCTTCAAATTTCGCACTTCACTGGAAAGTTTGCCAGATGTTCTAGGCCTGTAGGCCAAAGATGGATGCCCCAACATTGCAGAGGAACTTTGGGTGACTATCTAGGCAGCCATATGTCTCTGTTGTTAGGTAATATTACATCCTTCTGGGGTCTTTGATGGAGTTCAAGACTAGTTAGAGTTATAGTTTTCCTTAGTTGTGATGGAAAGCAAATTAGGTATAAAACTTTGGAATCACTAAGATAATGAAGTATTTTCTCTGAATTTGCTAAATACAAATGGACTGAATATTGTAAATGTAATTCTTACTTGATAACTGTTTTCATTGTGTATAGTTTTACTATGTTAAAGTTAAAACCTTTCATTGTCATTTAGAAAAAAGGGGGAAATGTTATGGAATATTAGTTTAAGATGTGTTACATTTGTTTATGCTGAGGAATATTTGTTTAATGATGCAAAGATGTGCTGCATTCTTTTATGTTGCATTTGTTTTAACTGTGTAAAGCTGTGTTACTTTGCCTGCCTATGAGATGGCTCAGTAGGTAAAGGCACTCTACATCAAGCCTGATGACTTGAATTCAATCCCTGGGACCCACAAGGTAGAAGGAGAGATCCACCTCACATAAGTTGTCCTCTGATACATGTGTGCTCAGGTATATACACACACAATAAATAGATTGGGGGGGGGGTGTCACAAACCAAAGCCATCATGTGGTCTTCAAGTTTCCTTTCTGATCCCAAATAGAAACATAGCATTTTACTTTGACATAACAGAACTTTGGGGTTTGATTTGGAATTCTCCTGAGTATAGAAGCTGGTGTTATTCCAGGATTGACCTGTTTTGTCTTAATAAATACAGTCGAGGTTAGCAGGCAGTAGACAGGTTGTCAAACTTCAATAGAAATAAGCTGAGTTAAAATTCATCACTACACAAAACCCCACTGATGAGTCTAGGCTCACATTTAGCCCTCTGCCAGGGGAAGAGCAGGCACCCAAGTCTCAGCCACAGAGCTCTTTGTCCCGGGACAGCACCCCTCCAGGATGGCCATGCACACCTTTTCCCAGTGCCTGCTGCTGGAGTTTCCCATAGGCTTCCCATAAACTTAGGAAGGGAACAAAGAGATGTTTTTGGGTAGCCTTGTAGAAGCCACTTGGGGAAGAAAAACCACATTAATAAGAAAGTGGAGAAGCTTTGCCAATGGAAAATTAGAAGTTCGCTTGGTTCCAATCATTGGCACTGAGTCTTGAGTCCCTCACAGTTGAATGGACTTTATCCCAGTTGGCTTTTTTGGCCAGTGTCCTGGCACACCATCAGAGAGGAAAATAATTACAAAGAAGTGTCTTAGAGGACCGAGGAGCACTGGTAGTTTACCAGATGGGGATAATCATGGCTCTTCAAACAAACCCACACCAGACAGTAGCACCACTTGTCTTCTTGCCTCCACGGGCTACGTGCATGCCCACACTTCTCCAAACAGGCGTGCACCCAAGCTGGAGGACTTTCCTCTGTGGCCCTCCTTCTCTGGGGACCCTCTGGTTGGTCTTTGTATGTACATAAGCTCTAGTTCAACTGCAGTAAGCCCCCCGAGGGCTTTCCAAGACCTTCCCTCAGCTCTGCAGTATCCTCATACTGCTGTGGGGGAAAGGACTCAGTCTTGTTTACTTACGTTTTTAATTGTGTGTGTGTGTGTGTGTGTGTGTGTGTGTCTGTCTGTCTGTCTGTCTGTCTGTCTGTCTGTGTGGGCATATGCACATGGTGCAGAGGAGGATGGGGGTGTTGGGTCCCCTGGAACTGGTGTGGCAGGTAGTTGTGAACTACCTTATGTAGTTGCTGGAAATGGAACTCTGTGAAAGCAATATGTGCTCTTAACACTGAGTCATTTGTCCAGCTTCTTATATTAAATGTATGTGTGTGAGTGTGTGTGTGTGTGTGTGTGTGTGTGTGTGTGTGCGCGCGCGCGCGCTCAGAGATGTGCATTCCATATTGCACATGCAGAGGACAAAGGACAACTCTCCTTCCACTTTTACAAAGTTCTGGGGACCGAGCTCAGGTCACTAGCCATGTCCCTTTACCTGCTGAGCCATCTCATTGGCCCACTTCATTATTTTTTAATAATAAATTAAGAGCTAATATTTGTAAAGACATTAATTTGAAAGCATTTGACATCTCACTTTTCAGAGGGAACAGATGTTAGCTTTGGGGAACACTTCTAGTAATGTTTTACGTATGTAGTTATCTATACAACAGTTCTCAAATGAATCAGGGAGCATGATATTCATGTGGTGATGTCTAGAAACTGACCCCGAGGCAAAGACTTCAAGAAAGCAAAACCTTTTATGTGGGGGGACGCAGAGACCAGGGATGAGGAGCGGAGACGACAAGAAGGAACGCTGGTAGATATCAAGTTGGCGGCTAGGAGGGGAGGAGGACACTGGATCATGTAAAGAAACTGACAGCACATGCCACCGCCACATCTCCTCAGAAGGATGAGAGAACCCGAGTCCCTAAGCCCCAGGTGCCCTGGCCAAGTTTGTCTCTGGGGGATGTTAATTCCGAGTGCTCCCAGACTGAAGACATTTCCAAACACTGGGGAAAACCCTCAGGAGAGGCTGCCATGAGGAGCTGGAAAACAGCCAGCCACAAACAAAAGTGGGATTTTTGAAAGATACGCTGGGCACTGCTCTGGGTACTGGGCACACAGGAAACAAGAGAATTCTAGTCTCCTAGAGCATTCTCCTGGGGAGACATGATAAACAGGGAAAGCAGGCAGACATCTGGAGTGTGTTAGGCAGTAACCAGCACTGTGGGCAGAACAAAGCCGGGGAGCAGAAATTGGTTACAATCAGCGAAGAGGGCTGGGGTAGGCCTCACTGAGAAGGTGAGTCAGACAAAGACCTGAGGGACAAGAGCAGGGGCCTCTCACCAGGCAACGATACACCTGGTGCGTGGTGCCCAGTAAGACTAAAAAAGGCTGGGCACAGTGCAGTGAGGTGTGGCATCGCGGAGCCTTGGTGTCCACTGGGATGCCTCAGGCTCCTGCCTCAAGAAGACCCAAAGCCATGGGGAGTGAGCAGAACAGGGTCCTGTGGATGCCATGCTGAGAATGTGATGAAGCAGGTGACAGAGGGCAGCGAGGAGGTGACAGCAATACTCCAGGAAGGTGGGAGAGGGAGAAGTATGTTCTAGAAACATTTTGAAGGAGTCAAGACAATTTGTGGCTGTACAGCTTGGGTGTGGGCTATGAGAAAGATGTTGATGGACTTGGCCTGAGCATCTGGGAATGGCGCTGGCTTCTCCTGCATCAGGGGGCTCTGAGGAGCAAGGCAGGCTGGATGATCCCGAGACTGGCCCTGAACACATCGAGCTGGTGATGTCCTCAAGACACCTAAGCAGATGCCAGTAGGAGGTTACATACAGGGGTGTGAGGATGGCAGAGAGTCCCAACCTCATGCCAACTGGGAAGTCTGGCAGTGTGCAAATGGCATGGCCCATGAGGTTAGGATCCCTGGAGAAGACAGCTAGAAATGAGGTCTGCGGCTGAGACTCTGTCTTGGGCACTTGGGGAGACAGATGACTAAGAGGAGGAGAGGTGCAGCCCAGGATTTGATGTCCTGGAAGGTAAATGCAGCAAGTGCTTCTAGAGCAGTGGTTCTCAACCTTCCTAAGGCTGCGACCCTCTAATGCAGCTCCTCATACTGGGTGACCCCAACCATGAAATCATTTCATTGCTACTTCATAACTGTAATTTTGCTGTTTGTTGGGAATCGTAACATAAATATTTCTTGGAGATAGAGGTTTGCCAGAGGTGTGAGACCCACAGGATGAGAATCACCGTTCTAGGAGGAGGAACTGAGCTGCGTCTGTGTAGACCTGCACATTTACTGATTACGTGAAGACACACAGGGAGTTTTCTATCAGCGGCTTTATACCACACAGCCCTGTAACTTGACTTTCCTCCTGCCACGTCTGGGAATACTGCCCCATGGCAACAGTAGCCATCTGCGTCATTTTAGTGGCTATGTAGTATTTCATCATGTGTTCATATTTAACTTCTCCAAATATAAATTGTTGTAGATTAGGCAGTAATGGGCATCTTGTGCGTTTATGCTCTCTTTCATACTTACATGGTTTTTCCCTGGAGAGGAAATCTCATGGGGTTGCTTGATCCAGCACATGCCCGTTTTACTTCTAATTCTAGGCTCCCTCCTGAGAAGCGCCATATTCAACGTGGACCAGCTGCTGACCTGCAGGAAGAGCTCCATGCAGATCCTATTTAGCTGAGACCCTTCTCGAGCACAGGGAAGACAAGCTGGCTGTGTCATCCCTGCGAGTAAGGAGTCACCAGAGGGCGGAAGAGGCCAGGTCAGGAAGGGATCTCCAGTTTGAACTCTGGCTTGTGAATGTAGAACCACTCATCCAGAGGGTGGGGCAGCTCCTGGGCCCGAGGGATTTCCAGCTGAGCCATCCCGACTGTTACGTCAAAAGCCAGCACAGCAGACTCAGACAGATGTGCCCTCTGCGAAATGACTGTAATTAACTCCAAATCTCTCTCCATACTTTATTTCTGCTGGCTGGATCTACCGCTTGCTGTTAGAACAAGCCTACTACATAACTCAGATGTTTTCTCTACCTTGTCATTCTGAGCAAAAGTACGACTCCGTCACCTGTCTGGGCACATACCAAGTCTTCGTCTGGATGGCAAGTTCTGCACACTCAGCAGCAACCTGGGAAATAACAGCACCAGCCAGACAGCCAGCTGGCAGCCTCTGCCATCTTCAGGGGCACCAAGGGACCACACATTCAGCTGTGCACCTCCTGGAGTGCAGGAAAATGTTCTGAGACAACTTTCAAGTCATAAAGGAAAGAATCAAAATGCCAGCCATGTCTCGGATCCTTTTGTTGTCCAGGGTTGATCTGAAAACCTCAGCATCCCAGGTCTTTGGCCTCACTGCTAGTGCTGGAGCCTCAGGAACCAGAGGCAAGTGTCAATCACTCCAAGAGACTATGTCCCTACATCAACTTTTAACACACAGGGAGCCAGTGGGAATGTATCTGGTAGCATGGAGTCTGAAAAAGTTTCCAAGCAATGTTGTCTGGCCATCGCCTCTCTAGTTCCAGATGTGCAGGAGCCTCTACCCTAGGATGTCCCTCTATCAAGATAGGGTCCCTGAGTTCAGGCACAGTGGTTAAGCCATCAACTCTGTTTACTCCCATTCTGTTCTGAGTGACACTAAGTCCAGCCAGGAGGTGACAAGAACAGTTTGTGTATGTCATGGCTGATATCAAAGCCATTTATCCCAGGGACATAGCAAGCAGAAGGAAGCCAGATCCTATTTTCCCAGTGACTATAATAGAATTTATTATGAGGTTAAATATATACACGTAAGTCCCTGTACAGTGCCGGTGAGTAGACCTGGGGTAAAGCGGTCTAGCTTTGGTCGGCAGTTCTGCTCAGAAGGCAGTATAGTAGTGAGCGCCGGTGCTCACGATGTCACTCTGGTCCTCCAGGAACTCCAGCACCTGCTGCAGCACAGCCTTGTTCAGGTCCCAGCGGAGGTTCAGGCGCACGCAGCTCAGGATGTGCATCACGTGGCAGCCCTTCTCCACATCTACGGGTAAACACGATCGTGATGGTCAGGCCCTCCTCCATCCCTCTCCAGGCCTCCTGAGCCAGCACTGGCATCGTGGCAAGATCCAGGATGATTCTTCTCGAATCAAGGTCTGAGGTGTACTGGTCTACATGATCACACAGCCAGAACCAGGTCCAGGCTCTACATGCATGCCTCCATACTGACAGAGCCTACTTCTCGATGCTCTGGTCCTCCATATTCAAGGACTCCAACCAGTAACTGTATGTCCTGACAAACCCTTTCCTCTGGTACACATGGTCCCGAACCCCTGGTTTCACAGGAGGTGGCCTCTGGAGACTCACAGCAGAGCTGGTCTTTCTTAGAGGTCCTGAGTTGATGGGGTCCCACAGCTAAGGGATCCCTCCTTTTCGCCTGTCCATGTTTCCTCTCCTGGCTCCCACTGGGTCATATCTGTAACAATTGTAGTTTAGTGACTTTTGCCTTTTGACCCCAAACTAAGGCCACTGGGTACCCAATGATGAAAGCTGAGGGCTGACAACCCCCTTCCTTGGGTTTCCTCCTGAGAGTTGGGGCCCTCAGGGATCATTAATTCTATTTTCATGGGTTAGCATTCTTTTTGTTTCTACCAAGCAGACTAAAATAGACTAGAACAACAACAACAACAAAAAATGAGAATGTACTGCATTATGTTTCGTCACTTTACTTAGTGCAGAAGTCTTCTGACATAAACATTATCCTGAGTCAAAGTGGAGCCTCGTCTCTAAAAGAAAGACTGGAGAGATGGCTCAGAGGTTAAGGGCACTGCCTGCTCTTCCAGAGGTCCTGAGTTCAATTCCCAGCAACCACATGGTGGCTCACAACCATCTGTAATGAGATCTGGTGTCCTCTTCTGGTGTGCAGGAATACATGCAGACAGAACATTGTATATATAATAAATAAATCTTGAGAGAGAGATACAGAGAGAGAAAGAGAGAGACAGAGAGAGAGAGAGAGAGAAAGAGAGAAAGAGAAAGAAGGAGAAAGAGAGAGAGCAAGCCCTCCCCTTGGAGCCCCAGCCCTGGCATGCCCCAGCTGCCGGGCATTCATGTGGTAACAAAAGGGCTTGAGGTCCCAGGACGGCACTCAGTGAAGCATAGTTTGACCCTCATGTGCTTTGCAGCTTTGAGCAAGTCAGAGCACCCCACAAAACCAGTTCTCTTACTGTTTGTTGGTTGTGGGACAGGGACAATCTTTTGTGGTCCTCCCATGGGCTAAGGGCCTGAGCTAACAAAAATTAGATTGCGACCTCTAGTGGCGGTGCCCACTCATTACTCCCCAGGTGCTGTCACTTTAGAGGCCCCAGCAGTGCCACTGTCTGGATAGACAGGTGTCCTTGGGCTGACGTCTTCCAGTGAATCTAAATGAGAAGAAGCTTGTGTGCATGTTTTGGGCTTAGTTTTTCTACTCGTGAGAACATTTTCTGAGTAAAAAGACATTTTCAACGTAGAGCTCTTTTTAGGATAATTTACCACTGTTATACCACGCTTAAAGCTGAAATCCAGGGTTTTCAACCTCTAAGCCACCTATAATAGAGAAAAATCCAACAAAGATTCCACTTGAAATTGCTAGTCCCCATTTCAATATTCAGCTAAGAGGTAGAGAGCGAAGATGACCCTTCAGGACCCTAGGCTAGAGGTAAGGGCTATCAGTCACTGTCCCACGGGCAAAGGGAACCTCACTTTTCTCAGCTCTTTCCAGCCTAAATTAGGACTCAACAGCTTGTGGCCTTATTCTCGTAATGATCCTTCAGGTAGACACCACTGTCACCTGTTCTGTAGCTAGGCTCCTTCTGATGCCACATGCCGCCCACTTTCAGACAAACCCCTCTCAAGGGGACCTAAAACAGACTTAGTGTAGACACTTTCCCTGCTGTGGTTTCAGCCTTTGTTCAGATGCCATAAATGAACAAGGGGCTCCAGCCCAATGCTTATTTTCTATGAAAGGTAAGAGATGAACTAAAGGCCCAGCAGGAATGATGAAACAAATGGCCAGCTAACCTCTCTGGACAACCGTGGAAACCATGCAGCTGTTTACAAGTTTGAGGCCCTTTTCTATGTTACAGTGGAATTGCCAATGAGCTCTAGAAGTCAATGCTGGGTAGAAAATGCAAGGTGGAGACAATACAGATTACAGGCTTGAGTTTCTAAAAAAAGACGGACTCTGTTTGCAGGTACCTGGAGCATCCCTGGGTGGATGCTGGCTTGATGCAAATGCCTGGAGCATCCCTGGGTGGATGCTGGCTTGATGCAAGGGCACAGAGCATCCCTGGGTGGATGCTGGCTTGATGCAGGACACAGAGCATCCCTGGGTAAATGCTGGCTTGATGCAGGGCACAGAGCATCCCTGGGTAAATGCTGGCTTGATGCAAGGGCACAGAGCATCCCTGGGTGGATGCTGGCTTGATGCAGGGCACAGAGCATCCCTGGACGGATGCCGGCCTGGTGTGGAGAGGGTATGGTATCTAACTTCTCTGTGCAGTTTCACACTGTCTGACTTTTTAGGATCTGCATACATTATTATTTAGGAACAATCCTCTTTAGTGCCATGGGTCATGACAACAAGTGGTCACAGCCAACACTAGGAGTTCCTGTGAGGTCTTGCACCAGGACTTTGTAACCTAAATTCAGTTCCTGGCTGTACAGATAGTGTAAGGGTCATTTGGACTATTAGGTGTCTCCACTCCTGGTCGTGAGCTTAGGAGAGGCCCTGACTATAAGGGTCATTTAGATTACTAGCTGCCTGCAGTCTTGGTTGTAGAAACCAATCACTGGGATGTTGTTTGAGCTAGGTGATTGGCCTATAGCTCTTAGAGGCCCTCATGTGTTGGGAGCACAGCATGAAGGTCCTTGAGCCCACAGATCTCCAGGAAAACCAGGAATGTTAAGCGTGCAGGATTGTCTATCCAATGAGAAAGATGTAAAGCTTGTTTTTCCACTCAGAACTCAGGGAACTGGAGGAGATTAACAGCCCAGTGACTGGCATTATCACCAGGCTGTAGGTCCGCCCGAGAAAGGAAGTGTGAATCCCTTTCATTTACTTTACGGGTGCCAAGCTATAAGCTTTTCATCTCAATTTCAACCTAAGCTGAGGGGCCTGGGATTCAGAGTAGAGGGATGGTATCTTGGGACCACGGCACCTCCTTACCCCTTCCGTCTGGGAATTGTGCAAAGCACTGCTTCTTAGACAGTGGACATGCTTCCTCTTTCACCTAAAGGATGCTTGTTAGGTTTTGCTTTTTGAGACAGTGGGCTGGAGAGATGGCTTGTTTGGGAAGCATAAAACCCCAAGTTTTCAAGTCTTCAACACCATGTAAAACCAGCCAGGTGTGGCTGCATGGAATCCCAGCACTGTGTGTGTGTGTGTGTGTGTGTGTGTGTGTGTGTGTGTGTGTGTGTATGTGTGTATGTGTGTGTGTGTGTGTGTGTGTATGGAGAGCGGGGGGGGGGGGGGGGGAGACGGGGACGGACGGATGGACAGGAGATAGCTGGATCGTGTTGGTTGCCAGCCCACCTCCAGATTTAGGGAGAAAGAGATAGAGCAGGACACTGAGAATATTCTTTGGATTCCATGCACACACACGTGCATACACACCCCAGAACGGGGAGGGAGGAAGAGGGAGATGGGGAGGGAGAGAAAGAGTGTGTCTCACTCTGTTATCCCTGGCGCCCTTAAGCACTCACCTTCCTGCCTCAGCCCTCTCAGTGCTGGGGTTACAGGTCCACACTATCATGCCTGCTTTGGGTGCTTTTATTATTATTCTGAATAAACCAAACAACATTCATTTACTAAAATAAGAGATTGCTTTGAGGTTTTTGTTGTTGTTTTAAAAATTTACTTATATTTTAAGTGCATTGGTATTTTGCCTGCATATATGTCTGTGTGAGGGTGTCAGATCCTCTGGAACTGGAGTTACAGACAGTTGTGAGCTACCATGTGGGTGCTGGGAATTGAACCTGGGACCTTTGGAAGAGTAGATAGTGCTCTTACATGCTGAGACATCTCTCCAGCCCTGGTTGTTTTATTAAAAGACTGGTTGTTACACACACTGGGTTCTGATCTCACTGGGTCCTAAACAACAGGGTGGGTGACGTGGCCCCACTCTACCTGTGACTCAACCTGTCTGTCTGGGTCTGAAGGGAGTGATGTCTTCTCCAGAGAGAAAGAAAATAGGATGGGGGCCTGGGGCTAACAACCCTTCCCGTTTCAGGATCTTGCTGACATAAGGATTTGTTACTGGCATATGTTTACAAGGTAGGCTCTGAAAAGCCACCTTGAAGGCTGACAAGTCCATACAGACTTAAAGGTAAGACCCATGTTTTCTTTGTAATGAGCGTGAAATTCATAGCCATATTGTCACACTCGCTACAGTGTGAGTGTCTGGCCACTAGAGGCCGATATTTGTAATGAGCGTGAAATCTGTACCCATGTTGTCACACTCGCTACAGTGTGAGTGTCTGGCCACTAGAGGCTGACCTAACCCCACAAAACCAGACTACTTTCCAAGCCATTTCATTTATAACTTACCAGTTTCCAGTTTCCAAGATGACTGAATTTCATTATTCATGAGCCTTAATGTCTGGAACCAGCCTGCCCCACCCTAAAAGGCCTTGCTGTTTGAATGAGGGGAGATGTCAAGTTAATGTTCAAAGGAGTGGGTAACAGACAGTGAGTGCAGCTGAAGCCATGGGGACTAGGAGTCCATCTCAGAGCTCAGCATGGCGGCTTGCTTCAGTGTGTCAGAAATCCCGGGGAGCTTAGCTGTCAGCCTCCAGCTCCTTCCCTACAGGATCAGAACCCCAGTGGTGTTTAAAGGTGCTCTAGTGTTGACTTCTCCATCCAACCAAAGTCCAAGGGACTATTCGAGGAGAACGTGTGTGTTAAAGGAGAGGAAACTGAGGCCCGGAGAGGACAGAAGTCCTGAACATCCCAATTCCGTCTGTTTCTGGGGAGGGAACCCTGGGCACCAGCTCATCACCATCTGTACCTCAGCCACTTACGGGTTGGTTTCTGGCACTCTTCCTTGATGATCTGGTAGATCTTTTGGTGCAGGTCTTTGTCCTTGTTGGTCACCTGGAGAGTCCCGAGAGAAAACATGGTTTGGGAACACAGCAGTGTGTCAATCAGAATTCAAATGAGCATGGGGAACAGTTCTGCAGATTCCATGAAAATTGCCACCCCCCCCCCCATTGTGGTCCTGATGTTGGGCCTGGGCAACTCAGCTCTGTCCCTAGGCATCTGAGTCACTCTCAGGGGCTGGTTCATCGGGGGCCGGAAGGTAGAGAAGAACTAGAATTCTGTGCCTTGAAGGGGCAGTTTTCTTCTTACACACTTGTAACCCACTGACAACATTTCCCTAATTGCTGTGGTGTTTTTGAAGGAGCACAAGTGCTCAAAGCCTCTGGCCTTCATCCCAGTGCTCCTCCCTCTCCATCCCCATCATCCCAGTGCTCCTCCCTCTCCATCATCCCAGCGCTCCTCCCTCTCCATCCCCATCATCCCAGCACTCCTCCCTCTCTGTCCCCATCATCCCAGCACTCCTCCCTCTCTGTCCCCATCATCTCAGCACTCCTCCCTCTGTCCCCATCATCCCAGCACTCCTCCCTCTCTGTCCCCATCATCTCAGCACTCCTCCCTCTCTGTCCTCATCATCCCAGCACTCTTCCCTCTCCATCATCCCAGCACTCCTCCCTCTCTGTCCCCATCATCCCAGCACTCTTCCCTCTCTGCCCCCATCATCCCAGCACTTCTTCCTCTCCATCCCCCTCATCCCAGCACTCCTCCCTCTCCGCCCTCATCATCCCAGCACTCCTCCCTCTCCATCCCCCTCATCCCAGCACTCCTCCCTCTCCGCCCCCATCATCCCAGCACTCTTCCCTCTCTGCCCCCATCATCCCAGCACTCCTCCCTCTCCGCCCCCATCATCCCAGCACTCCTCCCTCTCCATCATCCCAGTGCTCCTCCCTCTCCGTCCCCATCATCCCAGCACTCCTCCCTCTCCATCCCCATCATCCCAGCACTCCTCCCTCTCCATCCCCATCATCCCAGCACTCCTCCCTCTCCATCCCCATCATCCCAGCACTCCTCCCTCTCCATCATCCCAGTGCTCCTCCCTCTCCGTCCCCATCATCCCAGCACTCCTCCCTCTCCATCATCCCAGCGCTCCTCCCTCTCCATCCCCATCATCCCAGCACTCCTCCCTCTCCATCATCCCAGTGCTCCTCCCTCTCCGTCCCCATCATCCCAGCACTCCTCCCTCTCCATCATCCCAGCGCTCCTCCCTCTCCATCCCCATCATCCCAGCGCTCCTCCCTCTCCATCCCCATCATCCCAGCGCTCCTCCCTCTCCATCCCCATCATCCCAGCGCTCCTCCCTCTCCATCCCCCTCATCCCAGCGCTCCTCCCTCTCCGCCCCCACGCCTGTCTTGTATTTCTTTAGTTTCTCTTCTTCTAAACACAGGAAGAATTAAAGAAGAAGAGGGCATGAGGAAGCTGGCAAGACAGAGCACCTAGCTTATGGAAAACGCCCTCTGTCCTCGCAGGCAGACACAACCATGGCTCTTTCTGAATGAGCAGCAGGTTTCACACTCAGGTCCAGCGGGAAATACAGTAACAGAAGAGACAGGGAGGAAAGGAAAGGGCAAAAGGGGAGGAAGGCAGGAAAGAGGAAGCGAGGAGGAGGGAGGACAAAGGAAAGGCGGGGAGGGAGGGAGGGGGAGAAGAAAGGAGGGGAGTGGCGAGAAGGAAGGAAACAGAGCCTATAAAGGGGGGGAAGAGTCCAGCCTGTGACAGCTCAGGACCTGGGCGGTAGAGACGCCCACGGACGCCTGTGAGACCTGACTTGCAGAGCAGGCCGCTGGAGGACTTTTAACTGACGAGGTTAGTGAGGAAGAAACCATGCGAGCACACAGAAGTGTGGGTACTGCTATGATAGCTACGTCCAGCGGGGCCCCGGGAGAAAGGAAACCCACAAACCAGGCCTGAGTGGAAGGGAGGGTCAGGCCCAGAAGGGGACAGGGGATCTGTTCGTGTTTGACTGCCCTTCCAGCTCATGGTGATTCACAGGAGGAAGTGCTCAGCCCTGCCACACCTCGCCTGGGCAGCAGCCCTTGCTCTTGCTGCCTCACAGGGAGGGCTGCTGTCTACAGACCCTCCGAGAGGCCACCCCAGAGAGCAAGGAGGCACAAGTGTCCGAGAGGACTCCAGCTCAGCTTCCCCGCTTGGCTTGACAACGGCCACCATGTCCTACGCTGTCCTCGCGTCCTTGGGTGGACAGCACTCCTGTTACACCAGATTGCCTCTCCCACAGTTACTCAGCACCGTGGAAAACCCCTCCCACTTAAACAAATGAAGAGGAAATGCGCTGCTGAGGAAACCCCTAGTGAGTCCTCAGCAGTGAGGCCCTCCAGCCTGCCTCCAGGAGGTTCACGGGCCCCTGCAGCCACCTCTGCAGCCGACAGGGGTGGTCCCAGGAGGCCTAGCTTGGTGCCTCCGATATCAAAGGCAGGCAGTTAGAGGCAAACGTTTAACTTGAAAAGAATGAGGCAAACAAGCAGCCATGCCCGTACCCTGTGGGGAGGGCAAGGCCTTCCGGGAGGCTGACTGGAGGTGCCGCCCGAAAACTCTCTCCTTCCTGAGTCAGGCTTGGGAATTCTGACATGAATTCACAAAGATAGCCATGCAGCTAGGCCAGGGAACACTATTTGTGATAACAAAAGTCACACAACACCCTAGTGTTTGTCACAAAAGAATGGCTAGAAAGTCCTGGTGAATACTCATAGTACAGAACCAAGGGTATCAGGAAGGCAGGGTAGATTCACAGGTACTGATGTGCCAGGGTGATGGGGATGGACCACAGTTCCAAAAGAGGTGCTGAGTGTTACTGCAGCCGTGGGACATCTCGTAATGCCTAAGGCCGGTTTTGGTTGTCCTAACCTGGGAGATGCTTGGTGCTTAGTGGGTAAGGCCAGGGATGCTGGTACGCACTCTACAGTGTGCGGGAGAGTCCCTGACTCTCATCTGCCCAGTGGTGCTGAGGATAAGGATTTCTGAGTTAGAAGGTGATTGCTTTTTCAAAAAATAAAACAAAAAAGCCATAGGAACATATTTCTAAATTACTCATCTGTCAATGTACAAAGAAATATTTAGAAGGATACTAGGTTTCAAGAGGCTGCATGGGTCGGGTGTAGTGGCACAAGCCTACAATCCCAGCACTGGAGAGATGGAGGCAGAAGTTTATGAGTTCAAGGCCAACCTGGGCTACAGATCAAGACTGTTTCACAAAACCAGTGATAAGAGTTAGATTTCGAAAAGGTAAAAGCTAACATGCACTTCTGACTTCCACGCCTCCTGATGATTATTTTAGAAACAAGTAGGTAGGCGGTCCTAAGTAGAAATGTGTATGTAATGGAAGCTACAAAGAGGAACTTAAGCTGCAGATCTCTTACGTAGTACAGCTTATCACCGCCACCATCTTTCTGGAACAGGAGTCCCTTTTCCCGCAGCAGCTGTATAGCATTCTTAAACACACTGTGAACTGTGTCGGAAGTGGTGCTGTTCTTGGATTCCTCCACCTGCACAGGGAGGAAACAGAAGTAAGTTTCATCTCCTATCACCCACGACTAACGCCCCAGACTGACTGGTTTATGAGTTCACCCAACAGGCTTTGCTTGTGCTGAGTCAGCGCACTCTAGGCCTGTGTCCGCTGAGCAGGCCGGTATTGCGGCACTTCCGGAAGTCTCTCTGGAGGGTCACACTTGCTAACTGTTCCGTGCCTCAGTTTTGATTTGTCTGTTCACAGCTTTGCCTTCACAGTGCTGGACAATCTCACATGCGCATCAGCTCCCTCCTCTGAAAGGCTGGGACAGGGGGAGGAGGGCATGCAGGCCTAGGGGAGCAGAGGCGGGCGGGGCGGCTCAGCTGTGTCAGGGAGGACAAAGCAGACTCAGACAGACTCAGTAACTACAAACAACATGGGAAACATCCTTCCCAGAGACACCTGCCTCACGTGACCTCAGGATGTGCTTCCCAGGCTGGCTTAAAGACCTCGGTCCTGAGAGCAGGGCCTCCAGGGGTCTCTTCTGGAAAGCCAGCAGCTTCCTGGACTGAGATCTGTGTTTTGCTTGTCATTTTCAAAGGAACAATGACCAGACATGCGCGATTCAGGAAACCAAAATTGCTCACAGAGTGAAGCACTGTCTTGGGGCTCAGGCCCTGCAGGAACCGGGTGGCTTCCTGAAATATATATAATCTGCACTCCCAAACAAACTCAGCATTCATCCAGCTGTCAGAGAAACAATGGTTTTGCAAGATCTGCTTATCATGTTTCTGGATTTGCTAAGAAGGGTGATGTTAAAAAAAAAAAAATCAGAAGAAAGAAAGAGAAAGGGAATCGAGCTTTCGTGAGTGATAAGGGAGACTGCCCAAGGCTCTCGGGTTTCAGTATCGTTGTGAGCATCTGCAGTCTCCCAGGGTGCTATTAAATGGAATGCAACTGAGTGACAGCGACCTCCCAAGCAGTGCAATTCAACCAACTGATTCATAATTGATGGAAGAAATCGTTTTCAAAGAAAAACAAATGCAGCACCGGACTCCTTTCTTTTTAAATACGCAGCACTGGGCAGGCACAATTTTCTGCTCTAAGCTTCTTCTAAAAGATAGCACTCCAAAACTCCCCCATTGCCCATTCTGACTGGGGGAGTCCTTAAGTCCTCCTAGTTCATTGTAGCCATCGTGGTTCCACATGAAGGTGGGCTTCGCTACTTATTAATGTTTCCTCATAGCGGGCACAGCAGCACATACATGAAGTCCTAAAACGTAAGAGGCTGATGCAGAAGGACCATGAATTTGAGGCTAGCCCAAATTATATAGCAAGTTCCAGGACAGCCTGGACTACAGAACAAGATCATGTCTCAAAGAAAAAGGAGGGCCTGTGAGATGCTGAGCTGGGAAAGGTGCTTGCCTCCAAGTGAAGGTGTAGTAGAATATTGTTTTAAGGTGTGTGATTTTTGTTTATGTTGCAGTTGTTTAACTCTGTGAAGCTGTGTTAATGTGTCTAACACATTTGATGGTCTAATAAAGCACTGAATGGCCAATAGCGAGGCAGGAGAAAGGATAGGCGGGGTTGGCAGGCAGAGAGAATAAATAGAAGGAGGAATGTGGAGTGAAGGGAACTAGCGAGGAGCCAGAGAAGGAGGAGGACTCCAGGGGCCAGCCACCCAGCTACACAGCAGGCCATGAAGTAAGAAACAGAGAAAGGTATACAGGAATAGAAAAAGTCCAGAGGCAAAAGGTAGACGGGATAATTTAAGTTAAGTAAAGCTGGCTAGAAACTAAGCCAAGCTAAGGCTGGGCATTCATAAGTAATAATAATAAGCCTCCGTGTGTGATTTATTTGGGAGCTGGGTAGTGGTCCCCCCACCTCTGAAAAAGAGCAAA
Source organism: Peromyscus maniculatus bairdii (assembly GCF_049852395.1). Classification (NCBI taxonomy): domain Eukaryota; kingdom Metazoa; phylum Chordata; class Mammalia; order Rodentia; family Cricetidae; genus Peromyscus; species Peromyscus maniculatus. Next base: position 200,108,680 of record NC_134852.1, read on the forward strand.
AAACAATCAACAACATGAAGGTACTTGCTGCCAAGTCTAACAATGTGAGCTTGATCCTTGGGCCCTGAATGGCAGAAGGATGGAATGGAGTCTTGCAGGTTGTCCTCAGGCCTCTACACTCTCAATGTGGCATGTGCACAACTACGTGCATGAGTGTTCACGTGTGCACGTGCACACACACACACACACACACCACACCACACGTAATTGAAAAGGTATTTTAAAAGGAAAAGGGGAGAGAAGACAGGGAGGGAGGGAGTTACTGGCCACACACTGAGAGCCATCAGAAGTCCTAGGAGGTCTTTGGCTCTGAGGATCTTCTAAATGATAAAATGGAAATATGGCCAATGGGAAGTGGACAGCTGGAGAGACAAGGCTGTTTAGAGGCAACCTTGGCAAAGAACAAAGCTCCCAGCCATGACCTCCTCCACCTGAGTGTTTTCTGAAACACTATCCCTCATATCTCTGTATGAAATCCTGGGTCACTGGGCACACAGCCTGCTGCCAGGAAGAGGTAATTAGGCATGTGAACAAATCCAAGAAGCAAGGGTCAGGCAGGCGCTGGGGTGGTGAGATGGTACCTGTTCCCCCAGCAGCATGCCGAATCCGAGAGGACACTCAGAGCAGCCTGGCTGGTGATTGGAGAGGACTGGAAGATGTCAGGACAGCTGCAGAAGGGAGACTGAGTATGTGTGAACTCATCCTTGGGTACAGGTACTGAGAGCGTTAGATGGGGGCAGACTCTACCAGGAAAGAACGGAAAGATGCACTGCTCACTGAAGACCTAGGTCTCCTGAAGAAGACCACAGTGTGTTCCCACGTGGACAAAAAGAAGGGCTGTAACCATCACTGTAAATACAGGCTCAGCATATAGCCAGGTACACGCTCAGGAGACTAGGATGGTGCTTGACCCGGAGACCAGGAACAGGGTGGGGGAGGGGAGGGGAGGAAAACACACTTGTCCCTTTCTGGGACCATCTGGATTTTACAAAACCGTCATTCATTAACTAGAGTCTGCTTTCTCCAGTCCTGTTGGAGGGGGTGTAGAGAGCAAAGAATACGACAGACGGCCTTTGCTCTCACAGGCCTTACATTCTGGTAGATGAATAGATATGCTAGTGACATCACAGACCAGGATGTAACAGGGTGAGGACAGCAAGGGACAAGTGGCAGTGACATCACAGACATGGATGTAACTGACGGAGGGCGAGTACCCGTGGCACCGCACACAATGGGTCAGAACACAGAAGCGTAAGTGACATTCAGATACAGATCTTTGAAGACAGTGACGGGTGAGCAGCAGTCAGAGCGGATGAGGAGGCCGGGAGATGATCTGTGAGCTGAGATTACACAGTTCAAAGGAAACACACGAGTCACACACAACAGCACAAACCCAAGAACAGAAAGGCAAGGAAAGCCTAAACCCACAATTTCTAGTGAGTCTTGATTGCATATGACAGAAACACCGAACAAGAAGCCAGCCCGGGGACGGACATGAGGAACGCAAGACTGGGCAGAGGTGTCACCAAGAGCAACAGGAAAGTTCTTTGAACTTTTTAGTTATGAACATGACTGAATGCAGCTTGGCCTTTATCTGAATTCCTACAGCAGGGCAGAGTAACCTTTTCAAGGAAAAGACCAAGTCGTTAAAGCCCTGGTTCAGGCATCACCTTGCTGGCCAATCATCATCTTGGAGGGAGGATAATTCTCTCCTCTTCCCTCCTTACCCTCCTTTACCTGCTCTGAGGTTAAATGCCCATCTCAGCGAGTACTGACAGCGAGGTGCCGTGACCTTAGCCTGCTATTATTTTCTACTCAGACATTAAATGCAATGTGATTAAGTAAAGGGCGGACAAGGGCAGACCCAGCCGCATTTCAGATTCCTAGTGGTCAGTGACCTTTCCAGAATAGAAATGGCACATGCTAGAACCGGGACCTCTGCTTTTGGATTCCACCCCTCGAGTCTTCCCGCTAGTCACTCATGCCCTCACCCTTCGGGTGCAGGCTGAATCCCCCATGAGCATGCCACACTTACCTGGTCTGAGCAGGCGCTGTGAAGCACAGGCTGGCTGGCCAGAGACTGCAAAGACTCCACCATTTCCAGTTCCTGCTGGTAGAAGGTCTGCACTTTCTTATCCTGGAGGAATTCTTTGATTTTCTCACTCAACAAAGAGGTGAGGCCGGCGAGATCCAAAGTGTCTGTATTGCTGCAGGGGCAAAGTTTTCAAACGCCCTGCAGAAACCATCACCTCAGCTCCTCTTGGTGCATAAAACCAAGAGCTAGCTAGGAGACACCGTTCTACACGGTGCTTGTTTTTTGTTGTTGTTTTGGGGTTTTGTTTGTTTCTTTCTTTACAAAAGGGCCATCGTGTGGCTATGGTGGAACCGCACATATTGACAGCCATTCATGATAGATTATAAAAAGAGGTCAAGAACAGCATGGAGGGGCGACCATTATTACTGTGAGGGGGAGAAGAAATCCCACTAAATAGCTAAGTGATATTCATGCTGTGTATGCACAGAATAAAGGCATCTAAAGGGAACCATGGCAACCCAGGAACACTGCTAACCTTTGGACAGTAGTGCTTGGAGACAATTTCCACTTTCTGTGTTATAAACACCTACTGTTTGTACTGTTTGAAAATATGACTGATTGTATACGTAGTGTATTCTCATGTTTAAAAAGTTAAAGGGCTCAGCAGCAGAGCATTTGCCTAGCATGAGTTCGGTCCGGGTTCATTCTCTAGCATGGCAAAAAAAAGTGTGTGTGATGGCTATGTGTGTGCCTGTGATGGATGTGTGCGCGAGAACACGCGTGCATGCACGCACATGTGTATGTGTGTGCACATGTATGTGTATGTGTGTGTGTGTGTACTGTGTGCACGCAGAGGCCAGAAGAAAACACCAGGTGCCCTGCTTTATTGCTCCCTCTCTTATTCCCATGAGAACAGACCTCTCATTGAATTTAGAGGTAAAGAAATGTCCCAGTGACCCTCCTGTCTCCAACCCGACACTGCTGGGGTTACAGGTTTGCACACCAGCCTGCCCAGATTTTAATATAGGGCTGCGATCTGAGCTCAGGTCCTCACACTTGGGGAACATGCACCTTTACCCATTCTAGCTTCTCTGCCCCTAACCCAATAAAAAGTATCCCTCCTGTGCTGGCTAGTTTTCTGTCAGCTCGACCCAAGCTGTAGTCATTTGAGGAGAGGGAACACCTCAGCAGAGAAAATGCCTCCATGAGACTGGGCTGCAGACAAGCCTGCAGAGCATGTTCTTAATTGGTGATTGATGGGGGAGGCCTCAGTCCTTGTGGGCGGGGCCACTCCTGGGCTGGTGGTTCTGCATTCTATAAGAAAGGAGACTGACTAAGCCATGAGAAGCAAGCCTGTAAGCAGCACCCCTCCACGGCCTCTGCATCAGCTCCTGCCTCCAGGTTCCTGCCCTGTTTGAGTTCCTGTCCTGACTTCCTCCAATGATGAATAGTGATGTGGAAGTGTAAGCCAAATAAACCCTTTCCTCCCCACGTTACTTTGGTCATGGTGTTTGATCACAGCAATAGTAACCCTGACTAAGGCACCTCCTCATTCTACCTCCCCAGCTAGAAGCCACCAGGAAGGCACTGGTGATTTTCTTTATCACATTTCATATTTTAGCCAATGCCTGTATATTCATATTCCTCCTGGGCTCTGTTTGTTTATTCCACTACATAGGAATAAAATCTGTCCTGGTTGAGAACAACCCAGTTATTTTTGTTGTTGTTTTATGGTGGGAGCTGCAGGATCAGGGCTGTAGTACCCCGTGGCATGTTGTTTTATGGTAGGAGCTGCAGGATCAGGGTCGTAGTACCCCGTGGCACAGTATTCTGACTGTGAAAGGCCTTGGTGCAGTTTTATCCATGGTTCTCACCTTGGGGTTTGCTATGTTTCTTGGATCTGTGAGTTAAGAGTATTTCCTCTAATTTGAAAAAGTTTCAGCCACCGTGCAAGTATTCATCTGTGCTGCCCTCCTTTAGAACCTCTAATTATAATATACTTGTGTTTCCTTCACAACCCTAGGACCTCTATGATACAGTCACCTTCACTTTGCAGGAGAGGAAACCGAGGCAGAGTATCTGTGGACTTGTCCTGTCACCCAGCAGCTGGCTCCTCCTGCTAGACGTCGCTGCTGCCCTCGTGTTCTCAAGCAGTGATGGGGGAACTTACCTCGGAGCCTCTTCGTCCTTCAGGGCTGGGCTGCGGAACGGCTGGTCATATACTCTCTCGTAGAGCGTGGGCAGCTCAAGCATCCTTGCAATTTGAATGCTCCACACTGGATCGTCCACCTTGTCTAACACCCCAGGAAAAGATGCCACAGAAGACACTGTGAGCACTTCTTGCCACATCCAAACCACTGACAGGACAGCAGTCCAGAGTCACAGAACAGCTCCCAGCCATCCCTTGAGAGGGAAGGCAATCCTCATGTGGGACAGGCACATCTGGGGTGGGGTAGGACTGTTATCATCCATTTCTGTGTTATGCTGATGTCCTACAGGGCCAGCCCTTGAAATCTATATATTTATTTAAGACAGGGCCTCCCTATGTAGCCCTGGCTAACCTGTAATTCACTGTGTAGACCAGGCTGGCCTCCGATGCATGGGGATCTGCCTGCCTCTGTCTCCTGGGTGCTGGAACTGGAAATGTGCGTCCCCCATGCCTGGCTGCTTTTGAGATTTTCCACTGAAGACCAGTCAGCACAGTGCAAAAGGGTGATTCGGGACTATTTCTAATTAGCTATTTTCATTAAAATTAATGGGCTTAATGGTGCTCAAGACATTTCCATCCTTTTGAAGAACTGGAACACTCTGCCCTAATGGACTGACATTTAGAATTTCAAAGTACTTCAGAAACAGTGGTGCTGTCCAAATAAACTCACCAACTATATAGAGTCAATAATTCATTCTTTCCCAATCTACTTCTAATTAACATTCTTCAAAATACAATTTTAAAATGCTGTTTTCCTAAAAACGGCATGCTAGACATAATTTCCCCATTAGAATGAAATCGTATGTGGACTTTTGCAAGTCTGACTTGGAGCTAAACAAGCGTTTACAGTACACACACACACACACACATACACACACCCCGAAGAGCAGCCCGTCTGGCAGGAACTCCCCGTGCTTACAATACATGGAGGCACGGATTTCTCGCTCTTCTCTGAACATGTGCACGTAGCCTCTGACGCGGATAACGTCCCCAATTTCTATCTTGGTTTTCTGCTCAATGGTCTCCTGCAATTTCTTAAGCTGTGAGGTCACGCTTAGCTCTCTTGCAGTGCTTGGAGCAGTGGGGTCTGTCGGGGCCAGGAGAAAAGAGAGGTGTAAGCAAGTGTCCCTCCATGCTGGGGACACAGTAACCAACACACTGTTCTCCTGATGAAGCGCTCTATCACACGACATCTTCATAAGTATCCGAGAGCAGAACACAGGGAGAGGACTCTGGAGTGAGGCCACGCGGGCAGGTTCCAGGGTGGCTGCGCTGTCTCTTCCGCCCTGCACCACCAGTGCAGAGGGCTCTGTGCAGCCCTGAGCACCACGTGCTCAGGGGCAGTTGGGGCAACAGCCCCACACAGCCCTCTTATTTGTAGACTTTATATTGTTTTTGGGTACTAGCACTGGTGCAGAGACCTTGTCCCATCGACCGGTGTTCTCCCTCACACCGTGCGCACTCTCTCCTATCTTTAACCTTTACCTCACGGTGACGAGACGCTAATGTACATTCAGCCCTAAATAATCTCTGCCACTAACTCACTTCTAAATTGTATCAAATAAGAACAAAGTTAAGTCCTGTGCATTCCTTTTCCCTTTCTCTCTCTCTTTCCCTCCCTCCCTCCCTCCCTCCCTCCCTCCCTCCCTCCCTCCCTCCCAATAAAGCTCTAAAAAGGTTAAAAAAAATAAAGAACAAAGTTAAGTAAGAAGAACCCTGAACATATGGGTGTACAGGTGTTCTTCTACGAACTTTATAATATATCAGCACACCCTGACCGTGTGGTGTACAGGTGTTCTTCTACGGACTTTCTAATGTACCAGCACACCCTGACTGTGTGGTGTACAGGTGTTCTTCTACGAACTTTATAATGTACCAGCACACCCTGACTGTGTGGTGTACAGGTGTTCTTCTACGGACTTTATAATATATCAGCACACCCTGACTGTGTGGTGTACAGGTGTTCTTCTACGGACTTTATAATATATCAGCACACCCTGACTGTGTGGTGTACAGGTGTTCTTCTACGAACTTTATAATGTACCAGCACACCCTGACCGTGTGGTGTACAGGTGTTCTTCTACGGACTTTATAATATATCAGCACACCCTGACTGTGTGGTGTACAGGTGTTCTTCTACAGACTTTATACCAGCACACCCTGACCGTGTGGTGCACAGGTGTTCTTATACGGACTTTCTAATGTATCAGCACACCCTGACTGTGTGGTGTACAGGTGTTCTTCTATGGACTTTCTAATGTACCAGCACACCCTGACCGTGTGGTGTGCAGGTGTTCTTCTATGGACTTTATAATATATCAGCACACCCTGACTGTGTGGTGTACAGGTGTTCTTCTATGGACTTTCTAATGTACCAGCACACCCTGACCGTGTGGTGTGCAGGTGTTCTTCTATGGACTTTATAATATATCAGCACACCCTGACTGTGTGGTGTACAGGTGTTCTTCTATGGACTTTCTAATGTACCAGCACACCCTGACCGTGTGGTGTGCAGGTGTTCTTCTATGGACTTTATAATATATCAGCACACCCTGACTGTGTGGTGTACAGGTGTTCTTCTATGGACTTTCTAATGTACCAGCACACCCTGACCGTGTGGTGTGCAGGTGTTCTTCTATGGACTTTCTAATGTACCAGCACATCAAAACCTTACAGCTGCTCCCTTCTGCTAGCTCCATTTCAGAGATGAGAAACTTGTGTCACAGAGAAGTCAAGCAACTTGTCCAAAATAAAACAGCTGGTTAACAAGGTTGCAGGCTGTTCTGCAGTGCCTGACTGCGGAGACTCTGTGGTATACTACACTCTCTGCTGCCTGCCTCAGAGGATATGGCCATTTTCTGTATTCAGAATGGCTAAGTAAAGACCCAGTGCTCTAGTCTGCCTATTGTAATTCCAATATATCCGAAGCTACACAGCTCAGCATTTTGTTATTGCTTTGGTTTTTGAGAGGTGGTCTTGCTATGTAACCCCAGATGGCCCTGAACCCTCTACCCCTGCTTCAGCCTTCGGAGTGCTGAGAATAACTCAGTCTTCCATACAATATAATATCCCGTCATGTTGATATGGCAGTTACACAACTGCATACTTCTTCCCTTTTGAGGACTTTCCATTCTGATTTTTATCCCCTGCCTAGGGCAGGTTCAGCATGGAGACCGGCAGTCACGGAAGCCCGACTTGCAGGTCAGCTGGACCCTTAGCTCTTGTGACACCAACTTGTGCATGCTGCTTCTCCCTCCAGTCCCTCTCTCTTCAACTGAATCAATCAAGGAGACGAAGGTAAGGGCAGTTTACTATTGCCCGCGCGCGCGCGCGCGCACACACACACACACACACACACACACACACACACACACACACACGCATGCTCACATGCTCACACGCACACATGGCTGTCATGCGTGACTCAACTTTGCATACCATGGACAGAGGAAGTGACAACCATGTGCTATTTGTGACAATCAATGACCGAGTGCTCTAGACAATTTTTTTCTTTGGGGACTTTCACTGAGTTTACAACCTGTCACTTGGTACAATGTTTGACAGAAAAACCTCACTCTGCATTCACACATGACATTAGCAAAGCATGTGTGCTCACAGCTCCCTCACTAACCTGTCATAGCAACCTGGAAAAAAACCAAAACAAAGCCCAATCTGTCAAGCTTTCTTTGGCAAGAGGAAGTGGGTGTGGTGGAGTCTGGTGTGACTCCAGCACTAGGGAGGTGGAGGATCAGGAGTTCAAGGCCAGTCTCAGCTATGCTGTGAATTCAAGACTAGGTAGGTTACAAGAGACCCTGTCTAAAAACAAAACCAAACAAAACCACTAAGTAAATTAAAACAAACAGCAAAAGAAACCATGTATGATATTTGATGTTTTGTTTATTGGGGTCTAATGTAGCCTAGTCTAGTCTGGAACTTGATATTTAGCAAGGGTGAGTTTGAACTCCCAATCCTCCTGCCTCTACCTCCCAAACGTTGGGGTTACTGGTTTGTCCCAGACACTGAGCTGGCTGTGTTTATACAAGACGGCAGACTCCATGTATGTCTTGTTGCAGATGAAGCTGCACCACTGGTCTCATAAACTTGAAGCAAACCGTGTGCATCATGCTCATCACATACACTGCCCACTGCTGCATTTTAACATTTATTTCTGTTTATATTCTATTTATATTCTGTTGCATAAGAGTATTAAAAAGAATCCTGATTTTTGAACCCACTCTCTTGTTGCTCCTGACTGTTTTCAGTGATCCAGTGTCTTGGACTTGCTAGAACATCGCATGTTCACTGGGATAGATAGCTACACAACATGTCTTCTTCAGGTTCCTTTATGTGAGCTGCAGGATAGGAAGCATGGCCAACTCTTCCCAGATATTATCCTCTACCTGAAAAGGTATTTGTTAAATGCTGATTTATTTCCTGTGCTCTAGTTTCCTTCCATAGAGGAGTGATCTCTCTTTGGTCTTTTGATGGAATTTTCTGCTTTCTGACCAACCACAGTTTCCACAGTCATGGTTTTGTAACACGTAGCAAGCAGCACCAGAGTACACGTGCTGGACCAAGGCCCACAACACAGAGAGCACAAAGAACTGCGCATGCGGCAGCCGGCACCTCGGAAACTAGATGCCAAGCAATATGGCTGCTTAGCTCACTGGGTTTCCTCTAAAGAAACACAAGAATCGCCTTTTAAAAGGCTGCTCTCCATGTTCCTATCTCCAGGCCCTCTTCTCCTCAATCTGACATTTACAGGTATTTATAAACTTCACTGCCACTGTGCAGACATCACAGGGATAATAAAAAGCTCTGGCAGCATCACTGACATTATGAGGCCAACAGCAGATCTGAGAAGAGAGACCCAGCTTTCATGTAAAGAGTGAGCCAAATTGATGAAAGAAGACTCTAGCGTGTAATTTAATGAATGTAACGAGACGGCTGGAGCCTGACAGAACTTCGTTTTAGGAATCTATTCCATCCTGAAGACAACATGCTAACAGTGAGGACCAAGCTTTCTTAACTTTGCTCATAAGCTAAGTACAAATGGTACATTCAATGTAACATTCACAGAAGCTCACATTATATTCTTTATTTAACTGACTGGAACATAATTTTGACTCAAATTAAATTTTGTTTTTAAAAAATTGTCTTTTTTGGCCACCTTCCAATGGAAAGCTTTTAAACTTGGGGCAATTACATTAAAAGGAGAGAATGAGTGAGTTGGGAGCAATTTAAAAATACCTCTTCATGTGTAACATGACGAGAACCTTCCTAGGCTTCCTCCTGATACATTTACCATTCTCTTTACACTTGTTCTAAATGAAGACATCCTGTAATTGCTCAGTGGTTCAACAGCTTTCCAACTTTAAACATCCTCCTCTTGGTGTGTTCAGGAACAGCCATTCTGCTGATCTAAAACATCACTGTTACTAAGTACAGGAATTACATAGTGTTCCTGATCATGCCACTTCTTTAAAATGAGTGAATTGATCTGGATGTGGTGGCACACGCCTTTGATCCCAGCACTGGGGAGCCAGAGGGTCCAGTGTGAGTCTGAGGTCAGCCAGAGCTATATAGTGAGACCATGTCCCCTCAAAAAGTTAATTTAGAAAACAAAAACAGTATCTAAACCACAGACCAAATCAATCTATAGCCTGTTAAGAGTTTCACTGGGACAGAGCCATGCCTCATTCATCCATGGCCACTTTGTGCTAAAATGGCAGTGTCGAGGAGGTGAGGCAGATCATGTCTACAAAACAGAAAATATTTACCCTCTGTCCCTTAATAGAAAAAGGTTGCTCACCCTCCATTTAATTCAGGTGTGGCTAGACAAACTGCACCTTCTGATTAAAGATTGTGAGTAAAGCTATAAATCTGCAAATGACTTATAATGCTTCTGTGATTTGAATGATTTTCTACCCTTCAAGTTTCATGTGTTAGAAACTATATCCCAAACTGTACTAGTCAGCATTCCATCACAGTAATGAAACACTGATTCAGACTACTTATGGAATAAAGAGCTGGTTTTTGGCTCATAGTTCTAGGTGTTCCAGTCCAAGGTCAGGCCATCTCTACAGTGTGTGATGACAGATGCATGTCATAGCAGAGTGTGTGTCAGAGTGAAAGTCAAATACTGAGCCAGGAAGCAAGAAGAGACTAGGGTAGGGTACCATAATCCCCTTTGAAGGCATGTCCCTAATGACCTAGGACCTCGCATTAGTTCCTGTCTCTTATATGTCTACAATATTTTCCATTTCTGCCAACCCTGGGGACTAAGCATTTACAGGGACCTTTGAGAGACATTCATTCAGACCATAACAACAATACTAAAGTATTAGGAGGTGGGACTGAACGGGAGGTACTTAGAGGACAAGGACAGTGTGGATGAGTCAATGCTACTGCAAGCTCTGCAAGGGACGTCTTTCTTTTTGCTCTTTTGCCATGGGGGGAACATCCCAGAGGGGGCAACATTCAAGGAGCCATCTTGGAGGTGGAGACTGGCCTCTACCAGGCATGAGACCCTTCCATGCTTAATCTTGGATTTCCAACCTCCAGGACTGAGAAACAAATTGTAATAAATTACCTGCCTGAGCATTCTGTGTAACAGCACTGCAATGGCTAATCTTCATTATCTGTAGTAGAATATTTTAAGGTGTGTTACTTTTGTTTATGTTGCATTTGTTTAACTCTGTGAAGCTGTGTTACTGTGCCTGTGTAAAACACCTCATGGTTTAATAAAGAACTGGCCAATAGCAAGGCAGGAGAAAGGATAGGTGGAGCTGGCGAGCAGAGAATATATATAGGAGAAAACTGGGAGGAGAGAGCTAAGATGGAGCAGCCAGAGGAGGAGGAGGCCATCAGGGGCCAGCTACCCGGCTACACAACCAGAAAGTCATGGAGTAAGAATAAGACTTACAGAAATAAGAGAACAAGAAAAGTCCAGGGGCAAAAGGTAGATGGGGATAATTTAGGTTAAGGAAAGCTGGCAAGAAGGGAGCCAAGCTAAGGCCGGGCATTCAAAAGGAAGAATAAGCCTCTATGGGTGATTTGAGAGCTGGGTGGTGGGACCCCCAAGGAAAGAGCAAAAACCTCCAAAACATTCTGGCACCCCACACTGGGCGCCAACTGTTGTCTTTTTTTTAACCGGTTGCTGCCTTTTAAGCCACAGCCCTCTGAATCAGCAACTGCAGCTCCACCACTATCAGCAGGGGTCAGGCCGCAAGGGCTGTAGCTGGGGGGAATCTGTTCCCTCCGCTCCAACTCTCGCAAAGCTACGAAGGAAACTTCACTAGACCTCCCTCCCGCTAAAGAACTCAAGATTCAAAGGTTGAGGTGGAATTCTACTCTTCAGAGAGGCTAAATTACAAGTAGCTCACCTCCTCTCCTTGCTCACATCCTCCAAAAAGCCCTCATGCGTCTCCTCTCCTCACCTCTCCTTATAAACCCTTTCTTACCTGGCTCCTTCTTATCACTCCCTGTCAGCTAGTTGCTGACTCAGCCTCCTGACTGCAGATGAATTTAAAAAAAAAAATCATCTATTTAACTTTTATTTTATGTGCATTGGTATGAAGGTGTCAGATCCCCTGGAACTGGAGTTACAGACAGTTGTGAGCTGCCATATGGGTGCTGGGAATTGAACTCAGGACCTCTGGAAGAGTAGTTAGTGCTCTTAACCACTGAGCCATCTCTCCAGTCCTTGAATTTTATTTAATAAAACACATCTTTGCATCATCAAACAAATATTCCAGAGCACAAACAAAAATAACACACCTTGAATAATATTCTACAACAATTGTCAACTGGGCTGGCTTTAGAATCCCCATAGAAACACACTCTGGGTGTATCTACAAGGATGTCTCCAGAAAGGTGTAATCAAAGAAGAAATCCACCCTGAGTGTGAGCTCTATTTTCCCCCAGGCTGTGATCCCCAACTGAAGATGAACAAAAAGGAGAAAGTGAGTGGACAGCAGCATCCATCTTCCTCTGCTTCCTGCGGATGTAGTGTGACCAGGTACATCACTCACCTGCCTCCATGCCATCCCTGCCAAACTGTGAGCTGAAACATAACAGCCCTTAAGTTCCTTTTACTATGCATGGTGGCACTTGCACTTAATCCTAGCAATCAGAAGGCAGAGGCAAGTGGATCTCTATGAGTTTAAGGCTAGCCTGTACAGTGAGTTTAGGCCAGCCTGGGCTACACAGGGGACCCATGCCCCACACCCAAGTTCCTTTTGTAAGGTATTTTGTCACAGCAATTGGAAAAGTTGTTACATAACCACAGACTAAGATTAGTAATCTGAACTGTATAAGAATCCCAATATCTGGTTGTCATACAGGCTTATTTCTTGCCTTAAGTCTACCTCTAATGCCTCCAAGCAAAGCAGAGCCATGGCCTTGGAGATGTTCTCAAATTAGGAGTAGGAATGCTAAAGTTACACAAAACTAGCTAATTTCTAAATCTAAGTACATTGGGAAACTAAACAAATGAGCATGCCATTGGTCAATACAGCCAGAGGCAAGCTGGGAGTCTGACACATGACGGCAAAAACAAAGAGGAAATCTCATAAACACAAGACATTCCTGCACAACACAGATCACAGACCAACAGAACCGGAGGTTAGATACTGGAGTGAGAGACCTGACAAGCCCACGTGGATGCTGTTATCTCCTGTATGTTACAAACAGAACAAAAGAGAGTCCCAGAATCTGTGACTTCTCAGAGCCTGAAATGATTGCTAACATTGCATAATACCCTTTCAGTTATTATGAACTGAATTTAATTTTTTAAAAATTAATTTTATGCCGGGCGGTGGTTGTGCACACCTTTAATCTCAGCACTTAAGAGGCAGAGGCAGGAGGATCTCCAGGTTCAAGGCAGCAGGGTCTACATAGGGAGTTCCAGGACAGCTAGGGCTACATAGAGAAACCTTGTCTTGAAAACAATTTTTTTTTTAAACTTTTGTTATGTGTACTAATGTTTTGCCTGTGTGCATTTGTATGTACCACACACATACCTGGTGCATGGGGAAATCAGATGAGGGCTTTGGATGCCCTGGAACTGGAGTTATGGATGGCTGAGAGTCACCACATGGGTGCTGGGAACGGAACCTGAGTTCTCTGCAAGAGAACTTTAAGAGTTATTTAAGGGGCTGGACACATGTCTCAGTGGTTAAGAGTACTTTCTGCTCTTGCAGAGGACCCTGGTTGGGTTCCAAGCACCAACATGGCAGCTTACAATCCTTTGTAACTTTAGTCCCAGAGGATCCAACAAACTCTTCTGACCTCTGTAGGCACTGCATGTGTGTGCTATACAGATATACATACAGGTAAAATACCCATACACATAAAATAAATTAAACAAACCTTAAAAAATTACCCAAGAGGGCTGGGGGCTGTAAATCCAAGGTAGAACACTTGCCCAGCATGTTTAAGGCCCTAGATTTTATCCCTAGCAACACAAACACACATACCAAAACAATCACATGCACACACCACCACCACCACCACCACCACCACCACCACCACCACCACCACCACCATTGAAATATATTCATGTAATTCCAAATGCTTCAGTTAGTCACTGTGTTCAAAGTACAATTTTAAGATTTATGTTACTTAATGGCTAACTTCCAAAGGAATTCTACCCTCACAAGCTTTGGATTCCTGCTTGTTTGAACATGATAGTTTTTAGAAAATCTGCATCATGGCAGCAGAGACATTAGTGGAAACCTTGTCGGAGGAACAATCTTCAAAATCTTTGGTCAAGGATTCTGACCTGATGGTCCATTAGGCTACAATATCTTGACTTGCAAAATAATCATCGAGGTAAAATTTGTACTGTGGAAATTTTCAGGAATCCTTTCTCATTCTCTATGCTTAGGAGAAAGTTATGAGCAAGCAGGTAGGAGAGAAGCCCTTCCCTGCTATGGCATCAGGTTCCAGAGCAGCAGAGCTTTGGGTGCAGTGTGTCAGGGTCACCAATGCAACCACCAGCCAAAGCTCTGGGGACAGTGTGTCAGGGCCTCCAATGCAACCACCAGCCAAAGCTCTGGGGACAGTGTGTCAGGGCCACCAAAGCAACCCAGCATCAGCTTAATGTGAAAACACTCTGACAGTTGTTTGATGAGCTACCTTGAGCAAAATTCTTTGTTTGTCAGAAAATCAAAGGAATGTGGCAAATAGAATTACCTGGCGAAGACTCAGTATTGCTCCCCTTTTTCCAGCAGGTGCAGTTGATAACCCCAGTGGCATCATCCACTGAAAGAGAAGCATCAATGGGTAGGTGGGAGACTTGGGCATGCTGACCAACACTCAGTCAGACTGAAAGAGGACCGTTTCAACAGCTTAGTGGAGCAACTCCCTTAAAAAACTCTCCCTCTGAGTGGATGGGGGGGCAGAGGGGAGACAGGAGTGGGGAGCAGGGTGGGGGGGAGGGGGGAAGGGGTGAGAAGCGAGAGGAGAGGAGGGAGGGAAAAGTGCTGTTGGGATGTAAAATAAATGAAAACATTTAGTTAATAAAAAGAAAAGAAAAAGCAAAACAAAAACAACTCTCCCTCTGTCTTCAGAAGCAACCTTTCACTACACACCAGTATGAACTGCTTACCTGTAAGCATATAGCACATGAGTGCAATGGACGCTTTCAACATTTCCCCACCCTACCTCAATGGTAGCGATGAGTCTTATCTGGTCTGGTAACAGTGCATCCTCAGGAAGTTAGGTGTGAAAGAACCTCAGTGGGTGCCCACATCCATAACCTGCCTCTCTTCTCTCTCTCTGACAAGAAAGGACCCGTGCTCTGTGGTCAGAGGAACTGGCACTCTGGGTTCAGCCTTCCATCGCCTCCACTTTCACTGGCTCGCTCATTGCCCAAGCAAAGTGGTCCGCATCACCTGACTCAGGGGCTTCTCTGTGGAGAGGCTTCTGCCCAGTCCTCCTCTCTGCATGTCAATCACAGCTCCCCTAGAACCCAGCTTCGGTTTTACATCAGAAAAGAACTATACCCTGGCCACAAAAATAGAACTAGTCTGGCTTATTTTATTTATAGTGCCAAAAGGGGAAAAAAAAAAAAATCAAACAATTCCCATGAGACTAGGACTTGTGACTGGAGAGGAACTTGGAGATTTTTGCTGAGGGAAGACAGGATCTTCTCTGCCTGAATTCTGACAAACTCCAAACATAGGTTGCTAAGCACAGAGTAGTGGACCTCATAATTAAAACAAAGCAAAATAAGCAGACTGTTGTAAAGGCCCATGCATACAGAATATAAGGGGAAATGTTTTATTGTTGGCTTAAATCTCTGTAGACAGAAGGTTAAACTGTCCTTTATAGTGAAATAAGTTCATTTTTTTAACATAAAATAGGTGAATGATGTGAGAAAGGGATATGGTGAGCATCTTTTAGCTCTGGATTTAGAATTGGAGGAAAAAGACTTTCTAAAGCAGAATCTGAAAACTGTAACTCATTAAACAAAGCTTGATACATTTGCTGACCTAAAACCAATAGCAGATGGCAACTTTTCCAATACATGTTACTGCTTTAATATATAAGGAGTTCCTACAAACTAGTGAGAAAAACACCAAAACCACAGAGAAGCAGCACCAAAGAAAAGGGATGTGCAATGCATGGAAAATGTATACATGGCACATAAATAAATGCCAGTATGCTAAATCCACTAACTGCCATGGAAAATCAAGTTTAAATAATTCCTCAACTGCTAGATTGACAGTTAAAAACACTGATAATCAGGGTGAGGATATGGCTCAGTTGTATAGCACTTGCCTAGCATGCATGAGGCCCTGGGTTCAATCCCCAAAACAAAAACAAATAATGATACCCTCATTGGCCTGGAGTGGGGGTATAAATCAGCAGCTCATTTCTAAACAGCAAGATTGGAAGCATGCATCAGATTTTTAAATGCACACACCCTTTGACTTGGCAATTACTTCTAGTAAATTATTCGGCAGAGAAAGACATAACAAGTGCACAGATGTCTACATCTTGAATAATATTGCTCACTGAAGTAGTGCTTATAACGTTGAAATTAGGAACAACATAAATATAAACAACATTTATAAGTGTGTAGTTGGTTAAATAAATTGTAACAACATAGTATATGAGATTAATGGGTTATAATGAAGACCTAGGTCCTCACTGTTGAAAGATACACAAGCCTTACAGTAAAATACAAATCCCTATACCTTAAAAATCTAACATACATAAAAACTAAATAGTATATTTCAATAGAAATGATTTTAAGACATTAAATGCTAGTAGCAGAATCTTTTGAAGTATGAGGGAAGACACCTACATTCAATGTGAACATTAACTGTCAGATAAATTTCAAAAACAGAAAGAGACAGGGTCTTACTCTGTAGCTGGCTTGGACTCATTATGCAGCCCTGGCTGACCTCCAGCTTGCAGTAATCCTTTGCCTCAGCTGCATGAGTGCTGGGATTACCAGCAGGAGCCCCTGCAGCTGGCTCAAAGCGTTTGTTTATATTAGAAGCAGGACTAATAGCAAATGAGTGAACATTTGTTCTAGGGGATGTGAGGTTATCCTGGTCTAACTTGAGCCTCTTGAGAGCCACCTCAGAGCTCCAGTTGCTGCCAGGGACTCTGTGCACTGCGGGCACTGCCACCAAAGCCCACTTCTCTGGTCTGTCACCTCCCATGCAGCACGGTTCCTGAGGCCTGCTGCTGAGTGCCCAAGAAGAGGAGAATCATTACAAAGGCACACCACATCCTTCCCCAGTGTGAGACCAGGATGAGTCAGTGTGGCCAGAAACACCACAGGACAGACCCGCCGTGAGTCAGAGGGGCACAGGAAAGCCGTGCTGGGCCTGTAGACAGCAGGAAAAAGCGACTCTGCTTCAACTGGCCACACAAGAACCGAGTGCAAAAGCCTTTCCGCTCTTAATTACTTCCACATTGCTGTTTTCCTGCAGCCCACAGACATGGCATGCTCTCACGACACCCATTTGGAGGGAAAGGCTTCTTAGGGAAGAGCCAAACATATCTCCTTAAATGTTTCCATGGTGGGGAAGTGAGCTAAGTGAAGTCCCTTTATGTCACAAGCCTAAATCAGACCCAATTCTCAGGCCAGAACTGAAATCCCCAACAGTCTTGTATATTTGATCTGAAAACATCGACTCCGGATGACTGGGATCAGGGGAGCCCAGAGAGAAGGGGATGCAGGAGAGAAAAGCCATGTGATCTTTATGCAGACAATAGTGCACACTGGGGCCAGTTACCCATCAAATGGGCTCATAAGCCTCTCCCAACTGAACCTCAGAAAGTTAAGTGAGTCATAGTTTTTCTCAGCCGCAAAATAGAAATACTTGTCCTTCCTATTTCTAAACAAAACAAGGAGAATAATATGAAATGATGAGTGTAAAAAGTGCTTTGTAGCTGAAAGACATGATTATGTCGTCATCTCTGGGACTTGGAGAGCAGGGCTGTATTGTACTACAGACAATGCACTTGCCCACAGCTGGGTATACCATAGGTGCTTAGCACCCGCTTGCTGAGCCGTCCTGGAGAAAAACAGGACCAACATCTTTGGTAAAATAAAGCAGAGAGTCAGGAGAGGGATGCCTGGCAACATTTAAAATACACACACACACACACACACACACACACACACACACACGGTGGGGGGGAGCTTGCCGAGGGGGAGATTTCATCTCAAACGTGCCCTTTTCTAAGCACAGGGACACTCACCTTCAGGCAAACAGGCACATGCTGGAATGTTGGAGAGACGAACGACACTGACAGTGTCAATCAAACGTTCTAGGACACAAATGCAGCTCCTACTATTTATTCCCCATGTACTACATCAAGAGAACAGTCCGCAGGAAATGCCACAAAAGGCGATGACGTCAATCAGAGCAAAGGTCTGCACCTCAAATCCCACTCCCTCCAAACATCTACCATGGCCTCTCAGGTCTGAGAATCTCGGTTGTCCAGCTAATGTGAGAATGTAACAAATTAGGGCGCTTGCTCTGGGGTTCAAGAGATGGCTCAGGAGTTAGGATCCCTTGCTGCTCTCCCAGGGAGCAGAGTTGGGTTCCAGTTCCCAGCACCCACACTTGGTGGCTCACAGCTGCTTACAGCTCCAACTCCGGGGAATCTGACACCCTCTTCTTGCCTCCTGAGGCACCTTGACTCACAAGCACACAACCACGCACACGCGCACACACACATACACATACACACACACACACACACACACACAATTAAAAATAAAATCTTTTAGAAAGAGATACTTACATTAATGTCCCCACACACACACCAAAGCAAGACCTACTATACTAAAGCACATTCTAGCAATTTGTTGGTGTCCAAAAGACAAAGGCTCTGTATTAGTTCATGACGAGGAACAGGCAAGTCTGATAACAGATATTTATATCTTGAGTAACAAAAAGGGTTGTTTTTTTCCTCTTCCCTGACTGTTCTGGATATAAATCTTTAAAAATGATTTTTGCACTCTTTCAAACAGGTCAGTTTTTACATTTACTGGGCCTCTTTTCAAAGGGGTCTCGATACGCACGTTCTGTCCTTGGCCCTGCACAGCGGTGTCACGGGTGTTGGGTGTCTTCTCTGACCATCGGTGACCCGACACCGCAGCATTTCCATTCTTCCACCTCCTCCCTCCCCAGCAGCAGGCACCTCTCAGCATCACCAGTATCATTTTTACCTGTGGCCTCATTTACTTCCTCCAGACACGGGACTTTAACAGAGCGCTCGGTTTGGTGAGGCCCCAGCTGCTCGAAAACGTGAGGGCCGCTAAAACTTCACCTTTCAGCGGAGTGGGGACTATCTGTGCAAACGCAGTTTCTGAGGTGACTGCTCTTACCTCCATAGCTGTAGAAAGCATCCTTTTCTCTCACGCTAATGACAGTTCCCATGATATCCACTCGCCTTATTGGGTGCCCGTTGTAAAGATATATACCTAAAAACCGAGAGAAAGCAGTTCACGTAACTAACACAACTACATTGTCTTGCATTAAATGTCTTTTAGGCATTGGGTGTCACAAGTCAGTGGCATGCTGTGTGTCCAAATTCCAGTCGTAAGAGTCAGTCCTAGGCATGTGGCAAGAAGTTAAGTGGTCTTTATAAGGAGCAGAAGCAGAAAACTGGGCTCTTGAGAGGCTGAACTAGCGCAGCAGAGAAAAGCAGGGTCGCCCACTAGAGTTGGTTAATTCACTTTCCACTGTGAGCAGGAACTCTGCTTCTGTGAACAAAGCTCACAGGGCCAGGGAACAGCTGCCACCCAAGGTCAGAGCACTGCATTTAGTGACTATAAAGGAGGTGATGCCTTTAAAAATTTTTTTTTAGATTTATTTTACTTTACATGTATGAATGTTTTGCCCGCATGCATGTATGTACACCACATGCATGCCTATTGGATCCCTGGGAACTGGGGTTTGGATGGTTGTAAGCCATCATGTGGCTGCTGGGAATCAAACCAGGGTCCTCCGTAAGAGCAAGAGTGCTCTTAACCTCTGAGCCCTCTCTCCATATGCATGTTTGTGTGTGTGTGTGTGTGTGTGTGTGTGTGTGTGTGTGTGTGTGTGTGTTTAACCAGAACTTTTCTAAGAAACCAGTCATCATTTCTTTGAACCAGTGAGGAGAAGATACGAACACTGCCCACTGGGGCCAGCTGACCACAGCTCAAGCACTTCTTAAGACCGCGCTTGCAAAACCCAGGCTATACAGAGGCTGGAGGCGAGCTTCTGCCAGTGAAGAAACCTGAGAGGAAAAGCTGCCACGGACACCCAGCATTTTTTTTTTTTTCCCCAGACCTAGAAACGCAGACCTGGGGACTTTAGAAGTCACAAGCTCCCAATTGCTGCTTGCATTCCCAGGGTCTCCTGGCTGCTTCAGAGCTCCTTGAGTGGACCTCCACACGTACCTGTAACACGCGGACTCTCTTTGCCTTCAACCTCCCATAGCACCTGCATCCTTTACTTTCAGATGCAAATGACATATATGTTCCTTTTTGTTCTATTTTTGAAGGTAATACATTATTTTTAAAGAATTTATACTGCTGCTGCTGCTACTATATTATTTACACATGTGGATGAGGGTACCCATAGAAGAGGGTGTCACATTCCTTGGAGCTGAAGTTAGAGGCAGTGGGCAGTTACCGCCTGGGTGCTGGGAACCAAACCTGGATCCTCTGCCAGAGCAGCAAGCAACCCTAACACCCAGCCATCACCCTAGCTCCACATGCATGTTTTCAAATACCTTTCCCTTTGTAAATAAATACAAGGATTGTAAACAAAGAAGCCCTGATTACTTCAGGCATTTGTGTGAGTGTTACAGCTAAGAGGAGAAAGGTTTCCTGGCAGTCGGGACCCAAGGAATACCACAAAGTCACAGAGCATAACAAACCTCACACGAGATTTATTGGGAGGGAAGAACCCAGGAGGGTGGCTGCCTCTGCTCCTAAGAGAAGCAGCAGAGAACTGAGCAGAAGTGAGCAGAAGGCAGGCTTCATAGAGGGTTTTTTGGGTGGTGGGTGGGTGGTGGGTGGGGGAGCTTTCCAGGGTAGCCTGGGATTGGAGTTATTCTGGGGCCTGATCTTGGGGCAAGCTCAGGGATTGGTGGGATTTTGGCTGATCTTGGGCTTTTTTCTCCCCTGTAATGCAGGGCCTGGCCACACTCCAGCTTTGAGGGGCGGGGCCTACCCTTTAGCTCCATGAGGGGTTCACAATGGTCACTCTTTGCTCCCATCAAAGCTGGTCAGAACGTCTGGATTTCAATCTGTTAGGAAACTATGGCTTGACCTTTCTCACTGACCACTGCTGATGAGTGGTTCTCTAGAGTCCCTTGAAGACAGGGCAATGGGATGGGCTGACTGGACAAGGTGCTCCTGAGCCTGTCTGCCAGGGGAACACTAGGAAGGTGGGTGTGGCTTGGAGAAAGAAGCTTGCAAACTCAGCCCGGAGCCGGACCTTCCCTCTTTCGTGGGGCCCATGTTGAGCTGATGGATGGGAGACTCTCCTTAGGGCAACCTCGGAGGACAGAAGCTGACAGCAAGGTCCCATGAAGGAAGGAGCCCACTCCCACAGTGTCACCCCTGAATGAGAGCTGCTCCCATTCACAACCACGTGGGCCGGCTGAGCAGGACATGGATCTACAGTCAACAGCTGGGGAGAGGAGCTGGGCAGAAGACGATGCTTCGAAGGCAGTAAGGAGACTAGACTAATGCACACGCCAGTGTCCCCAGGTCACCGATCCTCATGTGACAAACTCTATCTGGCAACAATAAAAACCTGAATAGGTTTTCATTTGTGAATATAATATACCTCCTTGAAAAAGGATAAACATGGACCTCATAAATGTCTACTTTGGGGACTAACAATGGCTCGCTTTCAAGAGCACTCACTTGAGGCGCAAAAAATCCTTCTGGTCCCGAAGGACTCAGCAGAAGAAACTCTTGAAAGCATTACAGAACAATAGAGGACTACAGAAACAAACAACAGATGGTTTGAATTGGGGGGCGGGGGGAACTCTGAGGAAACTGGCTGAGGAAGAAATACACTGCTTAAAAACACAGAAGAAACTTCTCAAAAGCATATTAAGACACGAACCACAGACTAAGAAGCCAGGCTTCTACAAGATGGCTTACGACACGAGAAAGGAAGAGAGAACCACTTCCTTCTACCACTGTGAGCTCTCGTCTGCAGCTCAAGGGCCCTGGGTGACTGCTCTGTCACCGAGAAGAAAAACAACAACAAAATTCAACAAGCTAAGAAAAGCAAATGATCAAACAGAGAAGCACTGGCTGACCCCAAGCTCTCGTTCCAGCCTTTTCCATGTAGCCCACAGAGGCCTAGGTGATCCGGGGTATTTGTACTAACTACATCTAGGAGCTCCTTTATGTTCAGACTCACAAGAAGAGAAAGCCAAGCCGTGAAGGCTTAGAGTGCCAAGGTCATTGGCAACTTTGATTCAGCCACTGTCCATGAACATCCACAACCCTAGGAAGATATTACCTGTTTTCTGTCTTTAAAAAGTACTTTTATAAGCTGGTTGGTGGTGGCGCACACCTTTGATCTCAGTGTTTGGGAGGCAGAGGCAGGTGGATCTCTAAGTTCTGAGGCTGACTTGCTCTATAGAGTCCAGGACAGCTAGGGCTACACAGAGAAACCCTGTCTCAATCTACACCTCCTCCCCCCCCTCAAAAAAAAAAGTACTTTTATAAGAGATCCTGTCTTAAGAAACAAAATCAAAAACACTCAAAGCCAGGCTGGTTAACGTGGTGAGTATCAGGCCAGACAGGGCTATATAGTGGTGAAATCCTATCTTACAGGGAGGGTATCTTCCACACACAAGCCTTGTGTCCACCCTCCCAACCCCCCACCCCCGGAGCTGAGGACGGAATCCAGGGCCTTGAGCTTGCTAGGCAAGTGCTCTACCACTGAGCTAAATCCCCAACCCCACAAGCAGTTTTTAATGCATAAAACAAATGAGCAAACAAATAAACCACCCAACTAAATACCTCAGCCTTCACGTGTCTACCAGCCAAACCCAAAGTTCAGATTTCTGGAGATGGTATTTTACAAAGCAAACCAAATAGTACCCAGTTAGGTTTCACCAGTGTAGGGCACTCTCTCCTAGCCTCAAGCTTTGCTGGCATCCTCTGTCCAGTCTGTTATAAAGCTGTCTCTGTGACTCCTTCATCTTTGATAATTAGCTAACACTCAGGAAGGTGTCATACTTGATTACAATTTTATAGCAAAGGGCACGAATCAGAGTCAGACAAATAAAGCACAGAGGAAGGTGTGGAGAGTTCAAAGACTCCGGGACACATCACCCTCTGACACAGTAGACTTACCTAACCAGGGTAGCTCATGCAAGCCTAAACATCAGGGTTTTAACGGGTTTTCATAGTGTGGGCACGACTGATTCACTGGTCATATGAATGAATGACCTCCACCTCCAGGGGATCAGGCTGATGGGTCCATTCATAAGGTTGGTCTCTTGGGTACAGAGAAAAGTCTATTCTGAAACTAGCGGCCCAGAATACCATGCTTCATTGGCATAAACAAAGGTATGGCCCCCACCTCCAGTAACAGCGACACTCCAATACTCAGGAAATTCCCAAGACTGAGGCTGTTGGCCAGAACCGAGGGCAAAGGGCAAGCAAATTCACTACTACAGAACACTTTTGTTTCCCGTTTTTGTTGTTGCTGTTGTTAACCTTTGTTATTTTGTTTCAGATCTTCTTTGCCATTGAAATATTTCAAAATTTTATGGAGTCCCAGGCACCTTGTTTGTTTTAGATTTGGTTTACTTTTTTATTTTTCGGCCTTGAACCCACATTGATCTGCCTGCTTCTGCAACCTCTCAAATACTAGGATTAGAGGCAGACATCACCACACCCTCTTGTCCTGTTTTCAGAGCGGTGTCTCATGTAGACCAGGCTAGCCTTGAATGGAATTGAGAATGGACGGCCCTGAACTCTTGATTGTTGTGGAATATTATTTTAAGGTGTGTTACATTTTTTTTTTAAACTACTGCTTTTGTTAACAATGCAAAGATGTGCTACTTTGGCTTGATAAAATTCACCTGTGGTCAGGAGGCTGAGTCAGCGACAGGCTGACAGGAAGTGGTAAGGAGGAACCACGAGTGGCTAGGGTTCTTAAGTGGTGGTGAGGGAGCGGAAGGTTCCTTGGCTAATTGGGGAGACGTGAGCAAGGAGAGGTGAGCTACTTAGCAAGCAGAATTTCACCTCAACCTTTGAATCCTGAGTTCTATGTCGGGATAGAGCTCTAGATAAAATTTCCCTCGGTAGCCTTAAGAGAGCTGGTGCCCGAGGGAACAGAATTCCCGCCAGCTTCGGCCCTTGTGGCCAAACTGCGCAGGCTGGTAGCTGCAGAGTTGCAACTGCTGATTAGGACAGCAATTGCTGAAAGGGGCAGCCATCGTATTTAATAACGAACAGCACTTGATCTTCCTGCCTCCACCTCCTGAGTACTGGAATCACAGCTGTGTGTCACACCTGGATCACAAGTATTCTCTTTTCGGTAAACGAAGCTAAGCCCAAACCAAAACCCTAGTGTGGTGTTTCTTACTCTCTTGGAAACCAACAGCATAGTGCAGCTAGTCTTTCTCTGTCCCGCCAGCCAGCTCCCAAATCACGACATGGAGACTTACTGTTAATTATGAAAGCTTGGCCAATAGCTTAGACTTGTTTCTAACTAGCTCTTATAACTTAAATTAACCCATTTACATGCTGCCACATGGCTCGTGGCTTGTTACCTCATCTCCTACATGTCCTGCTTCCTCTGCGTCTCCGCCCGACTCCACCCTTCTTCCCAGCGTCTTCTGTGCCAGGAAATCCTGCCTAACTATTGACTATTCAGTTTTTAATTAAACCAATCAGAGTGATATATCTTCACAGTGTACAAAAAGATTATTCCACAATAGCATACTCTAAGGAAAACCACTCTAAAATTATGATGTCTGTTTCATCCATGAGATTTCCTCTTACAAATGAACATCTGAAAGAGTCTCACAAGAGAGGATAATGGTCAGCAGGCTGGTTTTCACTGGATTTCTTTTAACACCCCGTCACATCATTTGCCCACAGCAAGAGTTAAACTCCTGGGCCGCCCCTGCTACATGGTTGCTCACTCACACATCTTTTAAGCAAGGCTGGCATTTGGAGTGAATTAATTTCTTCCCAAGGAGATGAGCTATAAAGAACACCAGATAATTCTGGAAAACTCTGGAGGAGGCTGGCTGCCTTCCAAGTAGGGGAAAAATCCACAGACCGAGTTCAACAATAAGTAGGAAGTAAAGGTGTGGTGGAAACAATCCTGTACAAAAGGCTTTCAGAAGAAGGTCATCCAAACACATTCCTACATAAAACAAACTGCATAAAACCTCATCTCGTTCAAACTGTGGCTATTTGAGATCTTGACTTTCTTTTTTGACTCAAATCTTGTCATTCAGAAGGTCCTTGATTGGAAAGCTTCACAAAATAGCAAGGACTTTAAGCGAACTTCTCACCCAGCACAGTATTAAACTCCTGAAGGACCTACCCACAGCCACTCAAAATCTACAGATTTGTTAAACTTTTAGGTATGATAATTACATCTCTAGTAACCAGTACTATAATTTTAAAAACCGTGGCTAGGGAGATGGTTTGGTTAGTAAGATGCCTGCTGCACAAGCGTAATGGCTTAAATTCTGATCACCCGCACCCACCTCAAAACCTGGCTTGTCTGCACATACCCGTAACTCTGTGGGGGACCAAGCAGAGAGGAAAAGAGATCCTTCAAGTTTATTGGCCAGCCAGCCTACCTGAATTGATATGTTCCAGGTTCAGCAAAAGTCCTTGCCTTAAAAATAAAGGTGGCTGGACAGTGATGTTGAATACCTTTAATCCAGGCACTCCTGGAAGCAATCAGATCTCTGAGTTCAAGGCCAGCCTGGTTTACAGAGCTTTTGAGTTCTAGGACAGCCAGGGCTCCACAGAAGAGACCCTGTCTCAAACACCTGCCCCAAAAGGTGGGGGTTGGAGAGATGGCTTAGTGGTTAAGAGCACTGGCTGCTCTTCCAGAGGACTCAGGTTCAATTCCCGGAACCCATATGGTGACTCATAACCATCTCTAACTCCAGTTCCAGGGAATCCCTCTTCTGCCCTCTGAAGGCACTGCACACACATGGTACATAGACAAAACACCAATACACATAAAATTCGTTAAAAATACAATTTAGAAAGTAAAAACTCTAGGCAGACACCTGGAGGTACACACAGGTGACTCCCAGGAACACGTACTTATTCTACACACCGGCACAAAGTTACAAACACAATGCTTTACTCTACCCGGTGTTTTTCCAGGGCACCTGCTGCAGGCAGACGCTGTTGCCGCGCACGGACAAGCCAGATGGTGTCCTTCCTCCCAGGAGTTTCCATTATTTTGATTCTGATTAACTCAAATCAAAACCAACCCCCACATTTTATGAAGAGGACACCCAAGCTTTGTAGGAAGTAGGTCACATCCCCAGAAAGGTAAGTACTACAGCAAGGCCTAAGCCGGCTTAGTCCAGTATTCATTCCACTCAAGAGCAGGCCCAAAGAAAAGAACCTAAGTATTTTAAAATATGAAATTCCTTAGCATTAAAAAAAAATTTTTTTTTGTTCATTTGTACACAGTGTTCTGCCTGCATGCCTGCATGCCTGCACACCAAAAGAGGGCACCAGATCTCATTACAGATGGTTATGAGCCACCATGTGGTTGCTGGGAATTGAACTCAGGACCTCTGGAAGAGCAGCCAGTGCTCTTAACCTCTGAGCCATCTCTCCAGCCTCCTTAGCATATTTTTTTAATTGAGAAAAGGTCTTATGTAACCCGGGTTGGATTTGAACCCCTGATCATCCCTACTTCCAACTACCAACTGTTGGGATTACATCTGGTTTGAAGGGAATGGGGCTCAGTGCAAAGGCTGAGCCCTCAAACTTGATTTAACTTAAAATATTTAGATTATTCTTTAATTTGCACAGAAATGAACTCCTTCCAGGGTTGAGGCTTGATAACTTTAAAAGCTTTCAGACAGTTTCCTGATGCAGCAAGGCTCTTCCTGATGCCTTAAGGCTCCAGCTTTCTGTATCTTTGGGGAAAATGCGCGGGTGGGGGCAGCACAGGGCACTCAGTGGCAGGCCACATACCTGATATTTGGTGGGACTCCTTCATCTCCAGGATATCCCTGATGTAGAGTTTTGCAAAGGCTAGAAACACAGGATCCAAACCCCAAAAGAGGGACGGGATCTCCTCTTCCCTTGGACTGGATTCACACTGCATTAAGAGGCTGTGTTGCGGCACCCGCTAACCCCGAGAAGCTCGCTTCAGAGCCAAGGCTCTATAAGAGACATAAAAATAAGTTTTCAGGGTGTTTAATGGGGGTGAGGGTCATCCAGAAGTCTTAGGAGGGTAAAACAGGGTTTCAGGATTCTGTCAAGCTCTATGCGTTGCAGGTGGAAAAAGAGGCCTT
The DNA here is from genome assembly GCF_049852395.1 of Peromyscus maniculatus bairdii. NCBI lineage: Eukaryota > Metazoa > Chordata > Mammalia > Rodentia > Cricetidae > Peromyscus > Peromyscus maniculatus. Next base: position 200,135,943 of record NC_134852.1, read on the forward strand.
CTGTGAGGCTCCTTCCCACGAAATACCAACTCAGAACCAGTTTAAAACCAGTTTCTTTCCAGTGTCTCGGGTAGTCCAGGCTGGCCGTAATCTATGTAATTGAGGATGATCTTGAACTAGTGCTCTTCCAGCCTCCTCCTCCAGTACTGGGATTACAGGCATGTACAGACACGCCTGGTTTATGCAGTGCTGGGGATTGAATGCAGGGCTTCGTGCAAGCTAGGCAAGCGCCCTCTACCACTGAGCTACAACCCCAGAGCCTACGCACTCACTCTTCATTTTGGGGATAACCATCCACACAGGCATACCCCAAAAAGAGCTTTAACAAATGAATCCGGAGAACAATGGCGCCCCTGTGGCCGTGGATTTTGGGTCCTGGAGGTCAGTCTATCCACGATTGGACCTTTCACCTTCCGGGAAGAGCGGAGGAAAGGAAAAAGAAACAAAATCTGAGCAGTTAGCTAGGATTGCTGCCACAGTTCCGGTAGCGAGGAGGAGGGAGCTGCGGACGTAGCATACTCCAGCCGGCGCATTTCCTTCCCGCCCCGGGCGCCTAGCTACCACTAGCCACTCCCACTGGCCCCTCCCGCCGAGGCCACGCCCCGATGTCCGCCGCACAGACCACGCCCACCCCGCGCAAAGGCTCCGCCCACGCAGGGTCTCTAGTCGAAGCCCAGCGCCAGCTCTCCCGCGGCCGAGGTGCCTGTCACAAGGCTAATCCCGGAGATTCCGGAGCCAGCCCCGGAATTCCTGCAGCTCAGATCCCGCCTTCCACGTCACATTTGTCACTCCGATTCCCTCAGACAATTCCAAGAAATTGGGACTGGATCAAACTTTAATTTTTTTTTTATTAGAGCAGGGGGTTGTCCTGACTTATTAAACCAACAAACAACAAAATTAAGCAGTGGAGTATTTTACTTGTTTCTTCACAGCTGGTAAATGATTCACTGACACACCGTAGGGATGCTGCGGTCTCCCTTGCAGATGTTATGATTTAAACTGGAGACCAGGGTGAATGTGAGGTCTTGTCTCTAACGGAAGCCATTCCTATAAGACCAGAACACGGTGTGTCTCCTTTCCCCTTCCGTGGGAAAGGTACAGTCCGGGATGCTGTACATTTAAGAACTCTTGAGAGTCTGGCGTTTTTTGCAAACCATGACCATCTTGATGGAGCCCTGTCCACAGTGGCTCTGCTCTAAATAAAGAAGCTGTGTTACCACATCGCAGGAAATGGCGAGAGTTCTTCCTAACTCATGGGGACTCTGACAAGACAGGGGGAGGGCAAGCTACTCACTCCAGGGCAAAAGAGGCAGGTGGCCAAAGAGATCATTGCTAAACTATCAGAGAAGGAACTTCAAGGGCTAGAATGGAAACTGTGTGTCATTGCAACCAGGGCATCCAATTACCTGCGGAGCCACAGAAGGAGCCGAAAAACACAGTATCTCCCGGAGTCTGTGGCACTAAACAGCTAGGTCTGTGGAGTTTGAGATCTACTTAAGTCAAAACCCTCTCCGATAAAGAGGCTCTCCCCAAGGAAACCCAGCGGGTGGGACTGATGCTTCCAGTTTACCTGTCAGGTAGAGACAGACAGGTTGGGTGACATTCTCCAGACTGCACACATCTGCTCTAGGGTGGAACCCAAGGAGAAAAGGACTCTTAGATGTACTCAGGAGCTGAGGTGTTTTCAGGAATGACTCTTAGGGACAGAGTGCTGGGTAAGAGCTCTTGGGTGGGGACTCTGGGTTCACTGCCAACCTTGGGGAGGGCCCCACCCACTGGTATAAATAGAAGCAGATTCCCTGATGTCATCTTTTATAGTGATGGGAGCACTCCTTGGAGGGCAGTGGGCCTCTTGATCTGAGCCCCAGACCGTGGGAGTGGGTGGCAATGAAGCTGAAGGTGAGATACACAGTAGGACTTCCGAACCACATTGAGGGATTTTAGGGGAGCTTCATAAAGATCTTATCCTCCTATCTCTGGAGATCCCAGGCTCCCCAGGCTTGCCTGGGTGCTCCTGAAATTATCAACTTCGCAGGGCCCCAGCACAGCACCCCACAACACTCAGACATTTTAAAAGTCAATGCTAGAAACCCTTTCTTTTGACATCTTGGTGAGAAATAACTTGAGTTTTATAGACTTTTTTTTTTTTTTCCTGAAAGATCACATCATTCTCTTCTGCAGGTTAAGATTGTAGCAAATTCTGGAAAATAGTGAGCTTGAACAGTATGTCTCAAAAACCTGAAAGCTCCAATTAGCCAGCTTCCATTGTGATTCTCAGCTTTACAAGTAGAACAGGGTTTCCTCTACTTGCCAATGGTTTTCTCTTTGAAGTTTTTAATCCATCAAGATGTTCTTGATCAAACCCTAATCAGGCTCCTCTGAGCTCGCTTCTCAACTAGGCCTCAACCTTGGCCTGTCAGGGTCTAAACAAACACTTGCATGGCTTACCACAGCTCAAGGCCACATTCTAGTACCCAGTTTCTCTCAAAATGCCTGAGAAAAACCCAGGCTGCCGAAGAATTGTTTGTTCTAGCTGACACTCAACCACAGGGAGCCATCCCCCAGCCTCCGTGGGAGGGTAGGAGCCTGAATGCCACAGGCAGCCTTTAACAAAGTCAGATTAGTTTCACATGGGCTACATTCCCTTCACACTTAGTTAAAATTTCACTTCTCTGACTGCTGAAGCCGGGTTCTCTCCTCAGTCCCACTCCCTCGTTTTTTCTCTAAACAAAACAAAGCACCCAGGCTGAATGAACCCGCCTTTTCTTCTCCTCAGCGGTTACTGAATAAATATACTGCTTTCACACTATGTTGATCTTTGCCGTAATAGAGACGCCTTACCCTGAGGGCATCTTCAGTTTCTCAGCATCCTTTGAGCGCTCTGTGGGCTTTGGTGCGGGGTGTGGAGGAATACTAAGCTTGGCACTGTAGCAAACAAGAGTGATGCAAGAAATAAATAACAAAGCAAGGGCTGGGGTGTAGCTCAGTGGCGGAGCATCCCTCTAGCTGCTGTAGAGTAGAATGTGCAAGGTCCTGGGTTCAATCCACAGCCCGGGAAAACAAAACACAAATACCCCCAACAACAACAAAAACAAGCAAGAGGCTGACGGTGGCTTTGGAGTGTGTGGCCTGGGTTATAACTACTCTGAGTCACGGGAGCTAAGTGGAGGGGGCCCATTAAATGAGATAATGCAGCATAGTAACAGCTAGAAGAAAGGGAGCGCAAGACATAGGAGCTATTATTTGTGTTCACTGTGGAGGTGGCATTCAAACTGGGTTTTTAAAACTGGAGGAGCTGTTCATTCCTTAATTTAGGAAACGTATTTCCAAGGCTTCTGTCTAAGCGCTGTGCTAGACACAGGGAAGGAAGGAGAAAAGGGGGAGGGGATGAGAAGAGCCCTCAAGGAGCTGCTGCTTTATGAGAGGACGGAGAAAGGACAATGAATAAGTTCAATTATCACTACTTAAGAGGATGCAAGCAGTGTTATGTTTGCGCCTCATGTATGCAATCTATTTTCATCAGACGAGATGACCGAGATCTGGGCTGGGACCTGCCAGATAAGGAGTCAGTGGCACCAAGTACTAAGAAAAGAGCATTCCCAGGACAAGCGTGGATGTCTGGGGGCCGGGCTGCCAAGGATTTCCTTGTTCTAGAAACAGGAAAGAGTGGGGGAGCGGGGCAGCTGCTCCATAGGAGGGAAGTAGAGAGCAGTCCAAATGAGCTGGTAGGTCGGGCACAGCGACACAGGTTTGTGGGGAATCGACCCAACAGCCTGGCTGGCTGGAGAGGGCAGGGAGGCCAAGATCTGAGGCAGGCTCTGAAAGCGTGAATGAACTTCTATTTTACTTCCTATAAACAACGGAATGATGTTGCTTTTGATCAGGGGGATGATGTAACAAGTTAAAACACCAGGACCATTGAGAGCTCAGCAGGTAAGGGTGCTTGCCTGACAACACAGCCCACCCTCCCCTAAATAAATACATGTGAAACAAAACAAAATTAGGACTACCTGCCACAGTTGGCATACTACAAAAAATATGTAGAAAGTGTTCTTTACCCAGTGAACTGAATCAATCTTGAGATTTGTATCACGGGGACATCCACCAATTGATGGCGAAGGAGTACAAAAAAGATGTTGGGGACCTACTTCAGTGGTCACCTCTGTGTCACCTGCTCTGAGTGCCCCCTCTCCCTCCCTCCCTCTCTTCTCCCTCACCTTCTTCCTCTCTCTCTCCCTCTACCCTCCCCTCTTTCTGGCATATATCCACTTTGAGAAAATGGCTTCTCTGGAGACCTCCACCCCTTTAATTTCTGCCCTGTGGCTCACAGCCTTTGTTCAGAGCTTAGCTCCTTGAAGGAGTCCTGGGCACTCCCTATGTATACTTCCTGATGGTGGCTGTCCAATCCAACCCTCAACAATCTGACTCACTTTAAGCTTCAAACAGGCCCAGCCCAGCCCTCCACTCCACTGAATCTGCTCTCCTGTGGTTAGCAATTATATTCAAACTCTCAAATGCTAAGGCTGCTCTCCTTATCATTCCCTATTATTATTGGTGAAATTATTAAGGCCACTCCACGTAGTTAAAAGGGAGATTTATTTAGTGGGTAACTTACAAATGTAAGGGATAGGTAGGTGGTGGGTTCTGGAAAAGATGCAGCGCAGTCCCGTGGTGTTCTCTGGAGAACTCTCCTCAGTCTACCTCTAGCGTCCACAGTCCAAGAAGGAAGAGAGCGCTGTGCATCCCGATCTTCAGGGCCCTCCCTTCGCCCCGCCTTGTAGACATGATAGTTACCGAAGCCTCAGTGGGGGTTGGAACTTCCAGACCAAAGCTGGAATGGCTACCCACTACACATTGTTGTGTTTTTTTCCAGCCTTAGATATTGAGTTCTCTCCTTACCATTTGGCTTCCTCACTACATCCTTTCTGGTTTCACTTGTGTCTCCTTGTCTCTTTGCATTATTCTTGTCTACTGTCGATCCCTTACGGCATCCAGCCTATCTCACCCGGTGCACACTAAGAAGCCCCATTCAAACCTAGGATCAACCAAGCCAATATTCCAGTGACCCAACTCTTTACATCTAGCCAAGAGCTCTTCCTGAGCTCCACATCTCCATTTTCAGGGCACTTTCCTGGGTTACCTCAACCTCAGCCTTGCCCTGCGACTACTCCCTCCTACCTCCACTCTTTCTTCTCCCTACCAAGGTGAATGCCAACTTAATCTGCCAATTTGCTGAGTAAGAAACCAGAGAGACTTAAAGGGCACCTCACCCTCTATCACTCTGAGATACAATTAGTCACAAACCTATCAATTCTGCTTTTAAAGTATGTTCCCTAACTTAGCTCTCTCCTGTTCTTGTCATAGCCTTAATCCAGGCTTTCACAGCAATTTCATGGATTGCTGATGTCACCACCTAACTAGCTTCTGGACCTCCAGCCTTTCCTGCCTCCATCCCATCATCTAGGCTACAACACAGATTCTCTTCATAAAATGCAGAGTAGACAAGCTTAGTTCCTTGTCTAAAGTCTCTCGGTGGCTTTATGAGGAGGGCAGAAGTTTGGCATTCTTTGCATTTCATGCCAGTCTTTCCCAGCCTGGCCATGACTTCCCTCTCAAGATTCATCCCCCGCGGAGCTCCATGGCTATGCTACCCTGCAGATAGCATCTCCTCATGATGGTCTGAGGAGACTTTTCTCAAGATATTGGGAAGTCTGGCTAAATAAATTTGGGTTAAAATCCAGTAAGTAAACTCAAACTCAATGCACACTGAACATCTGAGAAAGGAGCAGTGTGGGTCAAGTCTGAGCACCAAACTAGCACTTCAGTGAATTCAACTGGGAAAGCACACTGAAGGCATTTGGAATATACAATTTCTAGACTATATCAAGCTGTCTTTTGCTCCTCCCCTTCTGCCTGAACTGCCAATCACTTATGAGTTACAAAAGTAACTGTTCTATATGTGCAGGGGATATAGAAAAAAAAAACCTGTGGGGGCCCACAGAGGCTCCCTAGTAAGGCCTTACTCAAGGTCAGAGAATCTGAGCTTGCTTTACCTAGCAGAGTTGCATAATGAAATGATTTGGCCACAGGCATGGTTACCAGGTATTTTGGCGGGTCTATACTTGGCTGTATATTGTGCTTTGATCTTGAAAGGGGGAGGTCTTTTGCCTTGCCCCTTGGCATTGTATAAAAAGCCTTTTGGAATAAACCTTAAGGTAGCTGGGTATTGACCCAGGGCCCTCCTGAAGCGAGCCTGTGTCTTTCTTGTCATCTCTGCCTATGTTTCTATTTAATATTTCCTCATTCCTCACAAGAACCCTTTGAAAGGTAGGAGCAGGTAGGAGCTGGTCTCCCATGGACTCTGACATTATATGCTTGGCATATGGCAGGAATAGCAGCTCTAGTGAGACAAACACATGATCACATGATCACAGTGTATCAGAATGAAGTGTATCTTGGCAGCACAGGGTGGAGACCTGCGTTTTGTGATCAGGGACAAACTCTGCCCTTCCTCACCTGGCCTAAAGTGCACCTCAGTTTCACCTCCCATATTTTGAGCTTAGTTGTTCTGTGCACATGTACATGTTACATCTGTTTGCTATATTAACTCTTAGCAGTATGAAATGTTTCCATTTTGTCTTTAATGAATTGGCTTGTCTTAAAGTCCATTTTGGGGGATAGAGATTGGCTTTAGTGTGGTGGTATTGTGTTCCCCAAAATATTGTATACCCTAATAAGCTTATCTGGGGTCAGAGAACAGAAAAGCCACTAGATACTTAGGATAGGCAGTGGTAGCACACACCTTTAATCCTAGCATTCCAGAGGCAGAAATCCATGTGTTCAAGGATACAGCCAAGCATGGTGACTCACGCCTTTAATCCCTGGGAGTGACAGCAGAAAGGAAAGATATATAAGATGTGAAGACCAGAAACCAGCAGCATTTGGCTGGTTAAGCATTCAGGCTTTTGAGCAGCACAGTTCAGCTGAGAGCCATTGGGATGAGGACACAGAAGCTTCCAGTCTGAGGAAACAAGACCAGCTGAGAAGTTGGCCAGGTGAGGTTAGCTGTGGCTTGTTCTGTCTCTCTGATCTTCCAGTGTTCACCCCAGTAACTGGCCTTGGATTTGCTTTTATTAGTAAGAACTTTTAAGGTTCATGCTACACCTTAGTGGGTAAGACTGCTAGATGCACAAGTGTGAAAACCCAAATTTGAATCCCCGGCACCCATATAAAAGCTGAGCGTGGCTGTATGTGCCTGTAACATTTTATGTTATGCATGCTTTATCATAGTTTTAAATGTTGAAAAGAACATCAAGGATGAAAAATATAGAGGGATTTTTTTTGCTTGTTTTTGTCTTTTCTTCCTTGATAGTTTGAGGATTCACCTTCATCATGAATGATGCAGTAATGGTCTAGACCAGGAACCTAACGACTACTTCAGAGGAAAGCAGTTATTGATGTCCGTCAACCTGGGGCAGCGACAGTCCATAGAACAGAACTCTGGAAGAAATTAACCAAAATACCAGATGTCATCTCTGTATATGGATCCAGAACCCACTTTGGTGGTGGCGAGATAATCGGCTTTGGCATGGTTTATGCTTCCTTGAATTATGCCAAGAAAAATAAGCCCAAACACAGACTTGCAAGACATCGCTCTATAAAAAGAAAAAAAGAGTTTAGAAAACAGTGTAAAAGAGGCGAGAACAGGATAAAGAAAGGCGGGGCTCGGTGGTGGGTGGTGAGTGGGCTGTGTGCAAAGGCCCAGGGTAGTGCCCCAGAAGTGACCCGAGACTGGCAATGGCAGGAGTGAAGGGTCTCCAGTGACTTCATCTGTGGTGACTGTTGTGAATTATGCATGCGTGGGGAACCCCAGCTGGCCAGGTCAGGGTATCCCACTCGTGAGGGAAAACATACTGGCATGCTGGGCAGATGCCAGCTAGCGGGTGACCCACGCCATGCGGGCATGGCAGCAGGGCAGCAGGTAGACATTCACAACCCAGATGCTGCATCTGCATGGAAATGGTTTACTAAACTAGAGACAAAGAGAAGATAGGAAAGAGGGAGAGAAGAGACAGAGGTCAAGGGGTGCACACCTCATGGGAAGAAAAAACGGAAGAGAGCGAGGAAGGGGAGGAGTTTTCCTTAAAATGAGGCTTTTACCTAAGGATGCAGGGTGGCTCCAAGGGGTGGGATTTCAAGGGGGTGGGTCAGAATATTAACAGTAACCATGGAAATTTCTAAGCAGAGGGCTAATAATCTGGGAAATTTTAACAAAAAGATTTTTAAACAGCACATCCCAGGACAATGCTGAGCATGGTTTGAAAGAAAATGGCGGCCACAGGGAGTGTCACTATTAGGAGGTGTGGTCTTGTTGGAGGAAGTGTGTCACTGTGGGGGCAGGCTTTGAGGTCTTTTCCTCAGTGTGACAGTCAATTGACTTCCTGTTGCTTGCATGCATGATGTAGCACTCTCAGCTCCAGCACCACATCTGCCTGCATGCCGCCATGCTCCCCATGATGATAATGGAATGAACTCTGAAACTGAGACTCCCCAATTAAATGTTTTCCTTATAAGAGTTGCAATGATCATGGTGTCTCTTCACACAAACTTACATGACGACCTGTGTTCTGTGTTCTGTCTGATCACTAAAGCCACAGGCTTGCACTGCGTCTTGCCAAGGGTAGAGGTTCTCATTGTTACTGGCAGTTTATGAGATGGGTTCCATGAACACCTGCTCTCCTGGTAAAGGCAAAGAGGGCTTCTGTGGCAGCTGGATGCCTACTCAGGGCCAGAGCTGGCAACACTATCACTTCCCAAAAGGCTACCAGCTATAGTGAAGTCACAGCTGGAATCACCTGGTTCTTCTACTAGAAAGCATTTGGAGCTGGATAAACACTAAGTGGAGAAACTGGATTAATAATCACAATGACAGGTCAGAATAAAGAGATTAAGAAAACTCAAAAAATCAGAATTTTTCTTTTGAGGCAAGGCATTAACAAAAAGCTTGTAATTTTGGCCAAATGACTTATACATAGACAACTTACAGGGGTCAGTTGTCTCCTCTTTACCCTGTGAGTGGTCAGGATTAGCAACAAGAGCTTTCCCCTGCTAAGCATAGCAATATATATTTCAATAAAATATTTTTCAACTTATAACCTTAGTATTTAATTGTATCTTTATTATTTTTAATGATGCGTATATGTGTTTGCCCATGTGTAGGGATGTGCACTTGAATGCTATTCACAGGGAGGTCAGAAGCATAGGATCCCCTTGGAGCTGGGAGGTTGTTCGCCACCACATGTAGGTGCTGGGACCTGAACTCTGGTCCTTTGGAAGAGCAGTCCTGGTTCTTAACTGCTAAGCCGTCTCTCCAGCCCCTAAAGTTGCATTTTAAGTTGAGAGAAAATAGAAAGTGAACTTAAGTGTGTTAAGACCCCTCATTTTGTGTTCCTGTCACTTAGTGGAGTAGAACATTTTTATGGTAACATAATTGGAGAGAAGAGATGGAGCACCTTGCAATACTTATCTTTACCGTTTGACAAGTGCCGTGTGCTCAAGTAACTGTTGATGTCATAAGCCTTAGCATCCAGTGGACAACTGAATGGAATTTTGTTTTTCTTATCAGTTTATAATTCTCCCAAGAACTGCTTTCAGTCAAAGAAAAGACTAACTCCCAAATGGTGTTAAAGACAACAGCACATTCCAGAGCGTAATTAACGAAGCACTCAGCAAAGATTGAACCGCTATTACGTTGACACCTTTAAGAGCAGATTGGTTGGAGTGATATTATTTGCAGTAGTGTTTAGTGCTATATTAGCCTGATGGGGAACAGCTGTTCTGCCCTGATGATTAAACTAGGAAGGGGGTGGGGAGTGAGTGCTGTCAAAAGCAGACTTTACAGAGCCAGGGTGCACACAACTAATTAACTCGTTCTACCTAGAGACTGCACTCATCCTGTCTGTATTTGTTTATATGCATAGATCTTATCAAGGCCAAACCAAGCCTGGCTCCCAGTTAGACCACTCCAGCTGATGTTGGCTGACACTGCTTCCCAGAGCATCTCTGCTCACAGCATTGCACACTCAGGGCTTACTCTCTGCTTATTTATGGATGTGGACTTGGTTCCCCCAACTCTATGATTTGCTATGGAAAGACAGTAAGTTTTGTTCTATATTCTAACAGCATGCAGCATGATAGAACAAAATTTTAATTAAAAAAATAATTGTCCAGGGGCTGGAGAGATGGCTCAGTGGTTAAGAGTGCTTGCTGCTCTTGTAGAGGACTCAGGTTTGGTTCCCAGCACCCATATCAGGAAGCTCACAGCCACCTATAACCCCAGTTCCAGGGGATTCAATGCACTCTGCTCCCCATGAACACTTGCACACACAGGTGCATATAAACTCGTGGAGGCATACAATACACACAAGTTAAATATTTTAATAACTATCCAAAGAGCAGTGTAATTATGTGAGGATCTGTTCTAGTATCCTTTCTACTTTTCAATGTTTTGAAAATTCCCTTGACTGCAGGATAGGCAGGCTAAGAAAAAAAAAATCCGGATGAGTGGCTGAAGAGATGGCTTTGGCCAGTTAAAAGCACTGGTTGTTCCTCCAGAGGACTTAGGTTCAATTCCTAGTTCCAAACAGTGGGTCACAACTGTCTGTAACTCCAGTCCCAGGGGTCGCTCTGTCTTTCTCAGGTGCTGCACACATGTGTACAGACACACATGCAGGCAAAACACCCATACACATAAAATATTAAAATGTAGCATGCTCAGTTCAACCTCAGATTCTAAACAAAAATCTTTCATAATTTGCATGTGTTTTATTATGATACTACTTACAATGTTAATACCTATTTAGTTTAACCATATACTTTGTAACAATCTTAGTCATTCATTGCTTAACAACAAAAAGGATATATAATGAGAAATGTGTTATATATCTTATATTTCTTCTGTGTAGAAGTCACGGAGTATCTGTACACAAACTGAGGTAGTAGCTATGACATCATTGGGCGATACTCCTGTTTCTTCCCTCCACCCTTCCTCCCTTCTGTCCTTGAGAAAGAGTCTCACTCTGTAGCCCTGGCTGTCCTGGAACTCACTATGTAGACAAGGCTGGCCTCAAACTCACAGATCCAACTGCTTCTGCCTCCTGAGTGCTGGGATTAAAGGTGTGTGCCATTGTGGGAGTATACCAGAGTCCAGTTCCAACCAGTTCCCACCTTTCGAGGGTTACTTGGGTAGAGAGAGGAATGAGAAAATATTAGGTAGACAGACATAGATGATGACGAGGAGAAAGACACAGGATAGCTTCAAGAGGGCCCTGGATCAATACCCAGCTGCCCTCAGTGCTTTATTCAAAAGAGATTTTTTGAACAGATATACCAGCTTCTACTGGTATATTTGGGCAGCTTCTACTCTTTTTATGCCAAGGACCTGACGTAAGAGATGTGAATGTTTCTGCTGGATGACTCACTAAAGATGACATGTCGCATATATTCACAGATATTCTAATAGCCTTTTGTAGTGAAACTACTACTTACTCTTCACCCAATGCCCCAGAATCATAGTTGCTAATACAGCACCTACTGATATATATTCACTGTTGCTGGGAACTTAACTGGGAAACTTGTAGCACACATGAGTGAGTATTCGAAGGTTAGACTCCTGGAGTGACTGACAGTCTATTGTACGGAGGACAGTTTCAGTGTTGTTTGGTATTCCCATGTCCAAAGCTAGGTCTCAGTCCTGGATAAGCCTAACCACCTTAGCTGTGTGTCTTAGTTAAGGTTTCTATTGCTATGATGAAGCACCATGACCAAAGAGCAAGTTGGGGAAGAAAGGGTTTATTTCATCACCGAAGGAAGTCCACATTGCTGTTCATCACCGAAGGAAGTCAGGACAGGAACTCAAACAGGGCAGGATTCCGGAGGCAGGAGCTGGTGCAGAGGCCATGGATGGGGGCTGCTTGCTGGCTTGCTTCCCAAGGCTGGCTCAGCTGCTTTACTTACAGAGTCCAGGACCAGCAGCCCAGGGACTCGGCCCTCCCCCACCAATCACTGAATGAGAAAATGCCTTACAGCTGGAGCTCATGGAGGTATTTCCTCAGCTGAGGCTCCTTCCTCTGACGACTCTAGCTTGTGTGAAGTTGACCCAACAAAACCACCCAGTACAACTGACCCGTGTCAACTTGACACAAACACATCACTATTAAGCCACAACTCTTCCTTTCTTACTCACCCCCATGATCTTAAATAACTTTAAAAGTCTCACAGTCTTAAATTCAAGCACATTAAATTTTCAGTTCCTTTCAAATAGTCACTCTTTAAAAATCCAAAGCCTTTTAAATTTCAAAGTCTCTCAACTGTGGGCTCCAGTACAATACTTTAAGAGGGGAGAATCAGGGCACAGTCACAATCAAATCAAAGCAAAACCAAATTCCAAACGTCCAATATCTCGGATCCTCTCACGATCTCCTGGACTCCTCCAAAGGACTTGGGTCACTTCTCCAGCTCCGCCCTCGGCAGCACACACAGCTCATCTTCTGGGCTCTGCCTGGCTCCACTCCACTGCTGCTGGTCTTGGTGGTCATCTCAGGATGCTGGCATCTCCAAAACACTGGGTCTCCTCATGGTGCCAAGCCTCACCTTCTCTGCATGACCCCTTCAGTCCTGGGCCTTCAGCTGCCGCTGAGGCTGCACCTTCACCAATGGCCTCTCCTGGCCTCTCCCAGTGCCAAGCCTCAGCTGCTCCCCGTGACCCCTCCATGCCTTCTAAACCAGTACCACCTGGGTAACTCTTACACATTACCAAGTCCAGCTGCCAACACGAGGTACAACCTTGGCCACCTCTGAAACACAGCTTCTCTGTGCCCTCAGGAAACACTTCCCAGATGATTTATTTTACCTCAGTGATGTTGGTCTCTTCTTACTCACCACTAATGTCTTAGCTCCAGCTAACCAGCATCAGCTGTCCCAGTAACGTAAAGGTTTCGCTTCAGCAGTTCGGGTATCTTGTTAATCACAGCTGATTCTTTAGCTCCCAGCTAACCAGAACCACAGAATCTTAAATCAAAATAGCAAATGGCCCTGGTAGAGTCTTTAATCTTCTTTCTAAAACGTCATAAGCCAGGCTTCCGTAATCAGCACTGCTCTCAAAATTCTTATCTTTCTAGTTCCTACGGAACATCTCACAGAGGTCTCACTCAATGGCTTTTCTAGTCCAAAGTTCCAACGTCCTTCCACAGTCCTCCCAAAAACATAGTCAGGTCTGTCACAACAATATCCCACTATGCTGGTAACAATTTGTCTTAGGGTTTCTATTGCTGTGATCAAACACCATGACCAAAGAGCAAGTTGGGGAGGAAAGGGTTTATTTGGCTTACACTTCAGCAGTGCTGTTCATCACCGAAGGAAGTCAGGACAGGAACTCAAACAGAGCAGGAACCTGGAGGTAGGAGCTGCTTACTGGCTTGCTTCCTCTGGCTTGCTCAGCTGCTTTACTTACAGAATCCAGGACCAGCACCCCCAGGGATGGCAACCCCCACCCATGGGCTCCCCCACCCTGCCCCTCTACCCCCGTTGAGAAAATACCTTACAGCTGGATCTCATGGAGGCATTTCCTCAGCTGAGGCTCCTTCCTCTGATGACTCTAGCTTGTGTCAAGGTGACACACTAAACCACCCAGTACACTGTGGCAGAAGCCATGGTTTGTTATCCATTCAGAGCCAAAGTACCGATGATTTTCATAGCTAATATTTGAGACCTTCTCCAGGGAATTGCTTCACCCAGAACCATGTCCTGTGTTAGACAGCAGAGGCCAGTTGTGTAGTGACATTTGTGACATCTCCAGAGTGCCCGGTGCCCTCTGCTCTGCCTCTTTCAGCGGTTCTTAGCTTCTCCTTCCTCTGCCTCTTTGTGCTTCCCCCTCTCCAGTGTGGTGGGAGCTCCTGAAAACACTCCAGTGTTTCCTTCTGGGTGAATTTAGTGTCTGGGAATCCAAGGGGACCTGACCTAAAGCTGCTAGACAGGACAGATGTTGGAGGAAGGGGATGGGATGGGATGAGGGCAGTCCCGTGGACATGCCAAGGTGCAGGAAGTATCAACTTTAAGGACAGTGAAATGGGACAAGTGTCACTGAGTAAGCAATGCATGGGAGAGAGACCAAAAGGGTTTATTTAGGGTGGTGAATCATCAAAATTTAAGGCTGAGCATAGAAGCCAAAGATCCCTTTTGCCACTTCTGCAGCTGAAGCCACTATTTCTGAGGATGAGACCCAGAACTGAGCTGACAGGGCAGGGAGAGAGAATCTTTATCACCTAACAGAGAAGGAATGAGATCCTGGGACACAAGACAAGGACTCTGGTACTAATAACTTAAGAATCTTGACTCCCCAGAGTTCCCCCAGCCTCTCTAGGCCTACAAAAAGAGCCTGTTCTGTCAGTGTATTCAAGGTCAGTGCTCTTTACTTTTCAAGTTGACACATGGAGACTTTTGCCTTGAAACTCGAGGGCTTACTAAGGGGAAAGGAGGAAGCTACAGGGCCTAGACAACAGTGCTGGCAGACGCCAGAAAGGTAAACATGGTCCTTGACTTAGGAAAAATTGACTTTTTTAAATGATTTCTTTAAACTTTATGGTGGTGCAAAAGTGGCATTTCTCTTTTTGAGATAGGGTGTTGCTTTGCTCTTTCATCTTTTGGGGGACCCGGCACCCAACTCCCAAATAAACCACATGGAGACTTATTCTTTTTTTTTTTTTTTTTTTTTTTTTTTTTTTTTTTTTTTTTGGTTTTTCGAGACAGGGTTTCTCTGTGTAGCTTTGTGCCTTTCCTGGAACTCACTTGGTAGCCCAGGCTGGCCTCGAACTCACAGAGATCCGCCTGCCTCTGCCTCCCGAGTGCTGGGATTAAAGGCGTGCGCCACCACCGCCCGGCGGAGACTTATTCTTAATTATGAATGTCCGGCCTTAGCTTGGCTTGTTTCTAGCCAGCTTTTCTTAAATTATCCCACCTAGCTTTTGCCTCTGGGCTTTTCCTTTTCCCACTTCTGTAAACTTACCTTCACTCTTACTCTGAGGCTGACTGTGTAGCTGGGTGGCTGGCCCTTGACGTCCTCCTCCTCCTCTGGCTACTTCGTCTTTTCCTCCCATATTTCTCCTTCTATTTAGTCTCTCTGCCTGCCAGCCCCACCTATTTTTTTACCCTGCCTTGCTATTGGCCGTTCAGCTCTTTATTAGACCATCAGGTGTTTTAGACAGGCACAGTAACACAGCTTCACAGAGTTAAACAACTGCAACATAAACAAAAATAACACACCTTAAAATCATGTTCCCCAACAATAGGGTCTTATGTAACTGAGGCTCACTCTCCAATCCCCCTGACTCTACCATCCTAACAGCTAGGACTACAGAAGTTGACCACCACTCCTGGCTTATTCTTTGAGTTTTCATCGTTTTTTCCAGGCTAGTGGTATGTGGCAGGTTGGTGTTTCACATGTGGGGCAGCAGCTACAAGGAGCTGAAGCTCATTCGGCCATGCGTTTGTTAGGATGAGCAACCCTGCAGTGTTCTATGCTGCTACACTGTGGTGCTTGGTAGGTTGGGTGCAGTCAATACATTTCAACTTAAGATAGTTCAATCTACTATGGTGTCTTAGTTAGGATTCTATTGCTGTGAAGAGACCCCGTGATCATGGCAACTCTTGTAAAGGAAAACATTTAACTGGGGCTGGCTTACAGTTCAGAGGTTCAGTCCGTTATCATCACGGTGGGGAGCATGGTGGCATGCAGGCAGACGTGTTGCTGGAGAGGTAGCTGAGAGTCCTACATCTGGATCCTCAGGCAGCAGGAAGAAAGAGTGACACTGGGCCTGGCTTGAGCATTTGAGACCTCAAAGTGTGTCATCCCCAGTGACACACTTCCTCCAACAAAGCCACACGGACTCCAACATGGCTACACCTCCTAACAATGCCACTTCCTATGTGCCTATGGGAGCCACTTTCATTTAGATCACTACAGATGGGTTTATCTGGAGTAATCATTTATAACTATGGATATTAAAAATGCACATTGAAGGAAGTGTGGAGACCCACAGAGATTTCCTAGTTGAGACCTTGCTCAGGGTCCAAGAATCTGAGCTTGCTTTATCCAGTAGGGTACCAGCGGTTACCAGGTGTTTGGAAGGGGCTACACTTGGCTGTGTGGTGTCCTTTGATCTAGCAAGAGGGAGATCTTTTGCCCTGACCCTTGGCATTGTTACAAAAAGCCCTTTTGAATAAATGGAAAAAATCATTGAGTATTGATCCAGGCCCTCCTGAAGCTATCCTATGTCTCTGTCTTTCTTCAGTCAGCTAGGTCTCTCTATCTAATATTTTCTTACCCCTCTGTCCTCTTCCTAAGAACCCTAGAAAAGGTGGGAAAGGTAGGAGCTGGACTCCCATGGCCTCCCACAAGGAAGTAGAATATAAAATTGACTAAGTAATAATTTAGTGACAGAGAACATTCCCCAAAATATAGGTGTTCAGCTTGGCAAGGATCGCAGGAAATGGTGCCATCACACTGCCAGGATAGCTTTTGGAAACTGGATACCACATCACCAGAATCAGCCCACTATATCAGTAATAACACTGATAAGTACCCGAGGTACACAAGATATGAAAGTCTGTGGGGGGCCTTGGTAAAAAAAAATTGTAGGGGCACTGTTCTACATCACTAAAAATTTCAGGTCACACACACTATGTCAGTGTAAAGGCTGGCCTCTCCTGGGACATTTCCTTCAAAGTAAAGGACAAGCAGTTGCATTTCATAATTTGTCCACTACTCAGAGGGAAGCAAGATGCTTGGTAGGTTCGGGAAGCAGTGTTTTCCTCTTGGTCTTCTCCCTGGTAACAGGAGAGATGTTTTAGCCGTGTTTGGGGCTTTGCAGAAAGTCCAGGATGCAGGGAGAGCAGCCCTGTGCCATGGGCCCTTCTAACCAGCAGCGCTAAGCATTGGCAGCCTTTTGCCTTGCCACATAACTTCTTCTGCCACTCCCCGAGGCCCCGCTACAGGAGACACGAGTTTTGCTCCCAGACTCTTGTGCTGTGAAAGAGAAACTTTAATGTGGGGATTTAAACCTTGAGGCTATGAAGAACTTGAGTTTGTCAGGAAACATTCGGGAACCCAGGGAAAATGAGCCGAGGATGCAATGGGCAGGGGCCCAGTTGATAACTGTTGGACATCTAATTGATCATTATACAAACGAGGAAGATGGGGAGTTGTTAAAAACAGAAAGCACGTCATTTAAGAGGCAACACAATGCTCACACTCCGTGCAGTTGTCCTCAAGAAACCTGAATGAGAGGCTGGAAACACGGTTCAGGGCTTAGGAGCACTGGCTGCTCTTCCAGAGGACCCGGGTTCAATTCCCAGCACCCACATGACAGCTCACAACTGTCTGTAACTCCAGTTCCAGGGGATCTGACATCTTTACACCAATGCACATAAAATAAAGTTAAATAAGTTATTTAAAAAAAAAAGAAACCTGAATGATATAAAGTGACTGCAAAGGTTTTCACCCATGTTCTCCCCCCCCCCCCAGCTCAATGGAAACACAGTTGGGGCACTCCTTTGAAACCATGTTCCCTTGGCTTTCCCACTAATTACCAGATGACGTCACCATGGGCCTCCTGCCCTGCTCCAGCTCCCTGGGAGTCTGTCTGCAGCTAAGGCTTCCAAGGCTTGGGCCCAAAGTGCCTGATTCCTATGCCCATGCGGACAGCATGCTCCTCCTGCCACAGGGTGGTGAAGCCACTGCCCAGGCTGTTAGTCCCTGTGCACCTGTCGTAGCTGCTGGCCTTTGTGTGCTCAGTGCCTCCGGAGTCCAGAAAAACTGCCTTCTCAGCCCGTCTCCCAAAAAGTGAATACATGGGAAATAACCTGGGGAATGCACACAGTGGGATTTTGTGGTGATATTTTCTTTGTGCACCCCAATAAAGTTTATCTGAGGATCAGAGGAAAAAGTCAGCCACTATAGTAAACATAGAAGTCAGGCAATGGTAGCACATGCCTTTAATCCTGTCACTTGGGAAGCAGAGATCTGTCTGGATCTCTGTGAGTTCAAGGCCACATTGGAAACAGAGCCAGGTGTGGTGGCACATGCCTTAAATTCCAACACTAGTTAACCATAAAGGTCTGAAGGTCTGTACAGACAGACAGGAAGTGACAGAGCTGGGCAGGAAGAGGAAGTGATGTAGCTGGGCGGAGAGAGGAAACGAGATGGCAGAACAGAAAGGCATATAGGTGTCGGTATACAGGAAGTAGGTCTCTTTGGAGACTGAGGAGTTGGTGAGGTCAGGTTGGCTGTGGCTTGTCCTATTCCTCTGATCTCTCAGTTTTTCACCCAAAAATCTGGCTCTGGGTTTTTATTAATAAGACTGTTTAGCAATTTGTGTTACAGGACTTAGTGGAGTTATATCTAGTGATTAGATGCCCAGAAAATATACCCTTTAAAGCTTTATTTTACTTTTAATTATGTGTATCTCAGGGGTATATGTGCACATGAGCACAGATGCCTGAGGAGGCCGGAAGAGGGTATCAGGTCACCTGGAACCAGAGTCACGGGCGGTTGGAGCTGCCTGATGGGGTGCCGGGAACCAAACCCAGCTCAGTGAGTGCTCATAATCTATGAGCCATCCCTCGAGCCCCAAGAATATAATTTTTAAACACCTTTCCATATAGCAAAGCACTTCCCATTTGGCAAAATAATTTTCAGTTGTGATCATGAAGAGAAAAAAAAGAAAAGAATAGCAACAATTCTTTTTTTTTAACTTTGCATATACAATCATGCCCCATAAGTAAAAAAAAGAAAAACTACAGCACAAAAAGAAAAAATGAGAAAAATTCTTTCAATTATACTAATGTACTTTTCCCTTGAATTATGTATATTTTCAAGCATAGCAATATTGGAGAATATTATGGTAAATATTCATATACCATATTACCTATGGTAAATATTCATAGGCCTAGCACCTAAATCTTATGTTATACTTCATCATATTTGTGCTATTAAAACAAAAACCCTTTTCTTTGTTATTGTTTTACTTTGAGGCACAGTTTCATGTAGCCCAGACTGGCCTCAAACTCACTATGCAGCCAAGGCTGGCCTTGAACTCCCGACCCTCTGACTCTACCTCTGGAGTGCTGAGATTCTAAGTTACACATCATCACACCCAGCTGTACTCCGTGAACTCTTCTGTATGGGAAGTTCGTCTCTCCTCACCATTAATTATTGACTTGATGGTTATTTATATCAGCACAAACTCCTGGATATTTCCAGATTTTCCAGATCTGACCTTTGGGAGCCGTGAGTATGTGCTGCTGGCTGTAGAACCCAGGACCAGAGTTACACTCCTGTCCCTCCATTGGAAGCCTCCTCACTTGGTTCCTGACTCCCTCTGTCAAACTCTGTTCTTTTAATTTTTGTGCCTTTCCTTACCTTCTGACACTGCAAGAAATTTCAAGCTTGTTAGTCAGTTCCTCAGGAAGTCCTGGTTCCTTTCATTGGAAAAGTGGACATGGAACCCATGATCTGGGCACAGGTGTGTTTGCCGCTTCTGGGGCCCTTGGTGGACAGGGCTAAGAAATATATAATTCATTTTATGCATGCATGTATGCTAACTTACATGTACACTTTTCTTTTCCTTTTTGTTCTTCATGTCTCTCTCCTCCCCTCTCTTCCCCTCCCTTCCTTCCCCTTTCCTTCCCTCTCCTTCTCTTCCCTCCTCTCCCCTTCCTTTTCTTTCTTTTCCCTTCTTTTTATTCTGGTGCTAAGGACCAAACCCAGAATCTTGCTAGGCAAGTCTGTTGTGGAATATTATTTCAAGGTGTTACATCTATTTATGCTATGGAACATTTGTTTAGTGATGCAAAGATGTGTTGCATTCCTTTAAGTTGTTGCATTTATTTAACTCAGTGAAGCTGTGTTACTTTGCCTGTCTAAAACACCTGACGGTCTAATAAAGAGCTGAACGGCCAATAGCAAGGCAGGAGAAAGGATGGCGGGGCTGGCAGGCAGAGAGACTAAAGAGAAGGAGAAATCTGGGAGGAGAGAAGAAGCAGCCAGAGAAGGAGGAGGACTCCAGGGGCCAGTCACCCTGCTACACAGCAAGCCATGGAGTAAAAAAACAAAGAAAGGTATACAGGAATAGAGAAAGATAAAAGCCCAGAGGCAAAAGATAGGTGGGATAATTTGAAGTTAAGAAAAGCTGGCTGGAAACAAGCCAAGCTAAGGCTGGGCATTTATAATTAAGAATAAGCCTCTGTGTATGATTTATTTGGGAGCTGGGTGGTGGGACTCCCAAAAGAGTAAAAACAAACAACAACATAAATCCTCTACCATTGAGCTTCATTCCCATCCCAAATCCTCTTAATTTAGCCACTAATAGATATTTTGCCTTCTCCCTTTTCTATAATCTTTGCTTTCACCAGCCCAGACTAGCATTCCCTAGTCCCTCCAGTTCTAAAGTAGAATCTGTAATAGCTTCTGCTTGCCTTCACAGCACATTTTATCCGTCTTCATGATTATCCATGTGCCAGATAGTCACTGATATTCTCGATTGATCAACGCTTGCTTCCCAAACAGGACTATTAGCTCATGGGGGCAGAGAACAAGTCTGCTATATGATCACTGAATCCCAACTTAGAATTGTTTGTTGAGTGAGTGAATGAACAAGATTATGGGGCTCATTGATGAAACATAGCTGTGTATATAGTGGTGGTTTATATATTTATACTGAGGGGATTATAGGTTGGAAAACTTAGAAACAATTGTGTTCTTGGCCGAAGAGTCTAGAAACATGGAAGGCTTTTTTTTCCTTACAGGCCTCCATAAATTTGACATGTATATTGAGAATTATCAGCCTCCGTGCTCCGTTGATGAGGCACAAGACTGTTAGTAGCAAGCTGACCAGGTCTCCTCTCCATAGAGAACTTGGCGCTCTCTCTCTTGCCTGCTGTAGAAGAGCAAAGGGCTTCTATTTAAAGCCATGAGGTCAAAAAAGCCTACTATTTCCGATGCTCCTCCCTGGAGCAAGCCTGCACAGGCTGAGCCTGACTCAGGTGGAGTTCATGGCAAAGTTTAACTTCAGGCATTTCCTGAAATAATTCCACAGAAGTTCAGCTCTCATAATTGAAGCTGATATTGATGTCGTAGGCTCCCAGTGCACATTTTACAGCTTTCTGGGAACTGAACCATACCCCTACCCCACCTCACTCCCACCCCTGTGCAGAACCTGGATTCAGTACCTGGGTTTGATTGTTTCTTTTTAAAAATGTGTGTGTGTGTGCATGCATGTGTGTGTGTGTAGGTGAGAGAACAATTTCCTCTCCTATCGTGTAAGGTTCTAGGTATCCAAGGTAGAGGTCACCAGGGTTGGTGACAAACACCTTATTTGCCAAGCCATTTTCACCTTCCTGTTTCTTTTTTAAATTTCAAAATAAAATTTCTTTTTTCCTATATTGTGTTACTTACTTTTCTGCTGCTGTGGTAAAATACCAGAGACAAAGCAACTTTTAGATGAGAGTTCATTTTGACTTACAGTCCCAGAGAGATAAGAGTCCATCATGGCAGGAGGCAAGGCCGTAAGCAACAGGAGCCGGAAGCTGAGAGATCACATTTCCATCTACACACAGGAGGAAGAGAGAACCATGTGGTTGTGGGCTGAGGCCGTACACTCTCATAACCTGTCCCGTGTGATGTACTTTCTCTGGCAAGGCTCCCCATCCTAAAAATTCCATGATCTCCCAGATGGTGCCACCA
This sequence comes from Peromyscus maniculatus bairdii, assembly GCF_049852395.1. NCBI lineage: Eukaryota > Metazoa > Chordata > Mammalia > Rodentia > Cricetidae > Peromyscus > Peromyscus maniculatus. Next base: position 200,157,739 of record NC_134852.1, read on the forward strand.
ACTGGGGTCCAAGTATTCAAATACATGAGTGTAAGGGGCATATTTCTGATTCAAACCACCACGTGTATGTGTTCTGCAAAAAAATTTTAAGAAAAACAAATAGCTTCACATTCAGAATAGAGGAGATCCCTTTAAGAAATCCTTTAGGTGGTGGTGGGGCACGCCTGTATCCAGCACTCGGGAGGCAAAAGCAGACAGATCTCCGAGTTTGAGGCGAGCCTGAGCTACAGAGTAAGTTCCAGGACAGCCAGAGGCTGTCATCAAGAAATCTGAAGACAGATGTGGGGAAAGAGGATCACTTCTTCACTGATGGTAGGAGAGTAGTTTAATACTGTTATTATGGAAATTGGTTTGGAGATTCCTTAAAATGTTAAAAATAGAACTAGCATGTAACCGAGCTATTCCACTCCTGGGCATAAACCTCCAAACTCCGTATCCTACCACAGAGCTATTTTATTTGCACATCCATTTTGGTTGTAACTGTTGTCGCACCATTTATCACAGTCAGGAAATGGAACCAATCGAGGTGCTCCTCAACCAACAGGTGAATGAAAATGTGGTACATGTCCCAAAGGGAATAGTAATATTAATTAGTCAGCTGTAAATAAGAATGACATCTTGAAGTTTGCAGGAAAATAAATGGATGTGGAAAGTATGATGTTAAGTAAAGTGACCCAAACTCAGGACAGACTCTCCTGTTCTCCTCCATGTGTGGACACTAGCCTATAATGTACCCGTGTATGTATGTAAGTAGCTGTGTGTGTAGGATACAAGATTCATCAATGAGATCAAGAGGGTAAGATTAAGTAAAGAATGGAATGCAGGCAGAAGGACACATGGGTCGTAAAGAGAGTAGAAAGCTTTTTTTTTTCTAGTTTCAACTCTGGCATTTTTTTCTTTTCTCCCTTTGGGTAAAGTAAATAAAAATATAATTGGTAGTGGAAGTATAAGACCCTAAATGAAACTCCATTGCTTCAGTCTGGCCCCCCTGTACAGATGTTCCTGAGATGCACAGTTTGGGACTGGACAAGTGTTTGAGTGGCTTCCTTGAACCAGCTGTGCGATGTTTTCATTTGTGACTTAATCAGGATAAAACAATCTTATTTACAAAATCGTTTCTCGCAAGTCTTTTGTCACAGCTATGGAGAGTTGACCAACAGAGCTTGTTGGTGTCCATTGCCCATTGAGGTCTCGGTAAGGATTTGTTACCCTAGGTTTTATTTTCATTTTTATTTCTTGTCATTACAGTGTCAGCACCAGAAAGACAATGAGGAAGAAGCCAGGCATAGTGGCACACATCTGTAATTCCAGCTGGAGCTGGAGGCAGGGGATGAGAGTTCAAGACCATCCCCCGCTGTATAAATAAGTAAATTCAAGGCCAGCCTGTGCTCGATGAGACCTTGTCTCAAACATGCTGCCTCACCCCAAAAAGAAGAAATAAGACAATAATGCTTGCTAAGCACACACCCCACCACTGAGCTACACTCCCAGCCTCATTCTGGTATTTTGTGGGAATATCTTTTATTCTTTGGAAACCAATATTTTTATTAGTTACATTTGCTGTGATACTTTCTTCAAGCAGTGGCTTATGTTTCCACTTTGTTAAAATTGTCTTTGTTTAGCAGAAGTTTAAACTGACCAATTTTGTTCTTATCGTTTGTGTAAGAATGCTTTATTTCCAGGTCATAAAGCTCTCCTCTTGTATTTCCTTTTGGGTGTTTTGAAGCTTTTACTTCAGCCGTATTAGCATGGGGGTGGGTAAGAAGATTCCCCCGTGAAGCTGATTTCCCAAGGAAAATTTGGTATTAGTTCATTTGTTCCTTTGATAGTAAAACAGCTTTGCTAATAGCAATGATTCCTTCATGTTGGAGGTTCTTTACAGCAGCGGTTCTCAGCCTTCCTAATGCTGCCACCCTTTAATACAGCTCCTCATGCTGTGATGATCCCCAGCCAGAAAATTATTTTCATTGCTGCTTCATAATTGTAATTTTGCTACTTATGTAAACATCTGATATGCAGGACATCTTATATGGGACCCTTGTGAAAGGGTTGTTTGGCCCCAAAGGAGTCTCCATCCACAGGTTGAGAACCACTTCTTTACAATCTCTCTCATCTGTTCCACTGGGCTAGTTGCCTGTCCCATCCTGTCTTGCTTGCTGTAAGTCTTTTTTTTTTTTTTAAATTTTTAATTTTTCAAGACAGGATTTCTCTGTGTAGCTGTCCTGAAACTATCTCTATAGACCAAGCTGGCCTTGAACTCACAGAGATCCGCCTGCCTCTGTCTCTGGGGTTAAAGGCATGCCCCACCCCCACCCCCACAGCTGCTCGAAGTCTTAGCATCTGGATGCACTCCTCATCTTGGTAATGATACTCCCACTTACTAACACGGACTCTTTCTTTGTAACTCCACAGAATTTGATGTTGACCTTGGGAAGTTCCACAGATAACTGAACTAGCATTTGCATCTCTTGTTACTGTGGTTGTGAATGAATGTTTTTTTGCTATTACACGCTCATGCCAATGATGTGCAGGAGTATTGATTTTATGTCTAGAAATATTGTTATACCCTGATTGACTGTGTCTATGGAACTCTTTGGATTTGTAGATCATCTGTAAGATCATCATTCTTAGTAAGAGGAGGTAATTTTTGGATTTTCTCTTTCAAATTTGTGTTCCTTCCATACTACACTGCATGAAAGTGGTGAATCTTATTCTTGACTTTAGAAATATTTTTTAGCGTATTCCCTGCTCAATGGTTGTTGGTTACTTAATTTTATTCTGTGTTGTTGATAGCTCTATTTAAGCAGAGAAAGCATCTTCAAGTCTTCGTCTGTAATATGTAGATATCGTCAGCGGTCTCATTTACTTTTAGAGCATTAGGAAGTTTAAATGAGATGCCATGCAGGAAAGATCATACTTGATTCAAATGTTAGTCAGTATGCAGACATGTGTGTTTGTGCATTTGTTTTCTGTCATATCCCCAGTACCTACAATACTTTCTGGAAGACAGTTGGTATGCAACAAATAAATGCTAGATGGTCGTGAAGGTAATCAATATTAAAGAGATATTTCATGTAGTATAACATTTTCTCACATCCTAACAGGGATAACAACACTGAGGTATGCACAAGGACATTCCTTGTATTTCCTGTTAGTGGTAAAAATCACTGAGATAAAAAATCTTATTCTCAGAACTCTTATTTTTGAGGTTCAATGGTCAACCTCAGAATCCATTTCCCATCAGTGTTCTAGGCAGCTATTTTCAATCTATTGCAATTGGCATAGAAACAATGACTTATTCACCAAGTTACTGTAGGCTTGGTTAAAATTTAACAGCATTTAATCTCTAGTTGATTTGGTATATGGTATTGTTATGAGACAGAAGTTTAGGGATCAAGGGCTTCATTCTTCCAAAGGTAAATACACACAGGACACCCACAGCGAGCTCAGTCTAATGGCCTGTTCTTTGTATTTCTTCATAAGTTGAAAACGTCAATATCTAAGTAAAAAGCAGCTCCATGCCTACACAAATGTCTCTTCTTTATTAGTAGAGTGCTGCTTTGTTCATGAGTTTGTCTTTCTGATTGTGTGACTGGCTGGAAATGAGAACTCTCAGCCCGATTTCAGTAAGTGGATTAAAGGGCTTTATTTCTAAAAACTCTTCCAGGGAAGTCTGCTGAGTCCTTTATTCTGACAGCTAGAAATTGAGATGAGTCATAAACAAGAATAAATGAGCACCGGATTTACAAAGCAATGGAAAAGTCACATCATGTGATTTTGAACATCATGCTGCCTCTCATATTATATGTGCCATTTTCACATCTTTCCATGCTATCCGTCTATGATTTCATGTACAGAGGCACTTTGCTACATTTCTCTTCCCAAACACTTCAGGCTGCCACTCCCCTCCCTTCCTCCCACATGGCACACATCTCCGCCAATTCTTGCCCAGAATACACAACATTGAGAAATTAAAGGCAGAAATGCAAGGCTGGTGTCACTACAAGCATGTGTTCATTTGTGGAAAACCAAGTGACCAAGAAAACTTAGAACTGTGCAGCAAGCCACAAACACCTTCTAGAAAGACTCAGGGTCTTTTGTGGACTGATGCCTGTCATTCCCACGCTGGATCCGGGGAGGTGGACGCGCTCCAACTTTGCACTCATGCTGCTGAGCTTTTAAGAACTGTGTCATAGCAAAAAAAAAAAAAAAAAAAAAAAAAAAAGTCAGATGCTATATTCTCCACCAACTAGCTTTGCCAAAATCAAGCTTTGAGACTCTTATAAAAGATTAAAATGTCAAAGCCAGTACTTTGCAGTGAAGGGCATACATCATTATTTTGTTCTAATCTGCAACCACCTGACAGGCCTAAGATGCAAACACAGCCAGGAACCTTAATTCCAAATACTGTAAAGTCATTGTTGACTTTCTGTATTGATTCAGCCTGTTCAGAAGCAATCAAACAAAGAAATGTGCGTGATATAAGACCATACAAGAAAAGGGCATTTAAAAACTGCTAAAGATAGTTGTATCCATACAAAACCCTAAGGAGGTTAGTTAAGGTCTCTAAGCTTCAACTTCCCCTTCTGTAAATGGAAAGCAATATAAAAATGAAATAATACACATATCTTACAGCATTACAGCATTAAATGAGATAATCTATGTAAAGTATACAACAGTGTCTGGCAAGAAAGTGTGCATAGTCTTGTAGATACACATTATTATCACTATTCTGGACTAAAGCCTGGATGGATACGTACCTAACCCCCACTGGTCATTTTCAGGTGCTGGAATTTATGGTGAGTGCTACTTTCTTTCCTTTGCTTTGATGGTATTTTTATGTTTCTTCCCTTTGTAGGAAGATGCATTCATCTCCTTCAACACTGTAGTGCGCTCACACTCACTGGACTGTGGAAAGTATAAGCAGGAGGAATTAATGAAATGGATAGAGCTGCCTATGTTGGCCCCCAGTGAATCCCAGCTCTCTAGTCTTTTGCAATGGGACTTTGCTGTTTGGATGATAATAAACCTAGTCTAATTTTCCATCTGTTGGCTCTGGGTTGTCCATGTGACAGTCTTTGGCTCACAAGGCAGAAATGATGCCATGTGGATGGTAGAACTTGAACTTTAAAAGACCTTGCAGCTAATGTCTTCACCATCTTAAAACTTTTAGATGCTTCATGCAGTAGAGAAGGCCAATCTACATTATTGATAGCATGGACCTCATGGACTCTCTAGTTCTTCGAAATTAGTATTTGTAAAAGGGAAAAACCTAAATACTACTGATGTATTCATGTAGGAAATATTGGTTAAAGTTACAGTGTAATTATGGCATAGTGTAGTGATTTGCTAATAGGAAAAGCTTCATATGCAGAATATATTGCGATGAAACCAATCAATAGTAACCAACTTATCTATTATTCTCTTATAATGGTTAATTTGGGTCAACTCAATTGCATTAAGAAACTCCTAGGGCATCAATGAAGGTGTTTCCATTGGGATTGGGAATACCACTGCCCTGAATGTGGGAGGAACCATCTCATAGGCTGAGGTCCTGGACTGAATAGAAAGGGAAAAAAGCTAAAGTGAGTTAAATGACAGCTTCTCCCATTTACACTTCCTGGTACTGAGACTGGAGCATGTAGACTCATATGGCCACGACTTCCATGCCATGACGATTGTCTCTCCCCAAATCACAAGTGAAATGAACCCTTCCTCTCTTAAACCAGTTCATGTAAGGTATTTGGTCACAGTGATAAAGTAATACAACTCTTGTTTATAAAAAGTAATGTGCATTGCATGGTGGTGTACACCTTTAATCCTTGTACTCAGGAGGGAGAAGCAGGTGGATCTCTGAGTTTGAGGCCAGCCTGGTCGACAGAGAGAGTTCCAGGACAGCCAGGGCTACACAGAGAAACCCTGTCTCAAAAAACAAACACACAGACAAACAAACAAACAAAGTAATACATAGGCAGGGAGGAAGGGAAGGAAATGGGGAGAAAAGAAGGATATGTAACTATTTCTATAGATGCAGATTTATATTCAGTTTCTGGAAGATAATCCAGAGATAGTGAGCAATTATTTCCTCTGGAAAACTGTAGGTGAACTTTCTTTCCTGCCTGCCAGTTCCCACATAACTGACATGGAGACATAAGATAAATGATAAATGTTTGGCTGATAGCTCAGGCTTATTACTAACTAGCTCTTACAACTTAAATTAACGCATTTCTATTAATCTACATTCTGCCACATGGCATTACCTCGCTTTCATCTTGCACCTTCTGTTTCCTCTCTGTGTCTTGCTGGTGACCCTCTGACTCTACCCTTCTTCTTTCCTGGGTCCTCCTCATCTGGCTCTCCCACCAATCTCTCCCTGGCCAGCTATAGGCCAGTCAGCTCTTTATTACCCAATGAGAGTAATACATATTTACAGTGTGCAAAGATTTTTCCACAGCAGGGAACAGTCCAGGGGAGCAGGATTCTGACCACTCACTAAAAGTTTGGGGAAGACAGCTCTGGGACAGAGGAATGGATATCGGGTATCAGGGAATGCTACAGGGTTCCATATATGTGGAAGGGGAAAGAGAGAAGCAGGATCAGGCAGGGACTGTGGAATAGTCTTAACACAGGCAGACCTCAGCAAACCCCATTGAGATCCCCAGATCTAGGAGGGCCCTTGGGAGTTGTTTCAAGTTAAGAGGCCCTTGATAGACCCTGGCATCATTCAGCTAATTGGTGAGGAAGTGGGTGTAGCCTGGAAAGAGGATCCTCACTTGGGATGATTTTGAAAAGTTCAGAAGTGGGAGTGGCATGGCATATTAAATTCACTTCTATAATAAGCCTGTTTTTGCTAAGAACAGCGAGAGGTGGGGGCTGAAAAGATGGCTCAGTAGTTAAGAGCACTGGCTGCTCTTCCAGAGGACCCAGGTTCAATTTCCAGCATCCACATGGCAGCTCACAACTGTCTGTAACTCCAGCTCCAGGGCACCCAAAACCCATAGCAAAAACACTAATGCACATTAAAAAGTAATAATAATAATAAAAATTAAGAACAGCTCTGGGTTTGGGCCTTGCTCTTGCTTGACCCTGGCTGTCCATACTAAAGTACTGACCAAGGTTATTTAATTGCTGGAGTTGGGTTAGGAGTGTAGCTCAGTAATAGAGCACTTTCCTAGCATGGGTGAGGTCCTGGGTTCAATCCTCAGTACCAGCAGAAAACCACCACCACAACAGAACCATCTGCAGGCAGGTCTTTCCATGAGCTTAATTTGTGTTAAGACAATTTAAAAAGACAGCAATGCCACCCGTATCAGAAACTTCACTGTTTTGTTTTCTTCCCATTATGTGTGTGTGTGTGTGTGTGTGTGTGTGTGTGTGTGTTCTGTTTTTAAACCCTGCTTCTATTCATCATTAAAAATTCTTGGTAACGGGGTTTAAAATCCTCTGGTTAATTTGCCTGGAGTCTTGGGAATTAAGGGGCTATTGAATGTTTCTTCACAGAAACCCTCGTTCTTTAATAAAAACCACACCATCTTACAGTGCTTTGATACTAATAATTGAGCTAGCTGGCTTTGCCAGCCCAATAAAGGGGTGAGTGATTTGAAGATAACGCAGCTGGGTGGTTTTGCAGGAGTGTCCCACATTGTAAATGAGTTTATCTGGGGGATCTGGATACTATCAAAACAGAATGGAACATGCCTCCCTTTGGGAAACCAAATCACACAGCCTGAGAGGGAGACAAAGGAAGAGGAACAAGGGCGTCCAAGGTTGTTGGTTTAGCTGGATTGGTTCTGGTGCTGGTTGGCAGTAATACTCGATTTCAAAGCAGTCTTTATCCCCTAATAATTCTCTAATCCTTGTTGTTATGTGAACCAGCAAACATTTGAAACGCACACACGAAGATTAGAATTAGGATGGTCTCTTGAGTAAAGCAGAAATGCTCACGTGGAAGCACAGGACTTGCAAGAGACTCACTAACTCACGTCCTGTGAAACTCCGTGAATTCTGATCAGAAATGAAATGTCCCTGAATCAGTGAAACATCAATGCTAATTGAAGTTACAAGGACGAATGAAGTGGCTTCCATATTATGGGAAGGATCACAGCAGGAGGAAGACCTTGTGGACGGGCAGGAGCGCTGCTGTCGGTCAGACCCAGACACAGGAATCTTCTCTTCGGTTTTCACAGCATCTTATCTCATACCAAGAAAAGCATGTCTCTCTTATCTGTCCATTTCAGAGAGTGATTGCCAAGCTGTATATGGTGGTGCCTTCATAACTGCAAGCCCAGAATTCAGGAAGCTGAGATAGGAGTTTTATGAGTTCGAGGCCCAGCTTGAGCTACAGAGAAAGATCCTGTCTCCAAACACACACACACACACACACACACACACACACACACACACACACACACCAACAGCAACGAAAAGACTGGCGGTTGCTGGTGGCGATGCCATAGGTCAACCCTGTCAGCGGCCTATGAACCAGACACAGGACCATCATGGTTACATTTGTTGGTTGAGGAGACACTGTTAGAGGCACTTTTTGGTGTCACTGAGGTACAACTGACACAGAAAGTCACTCGGACTTCAGATGTGGGTTCTACGTCTTGACACCCGTGGTTCTGGCACCACAGCCACCAAACAGACCTCACCCCTGGGTTCCCGTGCTCCTCAGGACAGTCTCGCGCTCTCCCCACCCTCTCCTCTGGTCAAAGCCAATCTCTGCCTTTTCTCACTGTCATTGGTATTGTAGTCTCTATTTACTGTATACATGGACTGGGCTCTTTTGGGGAGGAAGGTCTGCCTTTTTTCATTTACTATAATTCTTTTGAGGTTCCTCTATTCTATTGTGTGTCTCTATGGCTCATTCTTTGTATTGCCATGTAGGGTTCCTTTTTATGAACACACCATAATTTCCTTTTTTTTTTTTTTTTTTTTTAGGGTCTTACTGGGTAGTACTAGCTGTCCTAGAACTCACTTTGTAGATCAGGCTGGGCTCGAACTCAGAGATCCACCTCCTCTGCCTCCCAAGTGCTGGGATTAAAGGAGTGCGCCGCCGCCCTGTGTTACCTTTCCCCAGCAGTGCAGTAGAGTTGGTCCATTTCTGCTTCCTTGCTAACATCTACAGGGGAGAGTATTTAAAATCTCCATCATTTTTGTAGGTGGTTAATAGTATTTCGTTGTGGTTTTAATTTGTCCTTGAGCATATTTGCATATGCATATGCATATATATATATGTATATATATATGTCTTCTGTATATTGCCTTTGGTAAAATATGTGCTCAAATTGGTGAGCTCAGGTTCAGTTGGAGATCTTGTCCTAAAAATGGTGGAGGGTGATTCACACCTGATATTGACCTCTGACCTCCACCTCATTCACATGCACACTCACAGGTACACATGTACACATGTACACATGTACACACACACACACACACACACACACACGTACACACGTACACACACACACACATGCCCACACAAAACAGGAAAAATGCAGCAAGAAGAAAACATAAAGATAAGGTATACATATCAGAGTTATTGGGCTGTCTTTAAAAAAACAAAAACAAAAACAAAAAACAAAACAAAAACCACCTTTAATTCCAGCATTCAGGAGGCAAAGGCAGGCAGATCTCTGAGTTTGAGGCCAGCCTGGTCTATAGAGTGAGTTTCCGGACAGCCAGAGCTTCATAAAGAGACCCTGTCTCAAAAACCCAAACAACCAAACCAAACCAACAAACAAAAAGCAATCATAGACAAGCTTGGCACACAGCACTTGAGGGACAGAGGCAAGAGGGTCAGGAATTCAGTGTCATACTTAGACACATAGTGAGTTCTCAGGCTAACCTGTCTTTCAGAAACAATAACAGCAAAAGCATCCATATATTTAAAAAATATTTTTAAAGTTGTACTAGAGAGCCATAGGATTTAGAGTTCAGTTTGGGCATATCTAACTAACATAGTGTCGACGTGGGACAGAACCGAATGAGACTTCTACCGTAGCAGGTGAGGCAGTGATGGCCTTTGAAGTGGAGGGACAGGCACCAGGCCTCTGAGAAAAAGGGAGGTAAGAACAGAACGTCAATCCAAACTTGAGAATGGAGAAGGATCGTGCAAGCCACTCAGTCAAACTGCCCATATTTAAGGACGACCTGAAAAGTCACAGAACAGGACAACAGCTAGTGAAGAGATATGACAGGGATGAGACATCGTGGATGTTCTGTGAAGCCGAGGCCGGGACAACACACCACTGTCAAAGCCAGAGAAAGGTGACTGGACGGGTCAAAGCAGACTCACAGGCACTCAGTCTGATAAATGAAATTCAGGCTGGATTTCGGTCCGTGTGGACCCCCTTCACTGTGTATTTTTGCAAAGCACACAGCAGCCAAACAAATGCTTATTCCACACGCTGAAGAGAACTCTAGAAGCCAGAATTCCTAACACAGCTGGTTCGTGAGGGAGATTAGAATCAGCATACTTTGGATACAAAGGTTCAAAGAGAACAGGGCCTCATCCAGTAGTCAGGTACAGGTCACTGAGGTCAGCCCTAGGGGGAAGTCAGGCACTGGAGGCCCCAGGGAAGAGTGGAGGAAAGACTACCGAGTGAGAGGGGAGTGTGGTTATCTGTAATCTCACATTAAACACGGAGGGAGGATCAGGAGTTCCGTGTAATCCATGGCTACACGGCGAGTTTGCGGCCAGTCTGTGTTACCTGAAACCATCCATGAGCAAAACAAAGCAGCCAACTGAAGGGAGGAGAAGGACATGTTGAAGGCAGGACCTAGCAAGATGGTCTGAGAGGCTGAAGTGGCACCGAGGGGTGCTCTGTACCTCAGCCTTCACAGAGCTATGCCTGAACCCTGCCGTGCTTAATGAGCATGTCTTTTAAATATACCACTTGAATTATTTTTTGAGAATTTCACAGTTCATATAATGTCTGCTGGTTATATTTCCCTCCCTCTCTTTGCCCTAACTCCTCCCAGACCGCCCTCCCTCCATCTTCCCCTGACTCAAGTTCTTTTTATGGCTCACTGATTCCTATTTGTGCTACCCACATACTCCTAGGTATGGGGAATGGATGTGCTTGAGGGGAGATATAGGGGAACTGGAGGGATGTAAGGGCTGGGAATTAGCCTTTGGTAGGAAAATTAAAACCAATCTTCTCCCGATTTGGATAGTAAGAATATACAGCCTAAAACAACTCTGATACTGTACCTCACTCGTGTATTTTCCTTTTGTTGAATTTTTGTTTTGTGTGCATGCCCACACACAGGAATGTGAAAGCCAGAGGGACTTCAGGAGTCTTCATCAGTCACCCTCCGCCAATGAGACAAGACCTCCAATGGTACCGGAGCTCACCAGTTCACTAGACTAGTTGGCTACCAAATACCAGCCACCACGGCTTCCCCAGCTCTGGGATGACATGCCTGTGCCATCTTACCCAGCTTTTTCTATGAGGCTGGCAATCCAGATTCAGGTCCTCATGCTTGCATGGTGAGCACTTTGCCGAAGAACTTTTACCAACTGGGCCATCTCTTCAGGCCCCTTTTGCTGAGTTTTTTTTTTTTTTTTTTTTTTTTTTGGTTTTTCGAGACAGGGTTTCTCTATGTAGCTTTGCGCCTTTCCTGGAACTCACTTGGTAGCCCAGGTTGGCCTCGAACTCACAGAGATCCGCCTGCCTCTGCCTCCCAAGTGCTGGGATTAAAGGCATGCGCCACCACCGCCCGGCTTTTGCTGAGTTTTTAATGAAGAGGAATTTGGTAATCTGTTAAAGGAATCCGCAGCAAGCACCTTCATCCCCTGAGCCAGTTGACTGGCTCAGCACTGCTAACTGCTTAACTCCTGGCTCTGGAGACCAGTCCATCATTGCTTCCATGGCACCTTGTTGGTTAAACAGCTGTAGTTCCCAGACGCGAGGGGAGGGCACATAGACCCTACTTTCAGAGAATGGGGTGACTCTACACTACAATACATAGACAACACAATGCAGAATTTAGCAAGTTTGTATATATTAAATTCACACATTCAACTGGTTCCCAGGAACTCTCCCTCACAGGTAACTGTCATCTTCAAACACGGTTACAGGGAATCCTTTCGAGCTATTCTGTGCCTGTAGAAGGGTTAGCAATGTCCCTGGCCCGTACCCAGCAGATGCCACTAGTACCCTGTCTCCTAGCTGTGACAACCAAAACTGTCTCCAGATATTACCAGATGTTCAAGGGATGATGAAAGTGCATGAAATCACCCCCCACCACCCAGACAAGTGTCAGTAAAATCCCACATAATCAGCTGAAATATAAGTTTTATGTGAACGTAAGAACTTTTTTTGACTGTTTTGATTTTGAATGACTCCTAGGACACTAGACCACCAGGAAAAATTGATGACCACCTGTTAGATGAATGAATGAATAAATGGTAGCAATTTGAAATAGCCAACTCTGGAATCCATATTTTCAGTCAACTGCATCCTTAACCACACATCACTTGACTCATTATAGTTGGTGATGTCCATTTTATGGAGTTGGCATTGATATAAAATACATTTGCCTCTGACAGGAAGCCATCTTAGTTCACTGCTTCATGTAGCAACATGAAATATGTGCCACGGAGACAGAAAAGATGGTGATTTCCCAGACACATAGGCACTGTCTCGTGACTGTGCTAATGATCCGGCGTCACAAGGCTCAAACTGTGGTTTGTAATTGCTGTGACAGTTCAGTGAAACAGGATTGAACAGGAAGTACTGGGTCCTGGGCAAGAGGAGGAAGGGAGAAGAGTACTGTAGTCGGAAAGATTTAGGAAGCTCTTTCTCAACTCTGATGCTGTGCAACAAAACTCTTCCTAGGAAGACGCCACACATGACTACTCACCCCAAATCGGGATTCCATAGACCACAGTAAGGACATCACCAAGTCTAACTTGGTGAACCAGTGAGTTTTATTGGCATCATTTACAGGAATATGGGTGAGGGGTCACTTGCAGGAACAGCAATGACTCAAAAGACAGCAGCGTCACCAAAGCCCACCCCAGCATGGGTGACAGCTCACAAAGGCAGGAACCTGGAGCACACTGCAGAGCCTGTGGGCAGCTCCACAGGTTGGAGAGTGTCCTTTCCAGGCGCCTCAGTTGGTCTAAACCTCTTCCAGGCATCTGGTCTGGTCTCAGAGTCTTCTTTATAGCTCAGCTTCACTACTTCTGAGGGCGACTGTCATCTTTTATTATTTACTCTGGTGGGGAGGGGCTACCGAATCTAGTCAGTTTTAGGGACTTCCCAAAGCTATTTTGAGTTGTTTACCTTTTTGCTTAAGGAGCTTCCGGGAAAGATGGACTGTTTCAATCTGGGAGGGAACTTTCACAACCTGTAGAAACTCAAAACACCTCTTTTGGAAGATAGCCACTGAAATTTCTTTGAAAATCTTCCCCTCTTCCCCTAGTGTCCAAGACAGGCTTGTCCATCTCACTATGTAAATTTCTTAAGAGTTACTTCAAAAATACTTTTCAGGGGGGATGGGATTCTCTGTAAGTTTTGACAGCTGTCCTTTTTGAAACTCACACTGCATTTATTCACTGGCCAGCTATAATTATGTCAGAAAAACGAACGTGAGCACCTTTCTAACGCATAAAGCAATCAAACACCGGGGCAGGGTGGAAATAGAATTGTATGTCCGCAAAAGCCCTTGGAGATCATGTGGTCATTTAATGTGGTGACTGCTGCAAAGATCTGACCTTAGCAGTGACCCTGTCCTGTCATTCTGGGTTGTTCCAGCTCCTTGAAGCCATGTGTGATGATACATATGCAAGCCTTGAGGGAGGGGCACAACCCCGCCCAGTGGCTACCAGATGCTTTAGGACAGGACAAGTCCTTCCAAACTGCTCTTATTAGGCAGGCATGGTGGTGCATGCCCTTACATTTGTTTGGTTTTGATGTGCAACCCCAGCACTTGGGAGGCAGAGGCAGGAGGATCTCTGTGAGTTTGAGGCCAGCCTGGTCTACAGAGTGAGTTCCAGGACAGCCAGGGCTATGTAGTAAGGCCCTGCCTCCAAAATAAGTTTTAAAATGAATTCTTTGAGAGTTTTGTCCAATGTATTTTGATTATTTTCATCTCAAACCACCCCCTTAACTCTTCCCAGGTCACTCCCTCCTCTTTACCTTTGAGGACAAATCATTTTGAAAGGCTAGTTGAACTGTCACCTCTAACGAACATCTTATGGAACACAGAAAATGTTTACTACAGAAAAATGAGAGCAACAGGGGCTGGAGAGATGGCTGAGCAGTTAAGAGCACTGGCTGCTCTTGTAGAAGACCCACGTTCAGATCCCAGCAACCCCATAGTGGCTCACAACCATCCATAACTCCTGTTCCAGGGCATCAGATGCCCTCTCCTGACCTCTGCAGAGGCCAGGCACACAACACATGTGGTACCACACATATGCTTGCAGGTAAAATAATTGCACACCTAAAATAAAATAAATAAATCTAAATAGAGAATTAACAGGAACTCCCTCCCTCTCTCTCTCTCTCTCTCTCCTCCTTTTGTTGATGCTCTTGGACCTGAACCTCACCATACTAGGCAAGTGCTCTACCACCAAGTCACATACCCAGCTTCATAGCAACTTTTATCAGCCCCATAGAGGCGGTTGCCAGTGGCTTCTGCTCCTGGGTTACTCCTACATAGTCAGTGTCAGAATAAAGAAAATTCAATATTGAACATCCATATTTAAGTTCGGAAGGTGTTCAGGATGGGGTGGGTGTACTGGGTGGTTTTGTCTGTCAACTTGACACAAGCTAGAGTCATCAGAGGAAGGAGCCTCAGCTGAGGAATTGCCTCCATGAGATCCAGATATAAAGCATTTTCTCATTCAGTGATCAGTGGGGGAAGGCCCAGCCCATGTTGGGTGGTGCCATCCCTGGGGGGCTGGTCCTGGGTTCTATAAGAAAGCAGGCTGAGCAAGCCAGGGGAAGCAAGCCAGCCAGCAGCTCCCCTCCATGGCTCTGCATCAGCTCCTGCCTCCGGGATCCTGACTTCCATCAGTGATGAACAGCAATGCTGAAGTGTAAGCCAAATAAACCCTTTCCTCCACCACTTGCTCTTTGGTCATGGTGTTTCGTCGCAGCAATAGAAACCCTCACTAAGACAGTGGACCTAGGTTTGAAGGTTACTTATAAATCAATGGGGTCCTTATTGTTTTCATTTTCTATTTTCCCAAGGTTTCAGTGTGGTAAGCCTTTTCATTACACTGCCAAATGTTCATGATTCATTTTAGCACAAGTAACTAGGAATGAGAAGTGGGTGAGTGTGGAACAATTCCCTATGACGCAGAGAGATGAATCGGAACTGAGGATATTTTTAGAATCCTTTTTTGAAACAAAAGAAAGCTTAAGGCAGGTGATTGTTTACTTCTCTTTCACTTTTAAAATGGGGGAGACAGCCAAATTTCCCATTCGGGGTATTCTGAATGACACACACATCTATTTCAGGAGAATAATTGCCATAACTGCAGGTATCTTTCTTAAAATACTTGCAAAATTCCTTTCTAAAAATACAATACCCAAAGATAGAAAAATGTATTTATACCACTGAGTATACCAAAGGAATTCACTACTTCTGCCTAATGTACACAGTAGCATTTAAAGAACCAATTAGGAAACTTACTGTCTAAATTAGAATCGTGGAAGCGGAAAGGAGCTAACGTGCCCTTTCTTTTACTACATATGTATACATTTTTCACTTGAATACATTCATTTAACAAAAGTTTAAGGAATAGGAAGACACTGGGCTGGGTTTAGGAGTACCAGGATGAGGGTGGTGACTCAGTCGCTAATCTCAAAGAACTTTCAGCCTGAACACAGAAACATATGTGTACCCTCTCACATGTTCACAGACACACAGGGCACCTGTGCAAACACCCCCACACAGCTGTATTCACACATATACATATGCTCATACAATACATGTACACATACATCAATACACATTACACACTTTTACACACTCATACATATGTGCATATAAGCATATAAAACATAAGTAACATATATACACACACTCACAGGCTTACATGCTTGGGTGCTGATAATGTTGAGGTAGTGAGTGGAAGCGTGTTTTTATAAGTTAAGAAAAGGGAGGAGAAAGCAAGTTGTAATGATAATCAAAGAAAGTTATGATGAAAGCTTAGTGAGGTCAAGGGGAGCGTCTTCGTGGAGTTGTTAAATATTAGTTAGGTTTGCCAAGTCCTGCGTTCAAATGCAGATTGCCATTATTATCCACAAGGCCATAAGCAAGGCACTGAGCTCTCCGGTTCAGTTTCCCTGTCTTTCACACAGGGATTATCACAGCACCTATCAGCTTTGGTGTGAGGTTAAAATGAGGTGACGTCCACAGACCACTTAGCAGGTGCCAGCTGTGCAGTAAGCACTGTATGGTAGGTGTCTATTTTTAATGACATCCTTATTCTCAGAGAGAGTTACCAGGTAAATTACTATCCTCTTCAGTGAGGCTAGAATGGAGCCAAACATTGTATATCAGATGCATACATGATGGCTGGTTAAATTTACTTTTAAATTTCCAAAAATTTAGCAAAGTCAGACTTTGATTATAAATAACACAAACATGTAGACAGAATAGTTTATTAATAGAAGTCTAAATCAGCCTCAATGACATAACTTCAAGGTGGAAATGTATAAACTATTATAACTCCATGAACACATCACCAAAGTATGTCAAACTTTAAAATCTAATTAATAGAATACTAACAAAATCATTTGGTATCTTTTATTGATAAGAGTTCATTTATAAAAAGGAAATAAAAGTGGCCAAAACGCATCTGCAAAGGCATAATTTCACCCATGATCTGAGAATTGTAAATCAAATAGGAGGTTATTTTGGGGCTGTCAGCCTGGCAAAGAGCAAAGGAAGGAGCCCGGGACCTTGGTGTGCTCTTGAGGGGGTAGTGCAGTTGGCCACACACATACTGTTGACAGAAGTATGAAGAGGAATAAGTCATACTTTTTGAAGCTAATTTGACAGTATAGGTAAACATTTTTAATACAGTTTTTGTCTTACTAAATCTACTCGGATTATATCTTAAGTAAACACAATCAGACAAACACACAAAGATACTTGTGTCTGCATGCTCATTGGGGTAGTGTTCACGATGACAACACACTGGAAGCCACCTGAATGCCTACAATCGAGAAATGCTTCAATACATTATGCCCTAAGTAGACAGTGGGACTCTCGCCGGCCACTGAAAAGGGTTAGAGAGGCTGACTAGCGCCAGCAGTGAAAGATGATGTATGGATACAAACTGCTTAGGGCCTGCTAAGCAGGGACTACTCACTACATGCTGTGTCTATTTTAAAATTTCTTTTTATTTTTCCTTTTACTGAAAATAATTTTTTTCTCACATAATATATTATGATTACGATTTTTCCTCCCTCTACTCCTTCCAGCTCCTCCCCTCTACCCTCCCATCTGGATCCATCTCCTTTCTGTCTCTCTTTGGAAAATAAACAGGCTTCTATGGGAAAACAATAAGATAAAATATAATAAGGTAAAACAGAAACTAACACACTAGAATGGACAAAAGAAAGAGGGGAAAGAGCCCAAGAGAAGGCACCAGAAACAGAGACCCACTCATTTGCACACTCAGGAATTCCATAAAAACACTAAACTGGAAACCATAATATATACACAAAGGACTTGTAGGGTAAGAAGAGAGAAGGAAAAAATATAAATAAAATAAAAATAGAAAATAATAATATAAAACAACCCAAAACAAAAACCCAAACCCTGGCATGACATTATGAGACAGGGAGCCTCCAAAGACAGCCCTGACTTCCTTTTCCGTTGGTGTCTGCTGCT
The DNA here is from genome assembly GCF_049852395.1 of Peromyscus maniculatus bairdii. Lineage (NCBI taxonomy): Eukaryota > Metazoa > Chordata > Mammalia > Rodentia > Cricetidae > Peromyscus > Peromyscus maniculatus. The sequence goes on from NC_134852.1 coordinate 200,175,604, forward strand.
GGGCGTGCAGCCTGCCCACCCCAAGAGCATTTGCTTCCCCAGTGAGACTCCCATGGACGAAACTTATTTTTCATTTGTGTGTGGTTGTCAATTGGAGAGAGCTTCTGGGTTAGGGATGGGGGCATGTGTCCACTTCTCCTTTCAGCTCTAGGACCCTAACTGGTGCAGACCCTGGAGGCTCTGTACACGAGCCTCAGTCTCTTTGAGTTCATATGTGTGCCAGCCTTGTTATGTCTAGAAGGCCTTGATTCCTTGGTGTCCTTCATGCCCTCTCTGGCTCTTACACTCTTTCTGACTCCTCTTCCACTGGGTTCCCTAAGCTCTGAGGGGAGGGATTTGATGGAGACATCACACTTAGGGCTGAGTGTTCCAAGGTCTCTTTCTCTGCATAGTGTCTGGCTGTGGGTCTGTATTGTTCCCATCTGCTGCAGGAGGAAGCTTCTCTGATAATGGCTGAGCAAGGCATTGATCAATGAGTGTAATAGAATATCATTAGGAGTCATTTTATTGCTACATTTTTTTCCTCTCCTAAATATCTTTTTTTTTTTTTTTTTTTTTTTGGTTTTTTCGAGACAGGGTTTCTCGGTGTAGCTTTGCACCTTTCCTGGGACTCACTTGGTAGCCCAGGCTGGCCTCGAACTCACAAAGATCCGCCTGCCTCTGCCTCCCGAGTGCTGGGATTAAAGGCGTGCACCACCACCGCCCGGCTTAAATATCTATTTTTAATGATACCTTTATTAACAGAGGGGGTTACAAGGCAAATTGTGAAGGTAGTACTGCACTTATTTCTTTGATGAAAATGTCTTTTGTGTAAATAGGGTCCTAAATTGTGTATTGAATGATTACTTGTCACTGGTTAAAATTTCTTTTTAAAGTTCTAAAAATTCAGGAAAGGGGCTGGAGAGATGGCTCAGTGGTTAAGAGCACTAGTGGTTCTTCCAGAGGACCTGAGTTCTGGCCTCTGTGCGCACCCACATGTATGTGGCATGAACACACACACACACACACACACACACACCCAAAGTTAAAAAAACATTCCTAGTTAAGACATCTTTAGGGAAGTATAATTTACATACCATAAAATCCCCCTTCTGTATAGACCAATGATGTTGTATAAATGTTGTTGGTTATTTTTTTCTTTTTTGGAGGGGCCTGCCACCCAGCTCCCAAATAAATCACTCACAGAGGTTTATTCTTAACTATAAATGTCAGCCTTAGCTTGGCTTGTTTCTAGCCAGCTTTTCTTAAAATCTACCTTTTGCCTCTGGGCTTTTTCCTTTTCTTTTCCTGTATACCTTTCTTTCCTTCTTACTCTGTGGCTTGCTGTGTAGCTGGGGGGTTGGCCCCTGATGTCCTCCTCCTCTCGCTCCCTCTTCTCCCCTCTCCCAGATTTCTCCTTCTATTTATTCTCTCTGCCTGCCAGCTCCACCATTCTCCTGCCTTGCTATTGGCTGTTCAACTCTTTATTAGACCATCAGGTGTGTTAGACAGGCAAGGTAACACAGCTTCACAGAGTTAAACAAACGCAACATAAACAAAAGTAACACATCTTAAAATCATGTTCTACAACAAGTAAACTTAACCAGCGTACAACCATGGTTTAGGTGGCTTTTTGGGGTGGTGTCAGGGTTCCACAATGTAAATGTAAACCCAACTGCTCTAGTATTCGTGTGTGTGTGTGTGTGTGTGTGTGTGTGTGTGTGTATGTGTGCATGTGTGTGTGTTTCGAACTGTTCTGGAACTTGCTTTGTAGACCAGATAGGAGGCCCTGAACACACAGAGATCCACCTGCCTTTGCCTCCTGAGTGCTGGGATTAAAGGAGTGCACCACCATGCCCGGTCACTTTTGTATTCTTAATTGTCCTGCCCTTGGCTTCACAATGGCATTTTATAATTTTTAAAAATTAGGTTTATTTTATGTGATGAGTGTTTTGCCTGCATGTACCAAGTGCATGCTTCATGCCTATGGAGGTCAGTAGAGGGTGTTGGATCTCTAGGAACTGGAGTTATGGGTTATTGTGAGTTGCTAGGTGGGAGCCAGGAACTGAACCTGGGTCCTCTGCAAGAACAAATGCTCTTAACTGTGGAGCCATCTCTCCAGCTCCAAATTTTAGAGCTTTTTATTATCCCTGTCTCAAGTTACTTCATATTCATAGACTTAGCATCTTTTGCCCATGCCTATTACCTTAATTTTAAAACATTTTCAGAAGAGATCCACTTATTTTTCCATAATACATGGAAAAAACTATGAGGATATTTATAATTGTTAAAGACGTCTGAGCTTTTCCTTTGCTAAGTGTTTTTTACTTTTTAAACATAGAACAACAGACACTTTTTTTTTAACACGAGCCACAGATGAGACTTATTTGTCTTTTTGGGCTTTGCTTCACCTTGCCCTCTAGCCACATAGCCATCTGCTCTACTACACTGGCTCTTTTTCATTTAATTTTTCTTTTCTTTTAAAGAAAACACGTTATTGAAGTATGATTGACACATACAAATATGCTCATAGCTAATGAAGAGTTTGGAGACAGGTATATGTTCATGAAGCTATAATCATAGTCTATGCCAGGAATGTATCTATCATCATAGTATTAGCTGTGTATGTGTGTGTGTGTGTGTGTGTGTGTACCAATGTCACATGTCTTCTTCTATTATCCCTACTTTAGTGTTTTGGGATAGACTATCTCACTGAACCTGGAATTTGAGCTTTAGGCCGGCTCGCTGGAGAGCCCAGGAATCGGCCTGCCTCTACCCCCACCACTGGGGTTATAAATGTGCTCTGCCTGGCTTTTACACGGGTCCTTGGGATTGAACTCAGGTCCTCAAGCATGTACACCAGTACGTTACTCACTGAACCATCTCCCTAGCCCAGCTTTGGCTTTTAACAGGAATGAATTTGAATGAGAATTCAAAAGGTAAGAACTATAAATAGCTTCCTAGATTATAATTTCTGTATTTCATTTTATATTTTTTTAAACCTGGAAGTCATTGTAAGCCTCCTGCCTCAGCCCTGATCAGGTGTGCTGAGATTACAGGCTTATTTCTTAAAATTTAATATATATGTATATAATCTTTTGGGCAGGCAGTAAAGCCGCTCCTATTTTGAAATGGACACCACCAAAAAAGAAACAGACCTACCCTTTTACCTAAATCTAATTCTGTGGTTTACACAGAGGAACTCATCAAATACAAAGGAATGTGAGGAAGGATTTGAATATAAAGGTACTTATCAGTGTTTTATTTTAAACAAAACAAAACAAACAAAAAAACTAACTAATCCAAATATCTCACTATGGCAGAGAACAATTACAGATTATACTAGAACCTTACAAGCGCTAGATGTAAATCTTTATATGAGGTATAATCTAATTTATGCAAAAAATTAAATTAGTACATGTAAAAAAATTCTGTTTGGAAATATGAGAAAATCGTATCAGTGGTTATTATTGGCTGGTGGAATTATAGTACTTTTTATTTTATTCTTTACACCTTTCTTCATTTCTCCATAAATGACAATAATTAAAATTGACTCGGTCATTTTCATGGTGTAAGTATCTGTAAATACGCGAAAGTGTACCTTTGTAAACGTTTGCAGTTCATTGTAAGTCAATTATACATAAAAAAACTTAAAACAATTAGAAGGATCTTGAAAAAACAATCTTAAAACCTTTATTGGAAAAAGGATTTTGCTACATTTTGGGGTTGGCACAAAACGTGTTTAAGAATAAATGCGTTTAACTGTGAAGCCATCCCTTCAGCCCCAATTTAGAGCCTTTTATTATCCCCTCCCCAAGTTACTTCACACTCACAGGCTTCATCTTTTGGCCATGCCTATTATTTTAATTTTAAAACGTTTTCCTGAGCTCCACTCACTCATTCCCTGTTCTGCTCACCAGGTCTGTTTTCTATTCCTACCCTGGAATGTTGCCCTGCCCTTGGACACCTTGACGGGTGACCCCACCTCTGCCCTGAAAGGGCTTTTGTCAGGTGGAGGAGGGGAAGGTAAATCATTTGACAAACTTCAGGCAACACCCACAAAGCCCCAGCAGATCTGGAATCTCAGGACTTATTAGCTCAGGTAAGAGTCACCAAGGGCGGAGCACCAGTTTTCTGGCTGTGGAGGTGGCCCAGAGGTTACCATTAGGGGAGTGTCACCACCCCAGATGCGAGCTTAAACAATTTCCTTTTTACTTTTTGAGACAGAAGTTTCTTTATGTAGCCCAGCCTGGTCTCGAACTTGCGATCAGTCTCCCCGGGCTCCACCACACCTACCTTTTCAACAGTTTTTACAACCTATGTTTGCACTACCTCCATACTTAGAAGAGTTCAAGACTGAGCATTTGCTGGTGCAAGCAAAGGGTTCCCATCTATTGTTTCTTTTGATCTAATCCACAACCGTCCGCAACCAACAGTAAGGACTATCGGGAATAGTAACAGTAAGCAATCCGGAATCTGATGCTCTATTCAAAGTCACTGAACTGCCGCTGAAAGCCCAATTGCCCGGATCTCCCCTCTCACTGTATTCAGGGTACTGGTTCTGGTACCAGCCCACTTCCAGGCACCAGTAAACGTAGCCAGCTTTCCCGCTTTCCCACTTCCCCCTATGCAGAATGAGGCAACATCCGCCAGCGCAATCAACAGGGTCGTGCCGGTGGAGACCTCGCTAGCCTCGCCGGAGAGCCACCGGGTTCCGGCTCCGGGAGGTCAACTCGAAGCACTCCGGGCGGATGGAAGCGCTCAAGCATCCACCACACCTCCCGCCGCAGGCGCCAGCGAGCCGCCCGGCAGCGAGCCCAGCGGACCCAACGCGCGTGCGCGGGGCCAGAGGGTACGCCCTCGCGAGCGCGCGGCGAGCGGGGCGCGTGCCCGGGACGCGCGCGCGAGCGAGCGCGAGCGGCCGGAGAGCGCGGGCGCGCTGCGAGTCGGCGTCGGCGTCCGCGCGCGCGGCGGGCCGAGGCTTGTGTGGGTTGGAGCAGCGAGCGAAGCGGCGGCGCCCCAGAGCCGAGGGGACGCGCGGGCCTGGCGCAGCGGCAGCGGACGGCTTCGGAGCGGACGCGGGGCCCCGGCGGGACAGCTCAGCCTCGCCGCTGGGCGCCTCGCCGGCGCCGGTCGCTTCCCGGGCCCGGAGTGGCCGCCGCCCCGGGAGACGCGCGGTGACACGGGCCTAGGGCGCCGCGGGCCGCGGGCGTCCGCGCCGTTCGGCCCGGTGCGGCCCGGTTGCGGGGCGGCGACGAGCGCCGGGGCAGGTGCAGCCCCCCGGGCCCGCGAGCGAGGTGTCCACGGCGCCGCTCGGCCCGTCCCGGCTCGCAGCGGCCGCGCGCCCCCCTCCGCGGCCGGAGCTCGGTCGCCGCCCCGCCTTCTCCGGGGAGCGCCAGGCGGGAGCGGCCCGGACCCCGGGCTCGCGCGGGAGACGACGCGCCACAAACTTTGCCTTTTATTGTTCCTAGCCCTTTAAGTGCGAGGGACTCTGGTGGGCAGGCAAAATGTCCTTCTTCAATTTCCGTAAGATCTTCAAGTTGGGGAGCGAGAAGAAGAAGAAGCAGTACGAGCACGTGAAGAGAGACCTGAACCCCGAAGAGTTTTGGGAGATTATAGGAGAACTGGGCGACGGAGCCTTTGGGAAAGTGTATAAGGTGAGAGGGAGAAAACGGGAAGTTGGCTTAGGAGATGAAACGGTCGCCGGCCTGTCCAGGGTGGCGCGAGGACCTCCCCCCGCCCCTTCCCGGGTCTTGCCCCCTCCTTGGGCTTTATGCATTGAAACTTCAGCTCAGCGTCGAAGCTGTGGCTCCGACCGTAGGGTCTACTGGAGACACTGGGGCCGGATGCAGTTCCGAGAGTGAGGGTTGTACAGTCCACCCTGTCAAACTTGGAAAGAAATGAGTGTAATTTAATGGGAGGAGCGGGCGGCTGTGGCCCTCAAGGATTTTAAAATCGGAAACTCGGTCGGCTTTTCAGTGTGCTCATGTTTGTTTACCAATGGCGTTTGCATGCACGCTTGCACCAAAACAGGTAACTTTTGGGAGATAGGGGCATGTAGCTGGCAGCATCTGTAGTTCAAATAAAACAAGAACAAAGTGATTGCCTTTTACTGGATGATGGCAAAGTCAGTCCTTGAGTTGGTTGCTTGGCCACATGGAATGGAATTTCTGACAGAAAACTTCCAGAAGAAAATCTGCCTTTCATCCTAGTTTCTAAATATAATAAGCATTGGCTCTACCAGTGCTTGAGGAATTAAAAAACCACACGCGTATTTATTTATTTCAATAGAGGTTTGATGTTTCAACATGAAGGTGTGAATGTTAACTGTTTACATTGTCCTAGGAAGTATATGAATGATGTCATTGGAATATTTACTTCCTGAAGGGTGAGGTTCTTATGAGCCGCAGTTTAGGGGAAGGATCCACAGGGTTGCCTAGAAGTGAAAACATAAATACAAGACTTTTCAGTTTTATGTAATTTGGCCCCTGTAAAAATTCTGGGAAGTGATCAGGTCAGTAGTAGCGTCCACATTTCCATGGATGAATACACTGAAGCTCAGAAATAGTTCACGACCACGTGATTCAGTTTAACCTTGGACTCAGGTCTTATGTTTCCCTATGTAGCAGTGTGTTTTTACTTGAACTTTATTTGATAGAAAGTGTTTCCCCTACTTTCTAAGCATAGTACACTTTATCTTGTAATGTGTACCTTGAATGCATTCTGTCAAAATCCCAGCCCTCATTTTTTATCCAGTCTGAAAGGCACACTTTCTTTGCTCTGAGTGTTTCACTTGTCATATATTATAATTGACATTTATATATAATAAGATTAAAGTCCAAAGTTTCACATTTGAATCTGTTTCTCAGCACTTGCATTTCCTCATGTGTTCATTGAAATGAAATAGTCTATGTTATCTTCAGATGAATGCTATTCAGAGTTGGCATATAATATGGTTTCAGCAAAAGCTTGCTCTGTAAGGTGTATGGTAGGAAGGGCACTTAGTGTGGTTGGAAAATCATTCTGGGGAGACTTGTTTAGTGCTGGCTGTCAGAGCCAGCTCGGTGGTCATGGACAGAATAATCACCACATCCAGCTTCGTTTTCTTAGTTGTGAAGCTATAGGTTCCCTTGGATGTTTCTTGGCTCTTGCCATCTGCTGATGTCCCTCTGAGTGTGCAGTTGCTGAGGAGAGGCGAAGATAAACCCACAAAGCATCTGAAGCTTGTAGTAAGAAGTGGGCAGTTTTCATGGTGTGAAGACATTTCATCAAAGAGAAAACAGCATAGGGTTAAGAGCATGGGCTCCTCCTATACCAGAATATTTCTTGCTCTCCCATACAGCAGTCTGTGACCTTGGCAAGTTACCTATGTATTCAGTGACTGACTTCCCTTGTTGAAAGGCCTACTTCTCAGTACTTGTAGTATAAATATATAGAAAGTATAAGGCACCCAGAAGGGGTTCAGTAAATAATGGAAATTACTGTCTTTATCTATAGAGGTCATAGAAGCACAGTGTGGTATGGGAGAGGAAAAGGGACCCAGAAGATAACAAACTATTTCTATGGCATAGGTAGATTGTGCCATTTTTCTCTGCAGAGGGTCATGTATAATCCTATTGCAACGTTAGTTGAAATTTCCTGCAAAATTTGAGACTTCATGTAGCTCAACATTACAAACCACTTAAGCATAATTCCTGTGGGCTTAAAGATTATGTTTTACAATAATACTGAAGAACACAAGTTCTTTGCATTTACTTTTGAGGAATCAGGCATGCGTTTTTTTTTTTTTAAACAAAAATTTAAATTTAAGGTTATCTGACTTTTTGGTCTTATTTTTCATTTTCTAAAAGTTGTGTATTTTTCTGGATTCTCTGGAAGTTGTAAATTTATGTGAGGGAAACTAAAGTCCTTTTTGAGGGGTGAATGCTATCATCGTACCTTACTTAATATTTGTGGTAGTGTGCAGCAGACAACTATTTTAAAACTTGACTCCAGCTACCATGTGCTTATGGAAATTGAGGACTATTAAGATGTTAAGTTAGCCGGGCGGTGGTGGCGCACGCCTTTAATCCCAGCACTCGGGAGGCAGAGGCAGGTGGATCTCTGTGAGTTCGAGGCCAGCCTGGGCTACCAAGTGAGTTCCAGGAAAGGCGCAAAGCTACACAGAGAAACCCTGTCTTGAAAAACCAACCAACCAACCAAACAAACAAACAAAGATATACTAAGTTGTAACTAGGAAATCGTGTTATGTACTTAGTTTATTGAAATGGGCTTTGCATCAGAGAGCTGCAATCCTTCCACACAGTCCACATCTGTACAGTTCTCACATAGTCACCTGGGTGCTTGTAAAATCATCACTGTGTAAGTTATTTTTCCTTTTAATGTAGTATGGTTGGATGTGCATGAAGATACCTAATATCCTTCGCATTATCTTATCAGAAACAAAAAAATAGTGACATAAAAATACACATTGAGTGGCATGTCTGGAAAACTGTTTTACCTGTTAAAGCAGTTGAAGCTGAATCCTGGCTGTGTCTGTGTGGCAGATGACAGGGCTATGTCTTTTATTTTATTTTATTTATTTATTTGTTTTTACATTTTTTAAAATTTTATAATTTAATTTAATTTTACATATCAGCCATAGATTCTCCTGTCCTCCCCGCTCCTGCACCCCAGGGCTATGTCTTTTAGAAAGCAGTGAAATATGTAATTCTTGTATTGAAGAAATACTGAAACATGTATGTGTATTTAGCAGATAATAAAGTGTTTACATTGACAGCATCAGGGTCAAGACATTCTGTTGCACCTCAGACTCTCCTTAAATTACTCCTTTGTTTGCTGTGTAGTGTAGCTTTTAGTTGTGCATCTCTAAACAGTTTAGTTTCATGTGTTTGAACATTATAAAAATAGAATCATATCAAGTGTACTCTATCTTCCTTTTCAGAATAATATTGTTAGTTATGTGATCTTTGTTATCACTTATTGCTGTGATTAGTTGATTTTCATCGCTCTATAGCATACTATTACAGAATTGTAGTGAGTCTTTTTCTGTCCCACCAGCCAGCTCCCAAATAATGACATGGAGACTTATTATTAATTATGAAAACTTGCCCATTAGCTTAGACTTGTTCTACTAGCTCCTAAATTAATCCATATTTTTATTAATCTACGTTCTACCACATGGCTTTACCTCTCTCCCATTCTGTATGTCCTCCACATTTTGCCTCTCAATGGTTTCTCCTTGTCCTCTTTCTGCCAGGAAGTCCCACCTATCTCCCCTAGCTGTTGGTCATTCAGCTTTTTATTACACCAATCACAGTAACACATATTCACACAGTGTACAAATATCCCACAACAGGTTGTATCTCAGTCATTTGCCATTTTACTGTTAGTGAGCACATGGGTTGTTCCTAGTTTCCACTCTGACATAAAATGCTGGGATAGTTCACCAAGACTTAACTCAGGAGTAGTATGGCTGTGTTTCTAGAGCATTATGACTTTAATTTTACTGGATGATGGCAAACTAATTAAGCTATTTTATATTCCTACTGGAGTGTATAAAGATGTCTTTGCTCTTCATTCTTGTCCCCATTTAGTATTGTTAGAATTTTTGACTATCTGATTATTAGTAAATGCTTTTTTATATGTTTATTGTAGTTTATTTGTGTTCCATTCTCTTGTTCATTTTCTTATTAATGTCATTTTCTGTCTATATGTAGTGTATGTATTTGTAGTATATTTGTGTATATTATAAACATGTGTACTTATCTTTTTTTTTTTTTATTTTAGCCATTTCCTGGTTATGGTATCATAAATATTTTCTCATTTTGTGACTTACCTTTTTATTTTCATTATAATGTCTTGACTGAGAGACTTCATGTCAGTATAGTACAATTTTCCATTTTTTTCTTTTCTTTTAATGTTGTTTATTTTTAAGGCATTCTTTCTAAACCAGTATCATGAAGATTCTACTTTATCTTCCAAAAGCTTTAGAATTTTTCCTTTAGCAAGTCCACAGTTTGCATAGACTAAATTTTTGTGTGTGATGTGAGGTCGGGATCCAGTCCGTGTGTTGTGTTCCCTTCCTCCCATCACGAATACTTAAAGTTCCAGAACCATTCAGGTTCTTTCTCTTAAGGAGGGCGGTCTTTCTGCTCTGAACTGTTTTATCTACTACATAACTTGTGCTTTTTGGCAGTTTTTACTTTATTGGTCTATTCCTAGCTCACTATTCCACTATCTTAGTTAGAAAAGCACTAAAGTAAGTCACCCGACAGGAAGACGGCCTCCTGCTTTTTCAACAGTCTAGGGTATTCCTGGTCCTTAACACTTGCACGTATATTTTAGAAATACCTTGATTGAAATTCAGAAAAACAACCACAAACCATTGTATTATTTTTGAGAGATTTTATTGAATTTATGAATCAGTGTTGAGAAAGTTGACCTATTTTCCTACGTATATATTTTCTTTCTGTTTATGCCTTTCCTCAGTAATGGGTTCTTGGTTTTTTGTTTTTTTTTTTCCTGAAAGTCTGGGGAGCACAAACTACTTCAAAAGTGTCCTTGCTCTTAGGATTTCTTCCTTGATTTTGTGTGAAGCCTTTAGGCCTTTTGAGAAAGGATCCATGGAGAGTATGTTTTTAGACTTTGCCTGTTGGAGTATCTTCTGTTTATAATGCTGAAAATGGTGTGTAGAATTCTACTTCAAAACAGGGTTTCCTAGAACTTTTAAGAATGAGAATTTTTCTGACTTAGTTCCATTGTCCTTTGGCTTCAGGTGCTGATGTTGAAAATCTGATGCCAGTTTGTTTCCTGATTGTGTGTGATCCTTTTGTTTTCATAGCCTTTAGGATTGCCTTTCTTTTTGTACTGTTTTATGATAATGTGACGCAGGTGTACACCCTCCACTTCCATCCTGTTCTGCTCTCCTTAGTCCTCTTAGTGCAGAGGCTCATGTCCTTCACTTCTATGGCATTTTCTTATATTATTTATTAGACAGTTTCTGCCCCTGCCCCCAGTAGCTCTTGTCATGATTTTGAGATTCTTTGTCTCCAAATTTAGTGGATACTTAATATCCTACTTGACTTCTCAGGAGCTCTTGGTACACTTGACCATTCTTTCCTTTCTAAAGCCTTCTGTTGGCTTTGATTTTCCTGCTTCTTCTATGTCTACTTTCCAGGCTCCTTTGCTAGCTCTTTTGCTAAAGGATATTTAAGTGTTGAGTTCCTGAGAATTTGGGTGTATCATTTTCTTTTTCTTTCCTCCCACCTCCTCTCACCTCCTTGCTGTGGGATGGTCTGTATGTCAAATTGCTCTGATTGGTCAATAAATAAAACACTGATTGGCCAGTGGCCAGGCAGGAAGTATAGGCGGGACTAAGAGAGGAGAAAAGAAAGAACAGGAAGGCAGAAGGAGTCACTGCCCCCTGCTGCCATGACAAGCAGCATGTGAAGATGCCAGTAAGCCACGAGCCACGTGACTAGGTATAGATTTATGGAAATGGATTAATTTAAGATATAAGAACAGTTAGCAAGAGGCCTGCCACGGCCATACAGTTTGTAAGCAAAATAAGTCTCTGTGTTTACTTGGTTGGGTCTGAGTAGCTGTGGGACTGGCGGGTGACAAAGATTTGTGCTGACTGTGGGCCAGGCAGGAAAACTCCAGCTACAGCTCCTTTCTCTCAGTAGCTCTAGGTAGCCTGGAACTCCCTGTGTTGATGAGGGTGGCTTTGAATCTACAGGAACCCTTCTGCTTCTGCCTCCTGAGAAGTGCTGCCACTCCTGGTTCCCTTCTCCTCTTTGCTTATGAGAGCCTATTTTCTCCCATGTTTTAATTACCACTTAAGGCAATTAAGTCTGCTCAAAGATGGTTCTTGAAATTTAGATCCACACATCAAGCTGTCCATTAGCTATGTCTTAACCTTTTTTTTAAACAGATCTTGCTGTATAGTCCTGATTGGTCCTGAACTGGTGATGTAGTCTAGGCTCCTTAGCCTCCGAGTGCTGGGATTATAGGCTTTAATTTATGTGGCTGGCAGTAATTTATAGTTGAGTTGATGTCTAACAGATACCTAGAACAAAGTCCAGAACATGAGTTCTAACTGTTGGCCCCTAGTTTATTCCTGTGGTCTCTTTAGTATTTACTATCTGGGGCTGCCATTTGTGTAGACCTACAGCTCCTGGGTTGTTGTTTAAGATGGGGGCCATAGCACAGTATGGCTTTGAAGTACATCTTCCCACCTCTCTTCCAAGTTCTGGGATTACTGTCATAGGCTTTCTAGAGGTTATTATTATTATTTTTAATTTTGTTTTTCAGTTAGCTTACAAAGTAGCAGGTTTCCCTATGGCATTTCATACATGCTTAGGTTTGGCCGACCCTTTCTGCTAACCTTCCTCTTTTGCATGTTCTTGTCCCCCATCTTCCTTTCCCCTTCCACTTTAGCAGCTGGTTGTTTACCATCACCAAAACTTGTGTACATTTTGTTTTAATCAATTTTCTGATTAATTTGTCTGTGTGTGTGTGTACGTGTGTATGTGGTGGTGGTGGTGGTGGTGGTGGTGTGTGTGTGTGTGGTGGTGTGTGTGTGTGTGGTGGTGGTGGTGTGTGTGTGGTGGTGGTGGTGGTGGTGGTGGTGGTGGTGTGTGTGTGTGTGTGTGTGTGTGTGTGTGTGTGTGCAGGTCCTCATGCCACAGGACGGTGTGGAGGTCAGATGACAACTCTCAGGCGTTGATCGTCCCTGGGATCAAACTCTGGTTGTCAGGCCTGCCCTCCCGTGCCTCTGCCTGCTGAGACATCTGACTGGTTAGAGACCTGTAAGTTACACTTAGTAAACAAGCCCTGACACACACGCTCTTTCTTTCCCTCTGATTTTCTAGAGAAAACTGCTCTACCTTATGTATACTCTTACAATTCTTGTTGCTATGTTTTGGGCTTGATATAAATGTATTCTTTTCTGTACGTTTATATTTTTGGTATAATGAGACTCATTGATGTCTCATGTAGTCATTCGATTTTTTTCTATAGTATTAAAATTTTTGAAATGCTAGTTTACAATTTATTCTTTTGTTGGTAGTCATTTGGATTGCCTTTACTTTTTGTGTATTAATAGTAAGATTAATCCATGTATATATGTTTTTTCTCATGTATATGTGTTTGTGTGTGTATGTATGCAATTATGCCTGTGTGTGGGCACTTCTGTGTTGGGGTGTGAGTGTACAAGTGTGTGGAAACTCAAGGCTTGATTGCACTCTATCTTATTCATTGAGGCAAAGTCAGAGTTCTCAGTTGAACTCAGAGTTTGCTGGTTGAGTTCGTCTGGCTAGCCAGCTTGCTCCAAGGGTCCTGTCCACCCTTTCCTAGAGCTGGAATTACAGGCAGGTCACATGCCTGCCTGGAATTCACATGGTGTTTTGGGGATTTGAACTCATATCTCTATGCTCCTGGTAAGCTCTTTAACCACTGAACTATCTCCCCAGATAGAAGGTCTCTCTCTATAGTCCAGACTAGTATAGAACTTTTAAGCCAGCTTGCCCTTGATTTTGTGGTCTTCCTGCCTTTGATTCTCGAGTGTTGAGAGGGCAGGCTTATGCCCTCTAGCCTGGCATCATCAGTACTCTTGAATAGGTTTTTTTTTTTTTTTTTGGTGCATACCTTCATTTGTGTTGGATGTGTACCTGGGAATGGATTTTCTGGCTTTTAAGTAGTTATGCCCACCAGGAAGACATTGAAGTATTTTAGTAAATTTTTTGATTATATAACTGAACATCATGGACTGAGGAGTATAAAGAGTGGAAGCTTATTTGGCTTGTGATCTTGGAGTTAGGATCATCCAAGAGCTTGGCACATCTGCTCAACATCTGGTGAAGGCCTTCTTTTATGGCAAGAACCATCACATGGAGACAGTAAATATGTCAAGATTTGCCTAATAGCCTGACTATTTCTCCAGTAATTCATTAACCCATCAATGTACTCTGGTTATGGAAGCAGGTACTGACTGCAAAGTGTGTGCAAGGGAACTTCTTGGACTTGACAAAATGATCTGAAGCTCAGCTATGGCAGACCCTTCATGATCCTGTTGTCTCCCTAAAGTCCCACCTCCAGTTACCATAAATGTATAAATTTGGGGATGAAGTTTCCAGCATATGAAGTTTGGAGGCTATGTTCAGATTTTCCCAGGGAGTCCTGTGTCCTTAGGCTGGGGTGATAATTGTCCTGTGTCCTTAGGCTGGGGTGATAATTCACACAGTAAAGTGCTGGTGAGGGCCGGAGTACAGTCTCTGAGAACCCGTGTCACAGCTGGGCATGCTTGTGATCCCAGTGCTGGAAAGGAGCAGACGGACAGATCCTTGGCCAGCTGTCCTAGCTAATTGGTGAATCCAGGCCAGTGAGAGACCCTGTCTCACAAAACAAGTTCACCAGTGCCTGAGGGACAGCAGTGAGATTGTCTGCGTGTCTCCACCCACAGACACATGTATTCGTGTATGTACTTAAATGTGTGTGTGTGTCTCTCTCTCTCTGTCTCTCTCTGTCTCTCTCTGTCTCTCTCTGTCTCTCTCTGTCTCTCTCTCACACACACACACACACACACACACACACACACACACACACACACACACACTTACCCAGCTCTTTTCACAAGTCAGTAAGAGAAACAATTTCTTTTTGCCAAGGTCCATGGATGTAAGATGTAAGATGCTGCTGTTACTATATAATGTTGCATCTTCATTATAAGAATTGGTGCTGTTATGTTCTAAAATAAGAGTGGGAGTGGCAAGGTTTTTTTTTTTTTAAATTTCAGAACTGCACACCCCCCCCCCAGGTTTTTCTGTGTAGCTATGGCTGTCTTGGAACTCACTCTGTACCAGGCTGGCCTTAAACTCAGATCTGCTTGTCTCTGCCTCCTGAATGCTGGGATTAAAGGTGTGGGCTACCACCCCCTAGCTTCAAAACAGATTTTTAATGATTAATACTAATCTGAACTCTGCTGAATTTATTTTCTTTCCTAAAGCTCTATTTTAGAAGATTTTAAGTTAATAATTCATCTTAAGATTATGAAAAGAAAAATGTCAGAAGCAGGACAACTTGCTTTCTACCCCTTCACTTTCTTGTTAGCTTTCTGCTTTTCTATATGGATATAATTAATTACTCAATGCACATACAGGGCGTAAAACATATTGGCCTTTTTTCTTTTAATCTATAAGATAGTCATCTTTGCTAGTTTATCCTTGTATTGGGTCACATGTCTTTGTAATGTGCTTTATTGTCACTAGCCTGCAAATA
This sequence comes from Peromyscus maniculatus bairdii, assembly GCF_049852395.1. NCBI lineage: Eukaryota > Metazoa > Chordata > Mammalia > Rodentia > Cricetidae > Peromyscus > Peromyscus maniculatus. The sequence goes on from NC_134852.1 coordinate 200,190,862, forward strand.
ATGACATGAAGACTTATTAATTATGAAAGTTCAGCCTTAGCTTAGGCTTGTTCCACTAGCTCTTATAACTTAATGCTGTGGGATGGTCTTTCTGTACGCTGTGAATATGTGTTACTCTCATTGGTTGATAAATAAAGCTGATTTGGCCTATAACCAGGCAGAATAAGGCTAGGTGGGAAAGCCATATGGAGGGAGCTAGAGGGAGAAGGAGGGCGGAGTCGGGCAGATTCGATCCAGTTGCCCAAAGGAACAAGATCTCAGAGTTGGTAAGCCACGAGCCATGTGGTGATGCCTAGATTAATAGAAATGGGTTAATTTAAATGTAAGAGCTAGCTAAAAATAAGCCTGAGCCATCTGCCAAGCATTTATAATTAATATACGCCTCTGAGTGATTATTTGGAAATAGCTGCCAGGCGGGGAGGGACAGAGAAAAGCCTCTGGTTACAAATTAACCCATATTTTTATTAATCTATGTTCTACCACATGGCTTTTACATCTTCCATCCTATATGTCCATCTCATTCCTCCTGCGTGCCTCAGTTATCTCCTCTGACTCTCTCTGCCTGGAAGTCCTGCCTTATCTCTCCTGCCTAGCTATTGGCCATTCAGCTTTTTATTACACCAGTCACAGCAATACATCCTCACACAGTGTACAGATATCCCATGGCATGTCTTCCTATAAATTAGTGGGGGAATATTAGTAAGAATGCTTTTTTTGTGGAAAAATATTTGAATCTGTCTTCCCTCTCTTCTCATCCTTCCATCTTCTCTTCCTCTGGCCTTCCCTTTCTCCCTAACTCCTTCTCTCATTTTATGGCTTGAAAAATGTGGACAATACATTTCATTTCTCTTTGTATGTTGTCATTTTTACAATTTTAAAGAAATTACTAGAAACCAATATAGCTTATTTTAATTTTACTTGTAAATTTCCTGTTGATGTTTTGTATAGTGTGAGATTTATAAAGTGATTTAAAATTTTAAAGATCTGACTATAGTTTATTAGTATTCATTGACTAGTAATACTAATTTATTTCAGAATATCCTGCCAAAATTTCATAAGAATAGCCAAAAAGTAATAGACAGTATCTAATTTTGTATCTTTAAGTTGTCTTCAAAGACCCTTTAGATTTATTAGCCCTGTTTTCTAGTCTGTGACTTGATGGCTGTGAAGTAATTTTTCCTTCTCAGTGAGACCAACTCCTTTTCCTATGTTGATTGGCTGTTTCCATTCTTCTCGGAAGTGCTTGTAAGGTCTTCTGAGTTCTTTCTATTTCTCATAGGTTTATGGGAGTCATCGGATACTGGTCCTTTGTTATATATGGTCCACACATTTTCTTTGCCTCTGTGGTTTGTCTATTCTCTGTATCATGTCTTTTTTAAAATAGATATTTACATTTTTAACGTTCAATCTGTTAACTTTTCTTCTACATACTGAATGCTTCTGTATGGAGAAATTCCTGCCAACCTAATGCAGTGAAGATGTTCTTTTGTTATTTTCTTCAAGTTGGTAGTACTGTCTTCTCCATTAGGTGTATGATTAAGTGTATTGATTTTTGTTTCTAGTGTGAGGTGGGGATTCAGCTTTACTTTTTTCTGTGGAGATCCACATGTTATCACAGACCAGCCTCTCCTTTTTTCACATTGCGTTAGTCCTGTATCACATATCTGTTTGCACGAGGTACATTTCTATCACATTCTTTCTGATAAACTCCTAGAAAGAGAAAAGTTTTAGGATAAAGTGATTATTAATGCTTACTGTGAAAATACTTTAGAAAGGTTGTATACATTATTTCATTTTCAAGATTTTTTTTTTTTTCCGAGACAGGTTCTTGTGAAGTAGCCCACGCTGATTTTGAAATTGAGGTCTTTGTGTTTTAGCCTCTTCAGTGCTGTCATTGTTATGAACCATCAGGCTCAGCTTTTTTTCTTTGTGGTAAAAAATATATATAATAGTTACCACCACCACCCTTTCAGTATTGGACCCAGAGGTGGTTGTTTTTTTTATTTTTTTATTTTTATTTATTTATTTATTTTTTTTTTGTGGGGGTGGTGTGGGGTGGATTTTGAGACAGGATCTTGCTACATAGCTCAGTCTGGCATGGGTCTTATTGTGTATGGGACCCTCCTGTCTCTGCCTCTCCAGCACTGTAGTTATAGGTCTGCAGTTACAGATTATATGGGTGCTGGGGATCTGAATACAAGTCCTCTTCCTTGCATAGCAAACACTATACTGACTGAACCATTTCCTAGTTCCTCATTTGCTCATTTTGAATTATATTTTTGTTTGACAAGATTTTAGTTAGCAGTATGTGTTCTTTTTTTTTTTTTTTTTTGGTTTTTCGAGACAGGGTTTCTCTGTGTAGCTTTGCGCCTTTCCTGGAACTCACTTGGTAGCCCAGGCTGGCCTCGAACTCACAAAGATCCACCTGCCTCTGCCTCCCGAGTGCTGGGATTAAAGGCGTGCGCCACCACCGCCCGGCCGCAGTATGTGTTCTTAACTACTGGGTAGTCGATGTCACAGCCAAGGAGTGAGATATTAAGCATTTTGCCTCATGTATTCTTAAGAACAATTACATTTTATTTATTTTGTATGCGTGTGCATGTGTGGACATGCGTGCTGTGGTACACGTGGGCTCAGGACTGCTTGTAGGAATGGAGTCTCTTTCTCCTAGGTAGGTCCAGAGGTCAGATCCAGGTAGTCTTGGTAGCAGGCGTCTTTACATGTTGAGCTATCTCTTTGGCTTCTTAGTGTATTCTTATAGTTTTAGGCCTTATATTTTTATGTTTTGAATTAATTTTTGTATGTGATATTGGATAAGGTACCAACAATTCTTTTGCACATGGATACTAATTTTCCAAGCATGATTTATAGAAACAGTTGTCTGTCCTGTTGACATCCTGTTGAAGATCATGACCACACACGCCATTGATCAGTATCAGTCTTTATGCCCTGCTACACTATTTTGATTACTACAGTTTTGTAGTAAATTTTGAAATAAAGAATTATGAATTCTTGAAGTTTGTTCTTTTTAAAGATTTTAGCTATTTAGAGTTATTTGAAATTTTATATTTTAGGATAGCCTTTTTTATTTCTGAAAAAACCTTGAGGTTTTGTTAGAATTTACATTGAATGTATAGATTGATGTGGGCAATATTAACATTTTAACAATTCTGTCTAATCCATGAACATACAGTGTGTTTCCTTTTTTTTTAATGTCTTCTTTTCAGTATTGTTTGGTTGTTTTCACTTTCTGTCTTCTTTATTAAAATATTTTATTATTTGCGATGCAATTGTAAATGCAACGAAGATCCTTAAAATCTAAAAGCATTAGAATTAATTCTAGAAGGTAGTTTATGTTTGTCTTGTTAAATATATATCTTGAAACTCTTTGTAGTCTCAGTTTTCCACTTTATAGCTCTCAGTGTTGCTTTTAGCATGTTCAGGTCATTCAGAGTCAGCAGTCTGTGAAGTAAGTGGGACAGTGATGTAATCTGAGAATCGGTAGACATTTTAATTGTCCTTATGCTCTGGACAGTTGGGGTCTTACTCCTTGTTTGGGTAGTAGAATGAAACCTTTGCCTTTCAACCCCCAGAACCAGAAGCAGCCAAATTAACAGGACCAGTATTAGGATTAGTGAAGAGACTGAGTGTGTCTTTCTCTTTCTTTTCTTAATTTCTTTCTTTCTTTTTTTAAAAGATTTATTTATTATTATGTAAACAGTGTTCTGTCTGCTCATATCCCTGCATACCAGAAGAGGGCACCAGATCTCATTACAGATGGTTGTGAGCCACCATGTAGTTGCTGGGAATTGAGCTCAGGACCTTTGGAAGAACAAGCAGTGCTCTTAACCTCTGAGCCATCTCTCCAGCCCCCATCTTTCTCTTTCTAATCTTACTGTTTTAGGATTTCATTCATATTTATCCTGTATGGGGTTTAACCTTTTAGATTGCTACCTTTGTGGGACTGGAATCAACTTGATTTTCATTGTAGATCTTTATAATTTCTTTTCTCCTTTTTTAGGTCTTTTAATTTCTAGCTGAGATTATTAAAATCTGCTTGTTATAAAAATATTATGTAGTCTCAGAAATGTAGAACTGTAGAAAGAAAATAGGATTTAAAAAAATTTTCTCACCATCCAGGAAGTGTAGTAACTGTTAAAACAATAGTGTAGGAGAGTTTAGTTTTTACCCTCCTTCATTTAGAACATAAAGTCAGTAGAGAACTCAGGTAAGTTATGCTTTCCCATGGTCCTCTATTTGTTTATGTAAAATAGCCATGCTATATTGATATGTTACAAAAATAAAAATACAAGTTTGAATGTCCATGGTTGATCCTTGGAACCTTTTATCAAAGGAAGTCACATTTTAAATTAATTTTTATTACTTGTTAACTTACTCTTACTTTTTATTAACATTTGCTTAGTTATCTCATGAAATCTTTATGTTGGGCAGATAGAGCATGTGTTTAGCTTTTGCGAGGCTGTCGGTTCAATCCCAAGCTCTATATTAAACAAGACAAGACAAAACTAACTAAAAATACCTTAAAACTTCAAATTAGCAGTTTTCATGCTTTTGGTTATTGTGTAGATGACTTTTTAGAGTCATGGGTATTTATTAGTGCTTATTTTGGCTTGGGTGTTTTAGAGCTCTCTGGAACCAGATTCTAATGAGTGATTAAATTATTTTAAGGTAGAAAGTAAGAAGCCTGGCACTTTACCCCTTTCTTTTTTTTTTTTCTTTTTGCTCCAGGAATTGGAGCTAGGGCCTTTTAGGTACTAAGCATGCAGTGCACAGAACTACACTTTTAGCCCTTAGATACACTAATGTAACTTTTATTTGTTACATGAAGCAGAAAGATAGCATTGTTGGTTTCATCATTATATCTAGGGCAATGGAGTATAAGAATTTGTTACAGTAAGGAATTTTAAGGATTACCTAATAATGTCAGTTTCTTTTCTCCATTCTGTTTACTAGGGCTGACACTTTACAGTGCTCTCTCAGGACAAGCTGGCTCAGGTCTGTTCTTCCTGCAGTGTTACAGTAAAATGGTAGGAGAAGAGCTAATCTCTCCCTGGTTGATTTTTGTCTGCCCCAGAGGAAAGTAATTTTTAATTGCTGACTCAGCTGTAGTACCTTTTTAAGGGGGACAAACTTAATGCTGTGTCTTACCAGTTGTAGTAAGTCTCAGTGTAGCTAGAGTTTTCCTGCCTTGCCCACAGTCAGGAAAAAATCTCTATTACCCTCCAGTCCCACAGCCGCTCAGACCCAACCAAGTAAACACAGAGACTTATATTGCTTACAAACTGTATGGCCGTGGCAGGCTTCTTGCTAACTGTTCTTATAGCTTAAATTAATCCACTTCCATAAATCTATACCTTGCCATGTGGCTCGTGGCTTATGGGCGTCTTTATATGCTGCTTGTCATGGCGGCGGCTGACAGTGTCTCCTTCTGCCTTCCTGTTCTTTCTTTTCTCCTCTCTGTTAGTCCCGCCTATACTTCCTGCCTAGCCACGGGCCAATCGGGTTTTATTTATTGACCAATCAGAGCAACACATTTGCCATACAGACCATCTCCCAGCACAGCCAAGTGCAGACCATCTCAGACACCTGCACTCAGGCCTGTGGTCCTAATCATCCTCTATGTGGACCTGCTGGGTCAAGCCACGAGGAACCGAGAACGGGCTCCCACAGGACATATAGAACATCCTACAGCATCTCAGTCTCTCTCTCTCTCTCTCTCTCTCTCTCTCTCTCTCTCTCTCTGTGTCTTTCTCTCCCCCCTCCCTTCCCTCCTCCCCTCCCCTCCCTCCCTCCCAAACAACTCTGAAATTGGTGAAGTGGGAGGTGTTTTTGCCAGTGCCATTTTATAATGGCTGAGGGCTAGGTCTTTGTCACCATGTAGCCATTCCCGAATCACAAATTTACATGTGTCCTTAGTGTCATACAATGACAATTCCTTGGTATCTCAGCCTCTAAACTATTTTAAGGATCTTATGAAGAAGCAGTGTGAGTCCTACATAATTAAAACTTTTATGTGGAAAGTTCAAGAGGGCATCAGCATTATCACCTGCAAAATGGGAGTCATTCATTATCTTCCAGATCTTGGAGAGGATTTTGGAGTACTTGTTTAAGAGATGCTGGACCTCACTCAGTGTGGTGTTGTCAACATACCAAAGGTGGAGGAGGCAGGAGGAACCCAGGTTTGAGGCTAGCTTAGAATACTGCAGCAAGATCCCATCACAAAGCTAACCAATCACTCACCCAGCCAGCCAGCCAACTGACCAAAATTCTTCATTACTAAAGCTTTTAATGTTCAGAGGATGGTAGCATAGTGAAAATACAAACATCAGATAATGGTCAGTGAATGTAATTCAGAGGAGTCAAATTTAAAATTTCATATATTCATAGGGATAATAGATATACAGTAGTAATTTGGATGAAATTTCTGGATTATTGGCAAAATTTTAATTAGTATTTTCTTCTTTGGTCCAGAAAATAATGGCACATCTTCTTTATTTGGCTTTTACTTTTGAGATAGGGTGTAGTTTGGGTTGTCACTCACTATGTAGCTCATGCTGGCCACCAACTTGGAAGAATCCTCCTGCCTCAGCTCCCCAAGTGCTGGGAATACAGGCATGTACTAGTATACTCAGCTTTATTTTTTTCAATAATAATGCATCTTAAAAGAAATTCTAGATTGGATAAAGTTTGATGGATTATGGTATCTATCTAGAGTGGCAGAGTAGTAATGCTGACCTGTGTAGCAATCTTTTTATCTAAAACATATTCTCTGAACCCTAAACCTTAGTATTAGTTCTGTTTTTTCCAAAAGGAAATACAACTTAGCAATAATCTACTTAGGAAATTCCCATGTGGAAGCCGATGCCTTCTTTATTTTCTTTTACCTTCCCTGAGAAATCTCCAGTGTACTGATTTTGTTTTTAGTAGAAAGAATGCATGTCTATTTAAGAGAATTCAAATACTGTAATGAATACCAAAGTCAGGAACCTCCGTCTTCACTGTGAAGTCATCAGTGTGTGTGTCTGTGATCTGTCTGCAGGTGTGCGTAGATTCCATGTGGGAACATTATATACTTAGGCAGTTTTTTTTTTCCCACTCAGCCACGTGTTATGGCTACCATTTCATTTAAGAAATGCTAATTGATTGGTCAATCCTAGTGACTGAGTTTCCATTTTAGAACTGTACTGTGTGATTTAAAGGAGTTCTTGTTAGGCTAATCAGTTTTCTAGCATCATTGTAAATAATGCTTTGATACTATTTTTATGTATGGATATTTATTGTATGAAATTGTGTTTTTTTTGTTTTTTTGTTTTCAGTTTTTTGAGAGGGTTTCTCTGTGTGTAGCCCTGGCTGTCCTGGAACTCACTTTGTAGACCAGGCTGCCCTTGAACTCATAGAGATCTGCCTACCTCTGCCTCCATGAGTACTGGGATTAAAGGCTTAAAGGCTTGTGCCACTACCTCCTGGCTTGAAATTATGTTCTGATGATTCTTAAGCTAAATTGTAAAAAGTAGGATTTTTTTGTTTTTGAGGTATCATCTCACTATATTCTCCTGGCTGTCCTGGAACTGTGTAGGTAAGGCTGGCCTTGAATTCACAGAACTGTACTTGCCTCTGCCTCCAAAGTGCTGTTGGGCTTAAAGGCACTCGCCACCACGCCGACTTGCAGGATTCGAACCTCTGTTTATTCACACACATCTGTTAGTACTAGTGTTTGCACTTGGTCTTAGCTGAGAGGCCAAGAAATGATTTTTAGTAGTTTTAAAAGCTCATCACTCTGTTGCTTTAAAGGTAATAATGCAGTTTTGTTAAAATAACACATAATATTAAAACATCTTATAAAAACAAACTAATTAGTATTTTAAGGTCTGATTCCTAACCTTTAAAAAAGTGATCTTGGGGGTGGGTGAACCCCAAGATTAGACACTTTCCACAAAACCTGGTGACCCAGGTTCAGTTCCGGAGACCTACATGCCAGGAGAGGACTGACTTCCAAATGTGTGCCTTGCTGTGGAACCCCCATGGGACTAGACTAGGCCCTCTGGATATGGGCGATAACTGTTTAGCTCGAACATTTTGGGGGACACCTGGTCAGGGGGGTTGGGATTCATCCCTAGTGCATGGGCAGGCTTTTGCAAGCCCGGTGCCTGCGCTGTGCCACCTTGTGCAGCCTTGGTGCAGCGGGGAGGGGCTTGGACCTACCTTGGCTAGGTGTGCTGGGCTCTGCTGACTCCCCATGGGAGGCCTTGATTTGGAGGATGTGGGTATTGGGGGTGGCTTGGGAGGGAGGAGGGATGAGGTGGGATCTGTGGGTGGTATGTAGGGTGAGTAGAAAATTTATTAATTTAAAAAAGTGTGCCTTGGTGAGTGTTCACACACAACAAAATAAATAAAATGTAAGCTGGGTGGTGGTGGCACACTCCTTTAGTCCCAGAACTCGGGAGGCAGAGGCAGGCAGATCTGTGTGAGTTCAAGGTCAGCCTAGTCTACAGATTGAGATCCAGGACAGGCTCCAAAGCTACACAAAGAAACCCTGTCTCAGAAAACCAAAAACAAACAAACAAACAAACAACAACAACAACAACAAACCCAGATTTTGTCCTACTACTTAGTCAAAACCTTTAATTTATAAATGTTGTAGGTGAGAAATTATCCAGCCATAGGGGTAAAAAATGGAAAACAGCAAAATGGGACAAGGAAAAAAAATAGGTGGAAATATAGACAACCGAAAGGATTTGGAACTTAACCTGTACTCTTCTTTCAGGGTCCTGATTGGACCTGAGAATCAAATTGATCTAAGATGGATTATTAGGAGAAAAGCATACAAAGGTCACAGAAGTTTTACAGAACATGGGACCCAAAGAAATAATAACATAGATATGCTTTGTTTGGATCTTAGGTTGAACAAAGGCAGTTGTGGAAAGCTAGACAAATGATGCACGAAGATTACAAAGAAAACAGTGTTTTTTTGAACAGGGTCTATCTGTTGGATTCTCTGGGCTACAGCTTCAGTTAAGAATGTTCTTTGGGTCTAGAGAAATGGCTTAGTGGTTCAAAGGGTTTATTGCTCTTATTAGGAGATGCAGGTTCAATTCCCAGCATCCACATGATGGCTCACAACCACATGTAACTTCAGCTCCAGAGAATCCAGTGTCCTCTTCTGGCTTCCTGCACACATGTAGTGCATATAAATTCATACAGGCATGCATGTAAAAACAATACATCTTTTTTAAAAAGGAGAAAAAAATAAAGATGTTTCTTTTGCTGTACTGAGAAATGGCATCTTTCTTGCTTGACTTAAAAAAATTTACTTTTAAAAATTCTTGTTTTCAGGAATGGGAGCTGTGAGAATTGTCTTTTTGCATGTGTTTTTCAAGGCCTTTTGTTGAAAGTTACCCTTGTATCAGAATGATATATTTGGAGTACTCTTAGATAATAATGATTAATGTGAAAAATGGGCTTGGAAACATATGGATCTAAATCCTACTTCTGCCTTTTACTAAGCTGCAAGATCTGGGGAAGCTTGTTACCTCTTGTGTTAGGGTTTCTATTGCCGTGAGGGGACACCGTGGCCAGGGTAACTCTTAATAAGGAAAACTTTTAATTAGGGCTGGCTTACAGGTTCAGAGGTTTAGTCCATTATCGTCATGGCGGGAAGCATGGTGGCATGCAGGCAGACGTGGTGCTGGAGAGAAAGCTGAGATTCCTACATGTGGATCCATAGGCATCCGGAAGAGAGCCACACTGGGCCTGGCTTGAGCATTTGAAACCTTAAAGCTGACCCCCAGTGACACACTTCCTTCAGCAAAGCACACCACCTAACGGTGCCACTCCCTATGAACCTGTGGGGGCCATTTTCATTTAAACTACCATGCCTGTTTGTTTATATTCTCCTTTGAAGTGGGGGTAATAAGATATCTGGTGTTCTAAGGATTACATAACAGTAGTAATAATTATAGCTAATACTTTTGAATTCTTACTATGTGCGTCAGATATATTAAATGCTTGTATGTATTTTAAGCATGGTTAATATGTATTATCTTGTTCTCCCGAACCTGCAAAATGTAGGTAAATTTTACTGGTGATGGAACTAAAACAGGAATTTTTAAAAAGTTGCTGTAAGCAAGACAGCTTGGAAGTGGCAGCAGCGGAATGTGAGCCCCTGGCAGTGGAGCCGCCAGGGCAGTGAGCGCCGTCCTGGCCTGGAAAGCACTTAGCCCTTTGCATAGCAAGTGGGATTCATTTATTTGTGTGAGACAGGATCTTGCTTTGTAGCTGTGGCTGGCTTGGAATACACTGTGTAGATTGAACTGGCCTCAAACTAGTGTTGATTCTCCTATCTCTGCCTCCCAAGTGCTAGAATTGCAGGTGAGAACTACCTCACCCAGCCTGCATAATTAATATTTATATTTAAGTTACCTTTTAAAAACAATGTGTAAGAGAATGAGAAACCACAGGCTGGGAGAAAATATTTGCAGAAGACATCAACTAAAGGTTTGAAAACTCTTAAAACTCAATAATTAGAAATTAAAAAAACAACAAAACATGAATAGCAACCTCACCAAAGAGGATATACAGAGAACAAGTAAGCACTTAAAAGATGTCCCACATATGTCTGTAGGGAATTATGATTTGAAACATACCCATAAGACTATTGGTGATTACGCAGACACCATTGGGATATGGAGCAGTATTCTCACTCATTGTTAGTAGGGATGCAAAATGACACAGCCACTTTGGAATTCAGTGTGGCAGTTTTCTACAAAACTAAGCCCACTGTATGTTCCAGCAGCTATGTTGTTTGGTATTTACTCAATAAGCTGAAAACTATCCATACTGAAACCTTCACCCACATGGTAATTCATAATTTCCAAACTTGGAAGCAGCATGTGTCATTAATTAGGTGAAAGGGTAAACAAACTGGTACATTCTAGCACTAAAAAGAAAGAAGCTATCAAACCATGAAAAGACCTATAGGAGATATATATATATATATATATATATATATATATATATATATATATACTAGGAAAAGTCTATTATTCCTTATGTCATTCTAGAAAAGGTAAAAGCAAGGAGGTAGTAAAAGATGAGTGGTTGTCGGCAGTCAGGGGAGGTAGAGGTGAATAGCTAGAGCACAGAGGACTTTTAGGGCAACAAAACCTTCCGGTATGATCAAATGGCGGCAACATTTCATTACACATTGCTAGATCCCATAGAATGTGAAGCACCAAGACTGAACCCTAATGTGAGCTGTGCATAGAAGTGAAAATGGTATGTTAATGTAGGCTCACTGGCTTCAGCAGAGCAGGTGTAGACTGTGAGATGGGGTTGTGGGGGACACAAAGGAACTTTGTGCTGCTGTTCAGTGTTGCTGTGAACCTAAACATTTTCTTAAAAAAGGAAAAAATTTGAAATGTAAAGGCAAGCATTTAAAGTGTGACAGATATTTCTAATACTTTCATTTTTAGGCCCAGAATAAAGAGACCAATGTTTTAGCTGCTGCAAAGGTGATTGACACCAAATCTGAAGAAGAACTTGAAGATTATATGGTAGAGATTGACATATTAGCATCTTGTGATCACCCGAACATAGTCAAGCTTCTAGATGCCTTCTATTATGAGAACAATCTTTGGGTAGGTAACTTCCATTCCTTTACAGAGTAGCTGGAAGGAGTTAATTGTCCTAAAGAGGTTGTGAACACTCATTTTGTGTACTACCTCTTCTATTACTTACTTGCATTACTTGATTGAGGGTTGATTGAGGGTTGACCTGCCAATGAGAGTCATTAACAAGATAACGATCTCAGTTTCAATGGATGTTCAGTTTTAGTTTCAGATTATACCATTGCATTACCATTGTTTGACACTGGATCTAGGTGGGAAAGCTTGTTCAGAAGTATTAAAATTTCCAAGATACGTTTGTGTTTGTAGTTTCAATTTAAGTATTAAATATTTTTGAAGGATTGTTTCTCTTTTCTCTTCCTTTCCCTTCCTTCCTTCCTTCCTTCCTTCCTTCCTTCCTTCCTTCCTTCCTTCCTTCCTTCCTTCCTTTCCTTTCCTTTCCTTTCCTTTCCTTTCCTTTCCTTTCCTTTCCTTTCCTTTCCTTTCCTTTCCTTTCTTTCCTTTCTTCTCTCCTTCCTTCCTCCCTCCCTCCTTTCTCTCTCTCTCTCTCTCTCTGTTTTTCTATGTGTTATTTATAATATTTATCCCAAAGTTTTTATAAATCATACAATACTATAAACTATGAGAAATGTAAAATTTTATACTAGTCTCAACTTCACTGCATGATGAAGTGGTTAAATTATATACATTTTGTTCATTTTTAAGAAAATAGGTATAAATAGATAAAGCAATAATATTTTAATATTTACTTGAGCTAATATAGTTTTATCAGGAGCTTTTTTATAAATTAAAAAATATTGATTTATGTATGTTGGTGTTTTATCTGCATGTATGTCTGTGCACCATGTGCATTTCTGGTTCCTATGGAGGCAGGAAGAGGACATCAGAACTCCTGGGACTGGAGTTACAGATGGTTATGAACTTCTGTGTGGGTCCTGGGAATCAAACCTGGGTCCTCGGGCTGGAGAGATGGCTCAGAGGTTAAGAGCACTGACTGCTTTTCCAGAGGTCCTGAGTTCAATTCCCAGCAACCACATGGTGGCTCACTACCATCTATAACAAGATCTAATGCCCTCTTCTGGCCTGCAGTCATACATGCTGTATACACAATAAATAAATAAATCTTTAAAAACAAACAAACAAACAAACAAACAAACAAAAACCTGGGTCCTCTAGAAGAGCAGCCAGTGAGTGCGCTGTTGAGCCATCTCTCCAGGCTCTCAAGAAAGCTTTTTATAAAATAGAGTTGTAGATGTTTTTCTTAGAACAATGACCATATGGCTTGAAATCAAAAGGCTATTAGACCCATCTGCTGCCAGTTAGGAGCTTAGTTGGCTCAGCTCACTCTTGAAGCCTGTGTTTCTCTGGGGGATGAAAAAATATTTAGCTCTTGAATTATTTTTCAAATCATGTAATGAACTTGAAAATAAGTTGTAATCAGCAAGCACTTATAGAAATATTGTATAGCCTGGTGTGGTGATGTACACTTTAATTGAAGCATTCAAGAGGCAGAGGCAGGTAGATTTCAGTGAGTTTGAGTCTAGCTTGGTCTGCGTAGTGAGTTCCAGGACAGCCAGGGCTATGTAGAGAGATCCTGTCTCAAAAAAAAAAACAAAAACAAACTAAAAAATTTTTAGCAGGAGGGAAGATGTATGAAATTACACTGTTTGCTAAAAATATTATTTTTAAAAAATATAGTTATTATTGGTATGGTGTCTCTAAAATATTTGTTCAGGGCTCTAGCCTAATATTTTTAAGTATTACAAGAAAGTCTCCTAGACATTTTAACAAATAGACCTTTATTTGACACTATTGCAAAATAAAAATTTGGTTTACTATGAGGTACAATTTAATGGGAGACATAGATACAAACAAAATAATCATATTAGAAAGTTATAGCTAGTACCAGTGCAGAAGATCAGTACATGACAGTGATAATTGAGTTTGAATCTGTGTGTTGTGTGCCTGCCTGCTGGCCTTCTCCACCCCCCCACCCCTCTTTTTTAAATTAAAATGGCTGGAGAGATGGCTCAGTGCTTAAAAACATGTACTGCTCTTGCAGAGGACCCAAGTTTGATTCCCAGCACCACACTAGGTAATTCCCAGCTGCTTGTAACTTTAGCTCCTGGAGATCTGACACTCTTCTCTGGCCTTCAGGAGCACTTGCACTCATGTGCACACATCCCTGCGGAGGTACATGAACATTATCATAATTAAAAAAATGACTCTTTAAATTAAAATAAGTCTTTCTTTTTTCAGGATTTATTTATTGAAAGTTAAACAATACATTTGGTCACTTAACATTGCAATAGTTACTTGAAAGATGAAGGTAATAAGATATTTCAGTAATAAAATCTTTTAAATGTATATGGATAGTATTATAATAATGAAATAACCTATATTTGGTAATTTTAGAAAAGGATACTAAAAATTGTTATTTATAAAATTGGTCATGTCTAAGTATGTTGAAACTTATCTGTTATCAGCCTTTGGGAGACAGAGGCAGGAGTATTGCAGATTTGAGTCTAGCTTGGGCTGGACTCAAAAAATAAAAACAGAAGAAAAGGAAAAGGGGAGATAGGGTGTACTTCTATTGCATGTTCTCCTGTGCATGCTCAGAAGACCATCCTTAAGACTTGTAACTGATGACAAAGAATCCTTCATGTTTAAATCAGTAGCTTTTCATTTATCTGTCTTTGCTAAGTTTCTGAAAGTTGGTGTAATCACAGACATGTGTTTTGTTTGTGTGCAGATCCTCATTGAATTTTGTGCAGGGGGAGCAGTAGATGCTGTGATGCTTGGTAAGTACCTCTGTTCTTTATCTTTGCTTCTTAAATTGTTCTCAAACAGAAAGACTTCAACTATATGTGTACATATATGTAATTTTAGAGTTTAGTACATTAAGTAAATCAGCTTATATTTTAGACAAGTATAATTCTGAAATGTAATGTTGAATATTCTATGTCAAGAAATTAATCTTTTTAGAAACTTAGCTCTTTTACTTTAAATGATATTTGACAAGATCACAGGGGTAGTACAGAAAATATTTAGTTACCTTTATGTTTTCATTGTATAGAAATATATACATGTATTTTTTTCACTTTCTCCTTGTAGAACTTGAGAGACCATTAACTGAGTCCCAAATCCAAGTAGTTTGCAAGCAGACTTTAGAGGCGCTGAGTTACTTACATGACAATAAAATCATCCACAGAGATCTGAAAGCTGGCAATATTCTTTTTACCTTAGATGGAGACATTAAATTGGGTAAGTTATTCAAATGTTTGAATTTGTGCTCGGAGATTTATTCTGGAATGTAGTGACTTGATGCTGTTTTGGCCTACCCAGACATGTAGACCAGGGAGAATTACTCCCAGCTGCTCTTGTAAACACTTCAGTGGTTAAACATTCCCCAGTTCTTAGGATTCCTAAGTACATGCACCTAACGACACATAAAAGAGGTAAAAGATGGTGTGTTTTTATTTTCAGAAGCAGAGACTTGCAAAACACTAGTTAGAATTTTTTTCCTGTAAATTTTTGAATATAGATTTAACACTTGTAAATGTTCTGTATTTGAGTATAATACTAAGCTCAATTTTATTCTTATTAAAACATATCTAATAGATTTTTTTTGTTCCACCCAGAGCCTTGTACTTGGTAAGCAAGTGTTCTGTCATTGCACCAACCCCCCCCCCCCCCCCCAGTTTCTCACTCTATTTTCTGACATACCTATTAAACCATCAAGTAACCTTAGGTTTGAAAGTAAAACAAGTTTAACGACTAGCATTTAATTTGGTCTTTGATACCAAAGGAATAAATGATGGATGTCATAAAAAGAATTAGATGGAGATTTTTAGACTGAAGTTAGTTAAGTTCACACACAGACACATAAGTAGAAGATAACTTTTCAGAAGGGTTTCTAAAAGAGACAATTGAAAAAGAGACAATTGAACAGTGCTGTCTAAATTTATGTTTTTTGAAAAAGTAAAGTTATTCAAAAGCCATGTTGATTCCAGTGATTCTTACTATTCTATTTTACATTGTCACAACATGTAATGGGACATCAAAATGAAATATGCTGAATTTTATCCTTATTGTACCATAAAGAGATATGGAAATCCATAAGAAAAGCCACATAAGTTTTTAGACACAAGCTTTGAAATCAGTGCTTAAGTGAAGAAGTTGGACTTGGCCAGGCACCTTCTACAAGTCCTTCACACGCCCAGCTGATTTCACTCCCCACCCTTCCCTTCCCATACTTTGTGTTGACTTTATCATCACTCATTTGTGTTTCTTTATGGCTTAGTTATCCTATATTTATCTCTAATATTTAAACTTGCTCATATATAAATTTTGATTTTTCTTTGGTATCTCTATAAATTACACATTTCTTCTCTATTCCTTTCTTTACATGGTAGCATGCATTCTCATTGAAGTAACCAATTGTCCAACCAAGAGAGCAGCATTTGATTGTTTGGAGGCCAAAAAAAAAAAAAAAAAAAAAAATCATAATGATTTGTGACCTCTCCAAAGTCCACAGCATGCAAACAGATACACAGTGTATATGTAGTATTAAAATTCCCAGTGAGTGGGAAGATTAGCAAAATGTTCCTAAAAAGACTCCTTGAGGAGGTAGGAATGAAAGGCAGAACATTGAATCTGGCCACTAAACTTGCACTTGCTGATCACGTGGTCATGAGATTTCAGTTTCTTTCTGTATTTCCTTCAGTTAGTGGATGAAGCAAAGGCTTGGAAATGCTTGGTGGGTCTCAGGTGTGATGCCTGCATAAGACCAAGTGGTTGTGCATTGTTCTATTGACAGAGTGCAAGGCCTGCCTTCTGCTTTTGTTATGGTTCTTTTTTTCCACTACTGGGTACTGAGTCAGGGCCTCACAGTCCAGGAAAGCACTCTACCAAGACCAACATCCCAAGCTTATTTTTGAAATCCACATTTCTTCTTTGATTGAGGCTGCAAAATGAATTATACTATTTTTTTCATTTGTTATTTTGATAACTTTATAATCAACTTATTCTTTTCATTTATTACTAAAAATTAAAACCAATTTTATAAGAAGAGATTCTCTTTAGTTTTTAGTTTTAGTTTTAGATTTGTTTATTTGGGACAAAAGCAAAAGAAAATATTTTATTTAGTTTTTAAGAAAATTAGTTGGTTCTGAGTTCTAAGGTAAAATGGTAGGCTTACCCACGGATAAAGTTACAGTGCCGATGTTCTTTATAATGTAAATCAGAAGCCATAAAGCTTCCCATTTTTTCTTTGTAATGTAATTAAGATTTTATTTATTTATTTTTTAGTTAATCTCACTATACAGCCTAGAGTAGCTTAGAACTCCAGAGTTTCCTTCCTTAGCCTCCCATGTATTGGGATTACAGGTGTACACCATGATGCTCAGCTTTTGTAGTGTAATTTTATGAGGACACTGAGGAGATAGAATACTGTCATAAAGGCTATTTTGCTGTAATTTTTGTTTTTTTCACACTATAGGAAAATATCTCCATTGATTTAATTGCAGCATACAACATTTGGCATTTATTTTGAATTGTATGTATTTTAATTTAAAGTGAACAATGTTTTTGTTTTCAATTCTGAGGAATTTGTCATTATTACTATCATTTGAAGATGTATCTAGATGGTGATCAGTCTATTTGTGATGGAAAATTTGGCAGTTTCTTGTAAGAGGTGTCCGAAGGATGATGGTTAAGATAACGGGGTAGAGGCTGGAGGAAGACTCAGTGGGTGAAGCGCCTGCCGTGTACATGGGGCCCTGGGTTTGGATCCCAAAACCCATGTAAAAGCTAGGCCGTGATGGATGCTTGTAACCCTAGTGCTGGGTTGCTGGAAACAGGAGGAATCCTAGTGCACCCTAGCCAGCTAGTCTTGCCAATGTAGTAAGCTTCAAGTTCACTAAGAAGTAATGTCTCAAAAGGTTAAGAGTGGTGGAGGAAGACACCTGACATTGACCTCTGAACTCCATGAGCATGTATGTACACACCCTTTTGAACTCCATGAACACATGTATGCACTACATGGTACACACAAAAATTTAAAAAAAAATAATTAGAATGGCAGAGAAACCATTTCTCTTTCTGTTGTGTTTACCTTTTAATAAGGTAGGCTTTAAATACTTGAAATGCTCCCCTCTCCCATTCTATTAAATACAATTTACCATACTTAAAAGCTGCCATTAATGTTATTGTGTGATTATTTATTTCAAGCGGATTTTGGAGTATCAGCTAAAAACACCAGGACAATTCAAAGGAGGGATTCCTTTATTGGCACACCATATTGGTAGGTATTCATTTTTATGCAGTTATTATTTTGTCCACATAAAGTCATTATACTGACTGTAGTTTGTAATAACTGTTAATTAAACATCTCAACTTTTTATTTTTCTGTCTATGTTCATAGGATGGCTCCTGAAGTAGTCATGTGTGAGACATCAAAGGACAGGCCTTATGACTATAAAGCTGATGTTTGGTCCCTGGGTATTACTTTAATAGAAATGGCTGAGATAGAACCACCTCACCATGAGTTAAATCCAATGCGAGTGTTGCTAAAAATAGCAAAATCTGAGCCCCCAACATTAGCACAGCCATCAAAATGGTAAGCTGTTTTAAACAAAGTTTTTAAAGAACCAAAACTTGATGTTCTGTTCTTTTAGTTTGCTGAGGGTAAGTTTAAATTTGGGAAAATGGCACAAAGACTATGAATGAGGAGACTGAGGTGGGTCTATTTCCAAGACTTAAAGACCTGAGAGATTGGCTCGGTGATTAAGAGCACTGGCACCTCTGCTCCTTATAGAGGACCTGGGTTCAGTTACCAGCACCCACATGATGACTCACGTACTTTAGGTCTCAGAGGATCTGATCCCTGGCATCTGTGGGTACTAGGAACATACTTGGTATATGAATGCAGGTGTTCATATCTGTACATAAAGTGCAAATACCTGAGAAAGACTTAAGGATCATGGAAACCATTGTAAATCATTTCCCCCGTGTTAGACAGTGTGAATGAACTGGGTCTGTGTGGACAAGACATTTTCTGTACTCTATATTGATGTGTGTTTGTGGAACTTAGAGTAACAGTTTTTGTAACGTTTTGATAACTTGTAAAGATATGGCTGCCTCTCAGTGATTACCTGCTGTGGAATAATCCTTCTCTATGTACACTGTGTGAATATATATTTCAATTATTGGTTTAATAAACAAGTCAACTGGTCAGTAGCTAAGCAGGATAAATTGAGGTGGGAAAGCCAAATTGAGAATGATGGGTTAAGGGCGGAGTCAGAGGAGTTACCAGCCAGATGGTGAACGAGTCAGACATACAAAATAGGATAGCAATAAAAGCCATCCATGAGCCTTGGGGCAGCACATAGGTTAATAGAAATGAGTTAAGTTGTAAGAGTTAGTTAGTAACAAGCTTGAGCTATTGGCTGAGCATTTAAGATTTATATTAAGTCTCTGAGTCAGTTATTTGGGAAGCTGCTGTTGGTCATTTGGGAACAGGCAGTCGGGACAGGAAAACTCCACCTACAATCACCTGTGTGCCTTATTACATGTATGTCTAGTATTTACAGAATACATTTAATAACATTTTATTCTTATCAGTTCTCTTGTCATTATACTAAGTCAATATTAATCTATACTAAACATAATTTAGTAAGGAATCTAGTTGTTTTTTTTTTAATAACAAGAAAGTAAAATAAAATACCGTTGTTGACATTTTATTCTGCAGGTCTTCAAATTTTAAGGACTTTCTAAAGAAATGCTTGGAAAAGAATGTGGATGCACGGTGGACTACATCTCAGCTATTACAGGTAAGATGAGGCTAGCATGACATAACATTGTCTCTAAAGAACGCCTCTGCGTGTACATGTGCACTGCACATGTGTGAGCACCACACACACACACACACACACACACACACACACAAATTATGTAAGGTGGTTAGATAAATTTGATTTTACTTTAAAGCAGGGTCTGTTCCTTACATTTGAAATAAAAATTTGTCAAATTGTGTTATAGATAGACAAAATAACAAACCTTAGGGCAGTTGCTGTAAGGATGTGTGTGTGTAATGCCTGTATGATACTGTTTTAGGCTGACCTGTTTATCTGAGGAGAGGGTGTGGGGGAAATTGCCTTGCTGTGTTCAACAAGTATATCTCTGTGTCCCTACAGCACACTTCCCAGAATTTCCTTGCTCCTATAGTTGAAGATCTTAGCCTATAACAGACTGTGTTAGTCAGGGTTCTCTAGAGAAATAGAATCGATAGAATTCATCTCTATAGATGCAAACAGGTTTCATTAAATGGCTTACAGGTTATGGTCTGACTGTTCAGCAATGGCTGTCTACCGATGGAAAGTCCAGGAATCAAGTAGTTGTTCATTCAGTCCACGAGACTGG
This sequence comes from Peromyscus maniculatus bairdii, assembly GCF_049852395.1. Classification (NCBI taxonomy): domain Eukaryota; kingdom Metazoa; phylum Chordata; class Mammalia; order Rodentia; family Cricetidae; genus Peromyscus; species Peromyscus maniculatus. The sequence continues at coordinate 200,210,928 of NC_134852.1, forward strand.
ATGCCTCAGCTGGTCTTCAGTATGTGCTAGAATCCCTCCAAAGGCTCTAATGCTAGTGAAGGAATGGACTTGCCCGAGAGAGTGAGGGAAACAGGCAAAGAGCAAAAGCTTCCTTCTTCCATATTCTTTATAAAGGCCACCAGCAGAAGGTGTGGCCCAGATTAAGGTGGGTCTTCCCACCTCAGAAGATCTGGATTTAGGGTAGGTCTTCCCATTTCAAATGATTCAGTTGAGAAAAATTCCTCCCAAGTATACCCAGCAGCTTGGATTTTAGTTAATTCAGCTGTGGTCAAGTTGACAACCAAGAATAGCCATCACAGACACGGTGAAGAGTTGAGAGCACAAAGATGAGTGAAATGTCTTTTACTCAAAGTTAGGATCAGTTAAAAAAGCAAAATGGGGATTTGTAGATACTTTTAATAAAGGGCTTTGTAAAGCTTTATTAATACATTGATGAGATTTATCGCAGATACTAATGTAGAAACATCGGGTGTGGTGTGCTTACTTTTCCATGCTACAGTGTGTGTATGGTGGTCAGGGGATGGTGACTTTCAGGAGGTGGTTCTCTCCTTCCACTCTGTGGGTGCTGGCTGAACTCAGGCCTTACTTGGGCAGAAGCACCTTTACCCACAGAGCCATCTCATTGTCCTCTTTTAGTTACTTGTAGAGAAGTGATACCTAAACTTAGGACGTGCTTTAAATTTTAATTTAAAAATTATCTATGAAGTTTTCTTTTTTTTTTTTTTTTTTTTTTTTTTTTTGGTTTTTCGAGACAGGGTTTCTCTGCGTAGCTTTGCGCCTTTCCTGAAGCTCACTTGGTAGCCCAGGCTGGCCTCGAACTCACAGAGATCCGCCTGGCTCTGCCTCCCGAGTGCTGGGATTAAAGGCGTGCGCCACCACCGCCCGGCAATCTATGAAGTTTTCAAACATACAGAAAAACCAAATGTAACTTCTGCTCAGTTACAAGTTGTTTTCATTTTTGACAAATTCCTTCACATCACCAAATGAAACAAAACACGGGCTATAAGCTGGCTCAGTACAGGTCCCTGTAACCAAGCCTGGCAAACTGAGTTGATCTCTGAGATCCACCTAGTAGAGAAGAAAAACTGACTCCTGAGGTCTGACCGCCACATGCACACATGCAAACACTAAATAAGTAATAGTGTTATTAAAAAATAAAAACTAAAGTGTACAAAATAAAATCCAGTTCAGACAGTCTTTACTTTTGTTCACTCTCTTCTCCCTCTTTTTCTTTCTAGGTATAGTGTTTGAAGTTGTGTACATTTTTCATATCCATAATTCATATTTTTCACACAGAAGGATCTATTTATATAGAAGGATTTATAAGCATTTCAGTTGTCATTGAATATACTTTTTTTTTTAATGATTAACAGCATCCCTTTGTTACTGTTGATTCCAACAAACCAGTCCGAGAATTGATTGCTGAGGCAAAGGCTGAAGTAACAGAAGAGGTTGAAGATGGCAAGGAGGAAGAGGATGATGAGGAAGCAGAGAATGCTCTGGTCAGTGTCACTCAGGACGTTTCATTTTGTGGCGTTTTAGAGAGAGGTCTTGAGATCTGGTACAGGTGTGTCTGAGGGTAACAAATGAGGGCAGTTCACACCCTTCAGTTTTAGAAGTGAAGTTGGTTACAAAGTTTCTCTTGTCACCTATTTTCATCATGTTTATTATTGAAGACTGTCACTTTTTAAGGTTATTTTTGTAACTTCAAGTTTTCTAGAATATAGCTATTAAATATTTCACATATACTCATATATAGATGTATATATTAGGATGACCATCTTGTGGTCATGTTTTAATACTAATGATGTATAAAATCTTTTTTAGCCGATACCTGCAAATAAACGTGCCTCCTCTGACCTCAGTATTGCCAGCTCTGAAGAAGATAAACTTTCTCAAAATGCTTGTATTTTGGAATCTGTATCAGAAAGAATAGAAAACAGTACTTCTGGGGATAAATTTAGCAACAAAGTTCTTAATGAAAAGCCCACCACTGACGAACCTCTGAAGGTTGTGAAGGGTGTTAATGAGCATACAGATGATTCTAACTTAGAAACCATGGCTGAACTCAATGACCAAACAGTAGGAATCCATGAGAATGAGAGACAGAAGAGACCTAAGCTGGAAGATCGAGCTGACACCGAAGACCAACCAACTGTGGCTGTTAATTCAGTCAGTGAGGGAAACGAGGGGAATATAGTAACTTTAGAAATGGACACTAACCATCTGAAACCAGAGGAAGACAGGAAGAAAGAAAACCAGGAGATACTTGAGAATAAACTTATCCAACCTGAAGAAATGAAAGATGCGCATATTCAAACAATGGACTCAGTGTCTCAAGAGACTGGAGAAACCGAGGCAGGTTTTCAGGCAGTTGACAATGAAGTTGGGTTTACAAAAGAAGATGCCCAAGAGAAACTGGGAAAAGATGACAAAACTCACCAAGTTGTAGTCAGTGAGGTAGGAACACATGAGGCACTAGATGCTGCTGAGAAGGCTCCCGAACACAGCAGCAGGGATGCCCAGAGTGCTGATGGGAAGGAAGTAGTGGAAGGAACCGGGAAGTTAGAGAAGCCCATGGAGAGCCCTGAGGCTGATGGTGTTGAGGAAGAACCTTCTGTTCAAGAAAGAGTTGAGAATGAAGAGCTAGGTCAGCAGTCCGCAGTGTGTGACGGCGAGGGACCGTTAATCGGCACTTTAGAGACCACACAGGCAACCATTGAGGAGCCAGGAACAGATGAGGTGGAGCACGTCAGTGAGGCCCAGGGCATTGAGGAGACAGAGAGACGTGCAGTGACTGGTGGTGCTGAGGAGCAGGCTCTAGGAAGTGAAGCTGAGGCCGCAGAGAGGAAGGAGACCGCACAGGAAGTGCCAGTTAAACCAGAGCCCCAAGCTCCTGCGGCCTCGCAGCCCAGCGAGCCTCGTCCTGTCCTAATACCCAGGATCAATATTAACTCTGAAAACACAGAGAGTAAAGGAGAAATGGGTGCTTTACCAAAACCTGAAACCACACTGCCACAGGAGCCTGAAACCGAGAAGGAAAATGACGCCGACTCAGGGACCGGGTCTGCTGTGGAGAACAGCAGCAGTGACTTGAATTTGTCCATCTCCAGCTTCTTAAGCAAAACTAAAGACAGCGGGTCAATGTCTTTACAAGTAAGTGTGCCGGGGCCTTGTTTGCGGTTTGCTTTGTCCATTTAGTAATTTCTAGTTTGTTGCTATCTTAAAACACTATTAAATCTGTGTAATAATAACCCTGTGAATTCTTTTGGGATCATAAGGCCTTCAAAAAGAACTGGAAAGAGATTCTGGTAATAATCTTTAAAGATTATTAAAGAATTTATTTAAAGAATTTTATTTAAAGAATAATCTATAAAGATTATTTAAAGATTATTTTGCAGACTTGGGTAGATAAACAGGACAGGGTAGTTTCTTGGTCTTATTTAATTTTCCTTACACATACCTGAATGCAGTTTTAGCAAGTGTTACTGCTACCCTAAAGAACGAGAAACTGAAAGAATTGTCTCCTTTTAGAAAGCATTTTAAGGTGTGAATCATCCTTAGCCACTGGCACCTATAGATGTCCACCTCTGCTTCTCTATTCCTAGCCATTGGTACTGCCATGATAAGCATCATGGGGGAAACAAGCCCCCAAATACCGCCCTGCACTTGGAGCTGTTAGAGCATAATTCTCAAGTCTTGTGTACTTAGGAGGCACATGGCAGTTATGTAGAAGCTTACAAGGCTTACATAAATGTAAGATAGTTTTTTAACTTACATTTTATTTATTGCTTTGAATGTTTATGTGTGGGGACACGTGTGCCATAGCAAGCATCTGGAGGTTAGAGGACTTGTGGGAGGGAGTCAGTTCCCTCCTTCCACCGTAAGTACTTCTGTGAGAACTAAGGGAATATGAATTGTAGATACCTTATTGTAGAAGCTGAAGAAATTTGTGAAGTTTGTAGGTTAAGAAAGGTATATTTATTTATTTTTTAAAGCACATCAGCGTTAAATTTTAGAGGGATGCTGAGGAGGCTGCCATAGTCCTGATTTGGAGGGGAACATGGGGACCCTGAGAGGTTGCTCACAGGTGCCAGGGGCAAACTTGAATCTAACATTTTTAATTTAGTGCCTTTTCTTCCAGTTTTCTCTACTCCTTTTCTCTCTCTCCCCTTTGTTCCCTTCCCTTTCATCCTCCCCTTCTTCTTTCACACTTTTTCTTTTGTTTATTCCCTCCCTTCATTACTCGCCAGAGTCTTGCTGTGGAGCTCCCAACCTCTCGTCAAACTCCTGAGTGCTGGGCTCCCTTGACTTTCTACACCCCTATCCCGTCCCCCAGTAAAACAAGTAATTGTCTCTCTATTTAATCTGTTTACTAATATAACGTGTAATGCTGAGAACCTACAACAGTGAAAGATGAAGAAAAGTTGAATATGTAAAAAGTCATCCTATTTATTCATTTATATGGAATTTTTATTGCTACTATACCTATTATGTAGTGTCATAAAAGTTGTGTATGCACATGGCCAGAATGCCTAATGTCATGTAAAGTTTTTTTTTTCATCTGCAAAGTTGAGTGTGAGTTCTCAGCTTAAGTATGATGGAACCGTTGCACAGATGACTCCTACTGCTTTATGTGTGCAGTATTCGTGGCTGTCTAGGCATTTTTATTTTTAAAGAAGAAAATATCTTCTACATACAGTATTTATACAAAACCTAACCTGAATGAAATCTCGAACTCAGGAGACAAGAAGACAGAAGAAAACATTGAAGAAAACACGCAAATTTATTGTTGATGGTGTAGAAGTGAGTGTAACAACGTCAAAGATAGTTACAGATAGTGACTCCAAAACCGAGGAATTGCGGTTTCTCAGGTGAGTAGAGGAACACTATATAATGAGTATATATAACAATATATAATACAGCATGAGTTTAAACCCCCTTTCTGTTTCTAAAAACTATGTAGAATAGAGAAACTAGTAAATTCTTGGTTAATTTTGGATTATTTGAAAAATTATTTTTAAAGTTTAAAATCTTACAGTTAAAGCTTTTATTTAAAGTAATAGGTGGGATACCTTGCTCAGCCTTGATTGAGAGGGGAAGGGCTTGGTCCTGCCTCAACTTGATAGGCCAGGCTTTATTGACTTCCCATGGGAGGCCTTACTCTCTCTGAGGAGTGGATGAGGAGTATAGTGTGGGGGAGCAGGAGGAGGGGAGGGAGGGGGAACTGTGATTGGTATGTAAAATGAAAAAAAAAAAGGATTACTGTAGATGGAAGTTTTCCTGTGTCCCACAGCCTCTTGGTCTCAAATAAACACTCAGAGACTTAATATTTTAATTACAGACTATTTGGTCTATGGCTCAGGCTTATTGCTAGCTAGCTATTACATCTTAAATTAACCCATTTCTATTAATCTATATTTTGCCACGTGGCCATGACATTACCAGTCTGCTGACATCTTGTTCCTTGGGCTGCTGGATGGCGTCTTCCCTGACTCCACCCTTTTTCTCCCTGTCTCTCTGCTTGGATATTCCACCTGGCTCGTATCCTGCCTTACCATAGGCCAAAGCAGCTTTATTTATTAACCAGTAGTAGCAACACATATTCACAGCATACAGAAAGACTGTCCCAGAGCATATTACTCTAAAGTATAATTTGCTTCTTCCTGTTCTACTTTGTCAGGCGTCAGGAACTTCGAGAGCTGAGATTTCTTCAAAAAGAAGAACAGAGGGCCCAGCAACAGCTCAATGGCAAACTGCAGCAGCAGCGAGAGCAGATATTTAGGCGCTTTGAGCAAGAAATGATGGTGAAGTCTTCAAATTTGTGTTATTTTGTTAACAAGTGAAATCTAGTGTTTTAAAAACAGTCCTAGAGTAGGCTATAGAATTTGCTCTCTGATGACGAGATTTTTTTTCCCCCTGCTTTTGTGGTGTATTACTCTCGTCTTTGTTTCTGAGGTGTTTTGGATCCTTCTTAAAAAAACAAAAACTTCTTGAAAGGGATCTCCAATTCCTGTCTTATTACCGGTTTTATAGTGTGCTAAGTTTCATTTGAAATCTGTCATAGGCTGGTAGATTGTTTGCCAAGTTTTTAGATATGTCTGTTACTGAATGCTGCTTCAGTGTTCCAGTTTCGTATTTCAGTTTACAATATTAAGGTTTTTTTTAAATATTTTGAAATTAAAATATATAATTTTCCTTTTTCCCTTTCCTCCCTCCAGGTCCTCCCATGCACCCTTCTCCTCCTTTAAATTCATGGTCTCAGACTTTTTTCTTTAACTGCTGATTTGCATGTATATTCCTAAATATATAAATACAGCATATTCTGTTCGTATAATGTTGCTTGTATGTAGATGATTTCAGGTCTGACCACTTGGTATCAGATAACCATTTGGAAGGCTTATTCCTGGGGAAGACTGTTTCTCCCACTCTCAGCATTCCTTAGTTTCCTGTAGTTCTTTGTCTAGGGTTGGAGTCCCATGAGATTCCCCCTTCCATGTTAATGTTAGCATTTTCTATTGATATTGTGGTCCTTCAGGAATTGTTTTGGCAACTATATGGTTGAGACTTTGTGGGTGTAGTTTTCCCAACATTTGTAGGAGACTGTCTTTCAGCAGATGTCCTGGTCCTCTGGCTCTTACCATCTTTCCGCCCCCTCTTCCGCAGTGTTTCCTGAGCCTTAGGTGAGTTGTGCTGTAGATGGCTCACTTGGGGCTGGGCACCACAGGATCACTTGTTCTCTGCATTTTAATTAGGTGTCATTTTTCTGTAATGGTCTCCATCTGTTGCAAAGAGATTTTTGTTTGTTTGTTTGTTGTTGAGGGGTGAGAGCTACAGTTATCTGTAGGTATAAAGATAAGTATTTAGAATGCAGCCAGGAATTAATGCTGGGTTTGTAAAGTGGTTGTTGTAGTTCCTCCTCCAAGTTCCATGACCATAGGTAGGTTGTCTAAGTTTCTAATACCAGGCATGATTTCTCTCTTGTTGAGTGAGTCTTAAGTCCAATTATAGAGTTGTTGTTTACCACCAAAATATGAGTGCCGCTATGGTTATTATGCCATGCTGGTTCTTCATAGGTGTCATAGCTGGGTAGGACAAGGAGTAAGCTTGCTTGGAACCTTCTGGTACCATGAAAACTAATCCCTTGGGAGGAGGTTAGATCCAGCTTGGATTTTCTGGGTCTTGTGTATGAAGTGCATGGTGTCTTCAACAACAGGAACTTACCTTCAGCCTCTGGGAGGCAACCAAGACAACAGCAATAACTTGCAGTGTTTGGGAGTGTCTTGGACTCCCCTGACCAACAGCTCATAAGGGGGCTTCTCATTTCTGGTATTGGGGTTTTTGCTAGATTGTCTGTGGCTTTTGGGGGGACCATTGTCAGCCCAGGTGGGAAAATTTCATTTAGACTATGTATGCATATGTATACACATAGACTTAGATGTATTATATGTGTAATTTTAGGTAAATAGGTAATAATGATTTCTTGTGACTTTTTTAGACATCCTTACTATTATGTCTTACCTTCCCTCTGCTGTATTGACCTTCCTACCACCTCCCAACCCTCCCCCAGCCTCATTTTTCCCATTTTCCCTTCTAACTACCCTGCTGCTCTCCTCTCTACTGCACCTTTCCTTCTCCCATGGTCCCTTGCTACTTTCCTGGTTTCAGGTTTACTCTAGATTATACACTCAGATATGAAGATTTGAAGTTAAGAGCCACGATGAAAGAAAACATGGATTTGTTTTCTACGATGACTGGGTTAACTCACTCAATATAATCTTTTCTATTTCCATCCATTTGCTCGCAAATTACATGATTTCACTTTTCTTTATAGCTGCATTGTATTCTATAGTGTAGATGTACCATATACTATTCTATAGTGTGGATGGACCACATAGTGTTCTGTAGTGTGGATGGACCACATGTGTTCTGTAGTGTGGATGGACCACATGTGTTCTGTAGTGTGGATGGACCACATGTGTTCTGTAGTGTGGATGGACCACATAGTGTTCTGTAGTGTGGATGGACCACATAGTGTTCTGTAGTGTGGATGGACCACATAGTGTTCTGTAGTGAGGATGGACCACATAGTGTTCTGTAGTGTGGATAGACCATATAGTGATCTGTAGTGTGGATAGACCACATAGTGTTCTGTAGTGTGGATGGACCACATGTGTTCTGTAGTGTTGATGGACCACATAGTGTTCTATAGTGTGGATGGACCACATAGTGTTCTATAGTGTTGATGGACCACATAGTGTTCTGTAGTGTGGATGGACCACATAGTGTTTTGTAGTGTGGATGGACCACATAGTGTTCTACAGTGTAGATGGACCACATAGTGTTCTGTAGTGTGGATGGACCACATAGTGTTCTGTAGTGTAGATGGACCACATAGTGTTCTGTAGTGTGGATGGACCACATGTGTTCTGTAGTGTGGATGGACCACATAGTGTTCTATAGTGTGGATGGACCACATGTGTTCTATAGTGTGGATGGACCACATAGTGTTCTGTAGTGTGGATGGACCACATGTGTTCTGTAGTGTTGATGGACCACATAGTGTTCTATAGTGTGGATGGACCACATAGTGTTCTATAGTGTTGATGGACCACATAGTGTTCTGTAGTGTGGATGGACCACATAGTGTTTTGTAGTGTGGATGGACCACATAGTGTTCTACAGTGTAGATGGACCACATAGTGTTCTGTAGTGTGGATGGACCACATAGTGTTCTGTAGTGTAGATGGACCACATAGTGTTCTGTAGTGTGGATGGACCACATAGTGTTCTGTAGTGTGGATGGACCACATAGTGTTTTGTAGTGTGGATGGACCACATGTGTTCTGTAGTGTGGATGGACCACATAGTGTTCTATAGTGTGGATGGACCACATAGTGTTCTGTAGTGTGGATGGACCACATAGTGTTCTGTAGTGTGGATGGACCACATAGTGTTCTGTAGTGTGGATGGACCACATAGTGTTCTGTAGTGTGGATGGACCACATTTTCATTATCCAGTTGTCAGTTGAAGACATTGAGGATGGCTCCATTTCCCAGTTGTGAGTAGAGCAGCAATGAATGTACCAGAGCAAGTATCTGTGGGTAGGTCTGTCGAGGAAGTGGCAAATATCTGTCAAGTCTTTTGGGCATATGCCAAGGAGTAGGGTAGCTGAGCCCAGTGGAGATTTAGTGTAGCTTTTTGAGGATGCTCCACACTAATTTCCATAGTAGCTGCAGCAGTTTGCAATCCCACCCACAGTGAGTGAGGGTTTCTTTTTCCTCTAAATACCTTCCAGCATTTATTGTCAGTTATTCCATTGGTCTTTTCTGTTCTGA